>NC_139683.1:44248757-44652218 GCF_964106915.1 Podarcis gaigeae
AAGGAACAGAAAATGTGTTGGCTCCCTTGCCAAATTATCACGTAGCCCTCGCTCAGAACGGATCAGGAGGGCATCCTAATCAACAAGTTGGGCGACCTTAGTGCAACGACAATGTCAGGTCAACTATGGAAAGTGTAGAGGCAGATCTGAATACCATTTTTTAAAAGGAAAAGGAAACAACCAACAATCCTTATAATTATCATCATCTGCTGCTTTTCCCTCTTCTGGCAAAGAAACACGCCATCCATTTGCAGAAATCGCCTGCGGAAACGTTACATCAAAACTAATCACAACGATTAAAATCAGCTTTTCTGTGCAAGAGGAGAGTAAAAAGCAAGTTGGAGGCTGGAATGAGACTGTTTTTCCACCAAAAAAAAATCTGGAAAAAAATTACATGCTATATAGATATATATTTGTATGAACGTTTTGAAGGAGATCAATTTTATGCCCGTGTGATCGGTTAATTTAATTTAACTTTTATTTTGGAGATTGATTTAGACTGGAGGTAGAGACATGAGCTAATTGTATCCTGATCCTTGCCTTGAGGGGTTTCAAAGCCCCTGGAGCAACTATTCTCTGTATTTTTGTTCTGTCTACCTTAGCCAAGCTATTGCATTTCTCTCTGGTATAGCGAAGAGAGCAGATCGCTGCTGGGAGAGAGAAAAATCGGAAGTGGGGAGGCAAAAAAGAGAGAGTGGGAGCAAGAAAGAGAAAGGGACTTGGGGGGGAAAAAGAAGAGAGAGATACACGCACACTTTCCGGCTTCAATGTTTCAGGTAAGATCTGACTGGGTTTGTTATTATTTGCTAAGGAGGGGATGGCTGGGACTCTGGGCGCAACTCGCTTTTACGCATGTGCCAGGCAATGGGCGAGAGCGCGGCACACTCGGAGGAGCCCAGACAAGGCGATGCACGGGCGCTGGCAAATCTCCCATCTCCCTGCAACTGGGGTGACTCGAGTTTGCAAGGCGAGGGAAAGGAAGGAGGGAGGGAGGGAGGGAGGGAAGGCTGGGCTGCAACCGGAACGTTCCTCCCTGGCAAAGGCTCTCGAACCAAGCTTTGCGCGCAACCTCCTCGCCGACCGAGCGCGCAGCGTCCAAGCGGCTACTGATTTGGAAGCGATCCCTCCTTCTCTCTCCCCCCCCCGTCCCTCCTCGCCGCCCCTTTCCAAAGGGTGCAGCCAATCCACCCCGCCGCGCTGCGCCGCCATGAGCTGCCGCTTTCGCAATTAGCCAGGCTGCCGCCGCGCCCGCCAATGGCCCCACGACGCTACAGTATTTTGTTTCCCCCGCCGGCGGGCTGGAGGTTGTCTTCGCTTCTCTTTCTCTCTCTTCGCGCCTCGCCTTCCACATTCATTTGTTCCCGAAGAGGGTGGGGAAAGAGGGGTCGCGAGCGGAGCCTGGGTTCGTGTATTGTTCGGCGCCTCTCGCTCTGCGTGTCCCCCCCCCCAACCCGCTGGCTGCGCGAGAGAGAGAGAGACGCCATTATTTGTGTGAGGGGCGCGCGCGCCCGGGCTCCGCTTTTGCCCCCGGGGTCGTTCGCTCTCCCTGTTGCAGAAAGAGGCACCTTCCCCAGTGGGCGGGCTGGCGGGGGCGCGCCGACGCACGAGCGAGCGGGAGGGCGCTGGCCCCGCCCTAGCCTCTGGCCCCGCCCCCTTCTCCCTCCCCCCCCCCTCCACAAACACACCCGCCGCCGCGTCCCTTCCCGTGACTCTTCAGAGTTTGAAGCGGCAATGTCCGCCACTTTTAGGCTACTGAGAACTAGCTCGTAATGGCTGAAGAGTTCGCGCATACGCCGGCCGCCTTGGAGGGACCACTGAGGCGCCTGCTGCTCCCCGCGCGGGATCCTGAAAGGCGCCAATTCGCCCGCGCCGCCGCTTCTCGCCGTCGCCCTCCCCTGGCCAGTTGCCGCCAAGCGCCGGCGGGCGCCTTGGTGCTCGAGCCCGTTGTGGGGCTGCCGTTGTCTGGCCTTAAAGGACCAGAGCCTCGCCTTGGAGACCGCGCGCCTGTCTTCCCAAATACTGAAATACTCGAGCGGCTTCGCTAACGGGTCCTGCAGCTAGTAATGGGTTGTTGCCCTGTTCTCCTCGCTCTCTAAGGCAGGCATAGGCAAACTCGGCCCTCCAGATGTTTTGGGACTACAACTCCCATCATCCTTAGCTAACAGGACTAAGGCATCTCTGCAGAATATGCAAGGCCGAAACTGTCCAAAAAACACGAAACCCTCATTCCTGAAATGAGTGGGTGGAACTCGACGGGGCCTTAAAGAAGCTGGACTTCGGCACTGTGAGAGGGTCCTTGGGTGCTCCTCTAGCCCCAAGTTGGTGATTCCAATAGGAATGAATAGGAAGCAACTTCCATTGGACTTCAGGGATGAATGCACCCACGTAAAGGTGTTCAAAAGTTCAGCTGTTTGTGAGCCAGGCTAGGTGAAGTGGTAATAAAAGGATGCTGAGCATATGCAGAGTTGTCCCGAACGACCTGGAGTCTTGTTTGTCCTCATATCCTGTTGGCAGGCTTCCCATGTGGTTAGCCACTGTGAGAACAGATGAGTAGCGCCCGCCTGAGGTATTTTGCTACCTGATGCAAAGGACAAGAAGCCGTCCCCTTTACAAGAGGCAGCTGGAATGGCAGCTGACTGTTCCCTGAAATCTGGTAATGAGACAGGATCCTCCACTGCCTCTGAGGACAGCAGGCTACCTTAGGTCCTAAGCCAGAGGGGGCATATGCACAGAGAAAGCTCTGCCATCCACTGCCACTCCCTGATGTTAGGGCCAGATTGGTCTTTCACCTGATGCAGCAGGACTCTTCCTGTGTTCTTATCTCACCACAGAGTAACACCAGAAATGTGAGGTTGCAGGTAGGATTTAGGGGTACAGGTGAGGCACCATGCAATTTGAGGCATGTGCCCCATGACGCTTTGCCGTGTCTCAAATAATGCCTAGAGGGATCAAGCTGGTCTCATCTGATTTGAGGTTTGCAGGCCCTCAAATTGAAAATGCAGGTTGTTGGATGGAGAAAGTAGAATAGTAAAAAGTAAACAGAGCATCCCACATCCCAGGGACAGAGAACCTCAAGCCCAGAGGTCAAATGCAGCTTTTCAAGCTTCTGTATCCAGCCCTCAGAACCACACTCCTCTCTGGATTTGCTTTGCATCCAGAGTGTTTTGCCTAGTTGGATTATGTCCTTGAATGCTTATAATGCCCCTTACTTGAATGGATAAGGGAGAGAGATATCTGAGGGTGTATAAATTTGCCTACTGTGCAAAAGGCAAACCTTACGTCCATTGCTCTCCCCACTTTGTTCTCTTGTTCTGCCCGTTGCTGACATGTGGCCCTGAGAAGGTTGCCCAGAAGGAAATATGGCCCTCAGGCTGAAAATGGTTCACTACCCCTGTTCTGTCTCCTGGCATTGGCTTCTCATTGCTCTCAGCAGCTCAGCACAGTTGCCAAGAAGTTAAATGATGTAAATACTGGTATAGCTGAAATGCTCTGTAACACACACTCTCCTCTGAATGTATGCAAACCAGCTACTTTCAAATAAGACTTTGCTTGTTTGACTTTTTCCCCCATTAGCTTTTCCTTTTCTGTTGAAAGAAAGAGAACAGTTTTAACATCACCATTCTCTAAGAAATGTTCGCCTTCTGGTTTCAATCAACGAAGCTGGCAGACACATACAAGTTTATTTGAGCATACCCTCTGGGTACCAAGCATGCTTGGATTGTTTGAGCAAATTAAAAATGAGGAAAATGGCTTTTACCTTCTCAGCAGTTAGACTCCTTAAGAGTCCTCCTACTTTGAAAGTGGAAAAACAAACAAAACATGATGTGGGGGAGGAAAAGAGAAGGGGATTTCTTAATGTGCCCCAACTAAGCTTTTTCATAAATGAATAACAAGCATTTGTCAACATTACTCTTATCCATGCCGTGTATGATGGAGTAACTTTCAGCTGCACAATTAATTTAAAGTTGCAAACCTACTTGAAAGTAATCCCTATTAAGCTTAGTGGGAACTACTTCTGAGAAAATGTGCTTGGACTCAAACTGTGACTGCTACTCTGCTAAAGCTGCGATCCTGGCCCCATTTACTTTGAAGTAAGCCTCAATAAAGAGGGACGCAGGTGGCACTGTGGGTTAAACCACAGAGCCCAGGGCTTGCCGATCAGAAGGTCGCGGTCCGAATCCCCATGACGGGGTGAGCTCGCGTTGCTCGGTCCCAGCTCCTGCTAACCTAGCAGTTCGAAAGCACATCAAAGTGCAAGTAGATAAATAGGTATCGCTCCGGCGGGAAGGTAAACGGTGTTTCCGTGTGCTGCTCCGGTTCGCCAGAAGTGGCTTAGACATGCTGGCCACATGACCTGGAAGCTGTACGCCAGCTCCCTCTGCCAATAAAGCGAGATGAGCGCCGCAACCCCAGAGTCAGTCACAACTGGACCTAATGGTCAGGGGTCCCTTTACCTAAGCCTCGCTAAATTCAATAGGAAATGGGTAGGTTTGCCCTATAAGAAGCTCAGCTTAGTTCTGCCATTTGTAACAGTGCTTGATTATAGGCCATTAATCTCTTCCTAACTTAACTGTATGTTAAGTTTGTCTGTGTTGAGATGAAGTATTGGTTCATAAGCTAGAACAAGTGACAGATGTCTCTTATTTTACTTTAAAGCATTGGTGAGCAAATGCCATTTAATCTGGGTCAGGATTTTCTCCACTCACCCCCCCCCCCAATTGTCTGAGCAAGAGCAATTGCTGGAATATTATGAGAAGCCTAGTGGCTATGCAACTGAACTATCCCTGGTTCAAATCTCATGGCTTTCATGAACTCTCCAGGAGGCTGTAGGCAAGTCATACCCTCCCAGCCTTGCTTCCTTCTCACCCCTGCAATTTGGGGCAATAATACTACCTTACAGGAATGTTGCATAGATTACTTTGGAATAATGCTTGTTAAAGCACACTGCACAGCTGAAAACATTGTTCAAATACTTATGATTTTCTTACACAGGACCAAAATGTTGCAGTGTATCCACAGCCCCTAACATGTACTCCTTTTCGGGACTCCAGAGAGTCTGCTGTAGGAATTCTGTAAAGTTGTTTAGACACTAATTTGATATCTTAATGCTCTCAGCCATAGTCTTAATTCATAGACTCAACCATGGTTTGTGTTCAACTTTCACTCAGAATAGACCCTTTGAAACCAATACCATAACTTATGCCCATTAATTTCAATGGGTCTATTGTGAGTAAACATTACTTGAATACAACCCCATGTCTTCACAGAAGTATGTCCTGTTGAATTCAGTGAGGCCTGCTAAATTAGCATTGCAGCCTCACACAATCTGCCTGGTTACCTTAAGCCAAGTGTAGAAAACCTCAGACTGGGAGCCAGATGCAGCTCTTTAGACCTCTCTTTCTGGCCTGTAAGACACATCTTCCCAAACTAACGCCTCACCTGTCCTGCTTTGCACCTTCCTTTGAGTGCTTTTGCCTGGCTGGAAGTGTCCTTGAAATATAATAATGCTCCTTGCTCACCTGGATGGAGGTTAGAGAGGAATGTGTGAATGTGAAGAAACTAGCCTACAGTATTGTAAAAAGGTAAAATTAGTCTTTATTGATTTTCTCATTTTGCTTCTGGCTCCACCTACCACTGGTTTGTGGCCCCCATGAAGTTGCTTAAAAGGGAATGTGGCTCCTGGAATGAAAAATTCCCCCACTTAGGGTGCCTTTCAGCATCCTTTGTTAATGTTCAAGTGCCATTAACAATATGTAAGTCATGGCCCCTCATAGGTGCTTGTTGAATCACTTATAAAATATTATTTTTATTGTAATGTTCACACTTGCCTGGGAAGTCCCATTAATATGTAAGAACCCATTCCATTATTTTTGGATGGCCCCATTTTGCTTCCAAACTGATAGGCTCTTGGCACCTGAATTTGCAATTAGAGGAAAGGATGAGGATGGTTTCTGAATACTGTATACATTTCTAACAGCCAGCCTTAAAATGTTTGAAATTTGGGGCAGAAAACTAACTTCCAGTCACTGCCTCTTTCATTTTAGAAACCACATGCTATTTACTGGCACTAGTACAATTCTATATATGTCTACTCAGAAGTAAGTCCCATTAAATTAGATGGAGCAAACTCCCAGGTAAGTATCTATCAGATTGCAGCCTAAAGAGGCTACTTGTTTCAAACCCTACTCCAAAGCACTCTGGAATAAATACTATAGCTTTGTAATTTGATTTATTTTTGACATTTTGATCTGGCAGGCATACAAGAAACTGTTAGGCAAATGCTTTGTGATCCTGGATGTAAAGGTTTGTACACAAGAATTAGAATGCTGGTGACCTTTTGATCATTCAGCTATAAAATCGAATCACTGAAACTGATCAGACATAATGCAGAAGCTTTGGAAATGAAGGCAAGTTCCTTTTTGCCCAGTTTCCACTCAGCTTCAAAAAACTGATTCCAATTGAGTTAAAATGCACACTTAGGAGGACAGTTAAAACTAATTCACTCTGAGAGACACTTACTGAAATTTAATATCACATATTCAAAACGACTGCAGTGATTTTGGTGTATTAATTATGCCTCAAGCACAACACAAAATGTTCTAGCACACACTAGAGGTCTCTCTTGTAGCTAAGATATATCTGTGTTTACAGTTCTTTCTAATCTGAGTTTGAGCATTGCCAGCTAGGATTGCAATCTAAAATAATACCATTGCCAGTGCTTTTTTTAATATAAATTAGTGGGTGGAGAATCACACCTACAGTTATCGATTCAGTGCACAAACATAATCATGAAATATAGCACTTTTTTAAAAAAAGAAGGGATCTGTTGCAAACAAATTGGTAGGAATAACTCTTCTGAGTTAATATTGGGTGTTCAGGGTATCATAGCATGCATACTGACAAATCAGTCAGCATTGATCCAGCTATCCCTTAACAAGGGTTTAGCATCTTTTTGTGTATACAAAAGAAATGTATTTCCATTAAACTTGAAGATAGGTAATGGGGAGGTTTATTTATTTTTCTTCACTGCATATGTGCAACGAAGTAGTGATACTAATTCTGGTTAACACTAGTCAATATGGAACCAAAGGGGTGGCAATCATTCCAGATCAACTGAAAGGGTGGTAAGGTCCTACTCGGATAAACTAATGTCAATGCTCTGACAAAGAGTGGCAAATAGATGCATTTATCAAGAGCTTAAACCACAGAGCCTAGGGCTTGCTGATCAGAAGGTTGGCGGTTTGAATCCCTGCGACGGGGTGAGCTCCCATTGCTCGGTCCCTGCTCCTGCCAACCTAGCAGTTTGAAATCACATCAAAGTGCAAGTAGATAAATAGGTACCACTCCGGCAGGAAGGTAAACGGCGTTTCTGTGTGCTGCTCTGATTCCTCAGAAGCAGATTTGTCATGCTGGCCACATGACCCGGAAGCTGTCTGCAGACAAACGGCTCCCTTGGCCAGTAAAAGGAGATGAGTGCCGCAACCCCAGAGTCATTCGCGACTGGACTTAACGGTCAGGGGTCCCTTTACCTTTATCAAGAGCTTATGGGCTTGGATTCTATGGTCATACAATACCAGGATTCCAATTCAGTCACTGGTAAGATTGTCAACTTCACAATCCGCCCCTCTTTCTCGCCTTAACAGCAACTTCATTAACAGATGGCAATAGTGTTCATGACAGCCCTTTCTATACATACATTCCACACGTGAGATGGGGCTATGTGCCTCCTGGCCCTTGATAGCAGCAGCACATTGAATAAAATCTCAATGGGAAAAGCCTCTGCATGACTGAAACATTCTGTTTCAGTGTAGATATTTTGGAAAGCATCAGTTTGATACAATGAAGGCTCCCATTCATTAACAGTATCCACATATAAGATGGAAAACTTGTACAACTATTATGTACAAGAAAGAATGTAAGAGGGGGAAACTTCCTTTTCAAAAGAAAGAGCTTCATGTACATTTGTGGTTGGAAATAAGTTGATTTCCATGACAATGAAATCTGAAGGGAAAGAGCCAGTGGTTCTTCATAGATTGACAATTTTACCAGGAGAAACCTTCGCAGTTACAAGTGATGCCATATTATATCAACCTGGCCTTGCTGGTCTGGATTGCAAAACACCTTCAATGCATAAGTATAGTAAAGTCCTTGAGATATGCACCTGTTTAAAATTTCAAAAGCTATTAAAAGTTTTTTTTCAAGTGCAACTAAATTAGAAGCGAGAGAAATGTTCTCTTCTCCTATATCAACAGTGCTTTTTTGCAATGTGTTCAATTCCACCTCGCTTTTGAGGGGAGAAATCTGTCAGTCAGAAGAAAATTCCCTCGTAAGATGGCTGCTGTTACTTTTTTTGGATGGACTTTGTTGTTGCTTTTATAGCACCAAATTGGATTACCTTCCAGCGGGGGAGGGGGCAGTGTCATTGTTTTTGTAGAGAAACAGAATTTTTAAAGTGTTTGGGTATGACTTCCTTCTATCACACACTGGGAAGCAGTTTCTCTTCACATTCTGTGTCTCAGTCAGCCTTAATATAACACAGTTGCTAATACACCGAGAATTAATTTGCCTTACTCTATTAAAATGCATTATTCCCTTGTCCTACTTTTCATAGACTATAATCTCATTTTGCCTGTTTGGAAGAAATTAATCTAAAATGCACACTTTATTCTAACTTTGTCAGTTTACGTTCGGTATGCACAAAGACAGAGCCACCCACCTTTACTCTTAAGGAGCAAAAGATTGAGGAGTAATAGAAACTTGCATTGGTTTTGAAAATCTTAAGTCTTTTTTATGAAATGCTGCTCATATGTTTTGCATAATACTATATGTTAATATGAAACATGTCTGAATTAACTAGCCTGAATTTTAATTGTTCTTAAGATCAGCATGCAGTTCTTCCTCTCTTTTATTCAGCTGTCCAGTTGAATTCATCTGTTACACCATTGATCCAAAATGCTTATTAAAGCACTAATACATATACTGTGGATCCATGGAGTCACTGAAGACAAGATTGTGGCTTTTAATAGCATTTCCTCTTGTTTCGTAGACAAATGTATCTATTGAAAACAAAAGATGCAATCCACTGGGAAACAATAATTACTAAATGTTATTGGACTGCATCACCAAATTCTTGGACTAGCTCAGGCATAGGCAAACTCGGCCCTCCAGATGTTTTGAGACTACGATTCCCATCACCCCTGACCACTGGTCCTGTTAGGTAGGGATGATGGGAGTTGTAGTCCCAAAACACCTGGAGGGCCGAGTTTGCCTATGCCAGGACTAGGGTCTCCAATGTGCCTACTGATGGCACGATACTACTAGACACCCCTTTTGGTGCCTGCCACGTGCCAGTGGTAAGAATGGCTAGAAATGCAGCTGCCCTGCCCTCTGCCCATTCCCCAGAATGCCTCTGGACTCCTAGAAGCTGGTGCCTGGCTTTCCACTCCTCATGGAAGCGGGAGACCTGGCCACCGCCGGGGAAGTGGGGGTGTTTTGTGTTTGAAGGGAGAACCTTTATGGGTTGCCTGCTTTTTGTTGTTTGTGGGTGGGTGTGTTTTGCCTGCTTTGGGGAGCTCCTTGGGTGTTTTTCCATTTGGAGGTGTTTTTTCAGCTTTCTCGTTGCTTGGAAATGTTGTTGGACAGTGTCTTGCCTGTTTTGCTCTTTGGGGTTTTATTGCCTCCTTTTTATTATGCTTATTTTGCAAGATAAGTTTTTTTTTTTAGGGATGTTTAGTCTGTTTGAGCACCACCCATTTTTCTTTTGTGAAAAGGTTTTTGTGTGTGACTGTGGCAGTTTCTTAGATTTTCCAAATGTACCCCCAGACCCAAAACAGATGGGGGTGCCCTTTTCAAAGTTGTAGCTTTTATGTCTGGTACCCTACTTGGTACCTATTCCATGAACTCATGTAATGACGTTAAAAAAGAGATTTCATATTACCATTTTCTGTAGATAATAGAAAATAAATCCATTGGCAATAAGCCATTTGTTGTAACACTAGAGCATGAAACAGAGGGCTGTCTATCTTTGAGGTAGGCATTTCTGCTGCATCTCAGCCAGGTAGACCAAGAATTAGAAACCTGCAAACTGGTAGGGATTCCGTGGATCATAGAATCAAATCCCCTACTTTAAAGCAGAACTTTTTCCATGATTGTGTAAATGAAATGTGGGCTTTCAAATTAAAGCATATTAGATCACATCTTGCTTGCTTTTGCAGGGAAAGGGAGAAGGAAAGGAATGAAGAAAAAAAGGATATTTAAGAATTCAGATATCATTCATGAACTCAGTGGCTTTAAGCATTCCACTGTTCTCTTAGCCTTACCCCATACTTAGTCAAATCTGCATTATGGGTATAATACAGGCTTGTATTCTAGAAATGTTGGATTACTGAACACATGTGAAGCACTTAGTATTTACAAATAGCATTTCTAGTATTCAAAGTGTTCCTGTTTTATTCAACTCTGCCCTCTGAGATTCTGAGAGTCACTTCACACAACACCTGCAGAAGCCATGAATGTTCTGATCTGCATGTATACCTGAAATTGCCACCAAGCTACCTTATATGCCTTTATACTACACACTATAGTCCTACTGTGTGTGAAAGTGGCACACAGTAAGAATGCAAAGTATGAAGCAGTCCTAAGAAGAGGCAATTTGACTGAGTTGTTGAGCATTTGAGGCCAAGAGGAGTTTAGATCCCCTTATCACTTCCCTCCTGGCATTTTGACAAATCCTGCCACTCAGGAGTTCTTTCCGCTACAGGTGATGTTGCTGCAGGATAAAGCAGTCACTGCAAATGAATGGATTCCCCTCAGATTTTCAGTTTACAAACAGGACTCTTTGGCCATCTTGCACCTTAGGTGACTGTGTGACTATTTCATAACTCTGGCCGTGGACTCGATTTGCTTTTCCACTCAAAGAGTGGTCACACGCATATTTACCAGCGGTTTCCCAACATTAAATTAGACGACCTCCTTCACTGAAATTGGAGGAGTGATGTTGGTCATTGCAGATGCAATTCTCTTTCAGATTGCATGTCTTTTAAACATGCAATCAAGGGCTAGTTTTCTTGTGAGTGATAAGGCATAAAATTGCCTTTACCCCCCCCCCCCCGAAAAAAAGCACATTGTGATGTACACACATAATGTTTGCCATTTGAATACAGTTTTGCATCCTCTGCTTGTGGAATGTCCTTTCTAGTGAGGTGGGTCTGCCTCCCTCCATACTAATTTTCAGGACGAATGTTAAAACATTCCTCTTTTCCCAGGCATTTGATGGCTGAAATTGTTCCTTTCTAACTTGAGATAGGCTGAGAGAATGTGGTGTTTGCTGCTCTGGGCTACTTTGGGAGGAAGGATGAGATATAAATTGAAATACCAATAATACCAATAAATAATAATAATAATAATAATAATAATAATAATAATAATATGTTACCTACTTGCATAAATTATTTAAGGTTTTTCGGTACTGCTTTGGTACTTCTGTGATTGCAGATGGCAGGTTATGCCTTTTACTTTAGAAACCCAAGCACTTAACAGATCAATCCTATCCTGCTGGGAGGTGGCCATACCCTGGCACAATATTCACAGTGGTTCCACAGTACCCAAAAAAAATGATCCCCAGCAGAACAGGCAGCAAGTATGCAGCTCTCTAGAGATATCAGGCAGCCTTTCAGGAAGGAGTCTAAGACACACACACCCATACCATACTCTGTCCACAAGCAGACTTAGAATCCAAGCAGTTTCCCTCAGAGCAGCCCATGGAACCAATTCCCACCCATTTTTGCCAGTTCTGGTGGGCCAGCTATTTATTTTTATCATTTTTTAAATCCCATTGAAGTGAATGGGAGGGAAAATATTTGGTTCAGATTTGTGGCTGGTGGAAAGTTGTGCCAACAGTGAAGGCATCACACATCTTTCCCATCATGCTGTCCACTTCCTACACATGACTCACCCCCACCCCATTTCAGCCATTCCTTGGGTGTACTGAAGAAACTTCACCAACATGTCCGTATATTTGTAAGAGTATCCTACTGGTATGGCAAGGGCCCTTGCCAGATCCTAAAGCCCCTCAGCTGGTCTAACAATCTTGTGGGTTTTTTGGCCATCTCTGAAGGAGATGCAGTGTCAGGATCACTTTACACTGTTTTGTACCAGTTGGAGAAAATAGTGATGCACATTGCTTGTGAGAGGGATCACGTGGTATCCTAAGAAGTATTTGCATTGAAATATTGCTCAAAATTGCAATATTGGTCTGATGGAATGTTGTTGAAATACCCATTGAACTTTTGGTGTGTGTGGTTTTTTTAAAAAGATATTCAGAATTGTAACTGATGGGAAAGAAATTCAGATTGGCACCTTGATCTTGGTAACTTGCTTTGGCATTGCAGGCAGTGTGTAACTGATGTGTCCTTTGAGACATGCTGTACATACGCCCTCAGCTTAAGCACTGATTTGACGATCCCACAGGTCTTGGGGCTAAACTGTCCCCTTTGGTAATGCTGACTGTCAGTCTTTAGTCTCCAGAACAAAGACCTCTTAGCTTGTAGTCCAATAAGAATGCATCCATCTCTATCTGCTTGAACCCCTCTCAGTGATGGCCGTCACACTGAGAATTGATTCACCAAAATGCTTTGCAAGTAGCTGCTTGCTTAAGTAACTAATGTATAACATATGAGGTTTTTTGAGGAATAACCTAGTTTTGAGTGACCTAGAGTAGTGCCATCTTCAATTAAGCTAATAAGTCATACTTGAGATCAGTGGTGCTAGAACAGGGATCAGCAATTCCCAAACCCAACTTTCAGTTCCAAAGACAAAGGAGGGGACTGGCAATGGGGTGGCAGCTGTCTATTTTTGTGTGAGGAGTAGAGGTGCATAACCTGTGGCCCAGGATCTCATGTAACCCCTGATTTCATTTTACAGAACCCCTGAAGTCTCTTGAAATGACCCTATTCTTCCATCCCATCACCCTTCCTTTTCCCCATTTGTTTTGTCCTTTTTTCTGGACTTTCAAAGTGTTCCCCCTTTCTTTTCTATTTAGTTTCAGAATATGTTACCTCCTATATGCCTGTCAACCGAGAATAAGATTTAATGCACTGCATCAGCAGGGCCAGCCCAGAACATTTTGCTGCCTGAGCTGGAGTGTTAAATTTTTCCATCCCTCAGCCCTGCAAGTCAAGGTGTATGATACCCAACGCCAACCACATCTTTTGGCATCTTGAGGGACAGAATTTCACAAGCAGCTCTCCCTGGGAGTAACAGTGCGACAGCAACAAAGTATTACTGCCCTTTCTTAAAATCCAAAATTGGCTGCCTGAGGCAGTTCTTTCACTCTCCCTAATTGTAGAGCTGGCTCTTCATGAAAGCTTATGTCATAAGTTGCTAATATGGGAGCAAGCTGCACTGAACACAGCGATGCTCATTCTTTGGTAAACATGCATAGAAATGCTTTGTAAATGTAACTGCTTTCTAACATGCCTAAACCTGTGAGGCCTTTGGATAGATCCAAAATTAAAGGAGTTGGGGGGGGGTTTCAAAGCATTTCTTGAAAACCGCATAAGATTTTATTTCAATAAAGGGGTATATACATTTTGTTGAATAAATAAATATACCGTACATACACAAACAGCAACGACCACACCACATAAGACTTTTAAAAAAATGAGTTAGAGAGGGATATAAGTTGCTGCATTTGGGTATAGTAGAGTCACCCAAAAATAAAAATAAAAATAGTCCAACAACTGCTTTGAACTTGGGGGCAGGGAAGAAGCAGGGGAGGAAATTAAACTCCTTCAACTCAGCATGGGACTATTTAAGTACTGGCATAATGAGTTGCAGAAGGTATGCGTACTCCTGAACCAACAATGCAGCAGGAAGGCAAGAGCAAAATAAATAAATAAAATGAACGGAAGGGAGCAAGTAACCTTCAGGAAATTGAATTCTAGCCTTGGTGAGACTAGTCTGAAAAGGGGGGGAAAGGGGGGGGAGCCAGGAAAATCTTTAGACATTTCAAGCAATCCACTTTAGAAGATACGAAGCAAGGAGATACAATTCATTATACAGTCATACCTCGGGATAAATATGCTTCAGGATAAGTATTTTCGGGTTGCACTCCATGGCAATCCGGAGGTAACGGAGTGCGTTACTTCCAGGTTTCACCGCTTGCACATCCACAGATGGTCAAAACGACATCACGCGCATGCACGGAAGCCACGACATGCACAGACGCGTAGTTGCATCTTACGTTCTATTCAGGATGCAAACGGGGCTCTGGAACGGATCCTGTTCGCATCCTGAGGTACCACTGTAGTGTCTGGGTTTGAAAAGTGGGTTTCTTTGGGAAAAGCGGAGAAGATGATTGTACAAAATGAGTAGGTAGGTTAACATGGTTTCAGCAAAGCAAAACAAAAATACACATACACTTGCAGTTTAAGAAACTAAGCTGGGTTTTGGTTTTACTAAGAATGTTTATTCTTGAAAAGCTGCACAAAGCATTGTTCACTGTAGATGTGAAAGGTGAAGAAATGTAGGCCAAGTAGGCTTTGTGTTTTAGAGAGCAAACTAGAAAATTGATAGAAGCTGGTTCATTAGTTCTTCACAAGTATTAGTTAAGACAAGGAGGGGAACTTTTTCAGCCTGAGGACTGCATTCCCTCCTGGGCAATTTCTGAGGCACCTCATGCCAGTAGTTGGTGGGGCCAGAGGAAAAAGTGAGCAGAACAATGCAAACTAATTTTGATCACAATCTTGTGTGCCTTTCATTTTTGAATACATACAGAGTGTTGTGAGTGGATGAAATTGTCTTCTACAGTGCAAGGAAAAGGTCCACACCTCATCTCATCATCATTTAATATGTACCCAGCACCTGTAAAATAGTAGATACTTAATAGATAGACATCAAGGTTTTCGCAAGAGTTAAGGGCATAAACAGCCAAATCAACAAAAGAGTCCTTAATTTATTTATTTTTAAAATTATTTGCAAATATAATAAATCAGTAGATTGTCGGTTATTCCATTGCAATGTTGTGATTAAGCTGCCCTTTCACTTAAGAAAGTTTTTCTCTCTATTTTTTCCAGTTAATCATAGCCAAATTTTTAAAACCAACTCTTTGTTTTCCCCCAACCCTGATATCGTTTAACTGGATAAGTTGAGTACTAAGGCTAGGGCTGTATTCATCATCAGCACCCATTTGAAACCCACCCATTTGAAAGTGCCCCAGGTGGCAGAGGTTTTTTGAGGGGAGGGGATAATATTTTAGAGCTCAGCTCATGTGGTATCGTATACAAAGGCTATAATCACAGCCTAATATGCTTAGGAAAACTATTACAGTCGTACTACACATTTATTGCAAGAACTCCAATTGAATTTGGCTGAAGCCAATATTGAATACCTGCTGTTCACTGCTGTTATTTAGTTTGTTACAAATCACCCTCAGCACTATTTTGTTGTGGAAACATGATGTACAAATAAAGTGATTGATCTCATTGTTTGTTTGATTGAATAAATGGTGTCAGACCAACTCTAGACCAAGACTACTTGCAAGAGAAGGCCAGAAATAAGTCTAGGAAATAGGAAAAGGGTGTAATGCTAACCCCTGACTGGCAGCAGTGGGGCTTGGTGGAACAGCACAAATTGCATCAGCTTGGGGAGGGGCTTTTCATTACCATGCCCGCTTCCAGACTGGAGCAGCAGAAAGGCCTTGTCAGGCCCATTGTGGTCATGTGACAGAAGCAGTGAATCCAGTGCTGACCCATTTCCCTCCCCTGAATTAACCAGAGTTGGGGGTTTTCTGCTAACCACCGCCAGCTGAGATGCTGCCAGAAGTAACTTCTACCCAACATTTGGATGGACCATTTGGCAGGACAGAGGGGCATTCAGATCATAGGTACCAATCACTATAAAGTCCTTCAAAGGGCTAAATGCTCCCATGCCCTTCTCCCAGGTACCAACCACCACCATACGGAGGCAGAGACAGATTTAGGGCAGAGCAACTGGTTCCACCATGCTGGGCACTGAGCCTAGGGGGAGCTGCAGGGTGTCACAATTGTGATGTAGTGAATTGAACCAAACAGAAGGTGAGAGATGGGGCAGTGAATTTTGGCCTTGCACAGGGCACCACTGAAATTTGAAAGACCAAAGTCTGCCCCTAATGGCAGGGGCCTATATCGTCCTTAGATGTAGCGTAGAATTCTTAGGTGATTATTGAAGTATTCTGATTTCAGGTCATTAGGGCTTTAAAGGTCAAAATGAGCACGCTGTATTCTGTATGCTGCCTGTGAAAATTTGGTTTATTTTTAAATCTGCTCTTTCGTGTACTATGAAATACTGTAATAACAATCCAACAGCCATCTGAAAAGTGATAATTGTCTAAATTTTGTCTCTCCACAAGGAACATAGTTCTCCTTCTCTATAATCAACTACAATTTCAGAGTATCTGCAGGCACCTGATGTTCATAGGGGAAGCAGGGAATGTCCAGTCACAAGTTCACGTCAAGCAGAGAATGTACAGCACCCTGGACAGCTCCAAGGGGCCCAAGACAGCTACAAGAGAAATTACACCCGTGGTAAGCTAGAGCCCACTGAGCCTTATGTAGGCTGACCCTGGACCTCAAATGTGATGGGCTCTGCCTCCCTGGGTGAGAGGACTGTCTTATTAAAGGACCCTTGCCATCTTCTGTAGACACTGGCTTTTGCAAGCTAGGAAGACAGGCAGTTTTACCTTTTGCCCTTTGAAGTATTGCCTGACATTCTATGTTGCTCTCAATTCATTTGAAGTAAATAAACCTGTTCCTTAGTTTTAACAGGAAATCTAAAAGTCAGAGGTTCAAGCCCGGTTCATGTAAGGAGAAATGGGATCATGTGGTTGGTCCCATCTCTCACATACTTGCAACTCAAACTGAGCAACAAGTAAGTCCCATTATGTCCAATGAGGCATACTTTCATGTAAGAGGGCATGGGATTGCAACCTCTGTTAATTTTCAACAGCATCAGGATGGGGGCAGACACTGGGGGACCCAAGAGGGCAGGCCCTGCCATTTCCTCTCTAGGAGGGAGGAGGGCAACAGTGCCTCATATTTGAGGAGGCAGCATTGTAGGGGTCTGCCAAGGAGGCAGCAGATCCAGTCTCCAAGGAGAGTGCTGCAGCTGCCACTGCCACTGCAGCAGTGGCAGTGAGTCAAGCATTCCTCAGAGGCTGGATCCTGTTGCCCAAGGCAGTTACCTCACCTTGCCTAATGGGCACACCAGCCCTGCATTTAAGCATATGCTTAATGCTCCTATTGAAATCAATGAAATTATCTTAGGCTAGATTATGCTTCTGCCTCTTTTAATTAATATTTTTATTTTATGAAAGTGCACGTAATTACATTGCAAAATAACTAACCAATTAACAAAGACAAATGTGGATAAGAATATTTAACAAAAATGAATTAAGTCATAACCCAAAAGACATAGAAGCGAGGTTACAACACAATTACTATCATAAATCAGGGGAAAGAGGAAGGTGTGTCCTCTGAGTAAGCAAACCTTAGATAATTTATTAAGAGCATTTTGCATAAGCTTACACTGTCAGTTTTTAATTAATATTACTATGGGAATTGAATAGGTTGTTTTAAATAGCTGCAATCTAGCACCTAGCTCAGCCTGCTTCTTGGAAATCTCCAGGCTGGATTGCAGCCCCAAAATCCTCTCCCTCTCCCCCATAACTACATTTCTCCCTGACTCTTCCCCCAAAGTATTCAGAGCAACATATGTGAGATAGACTAGGCTGGGTCTTGCCTCTCAACTATCCAGTGATCTTTACCACTTGCTGAGCAGGGAGACGAACCGAAAGGCCTTGCACCACATGGAAGTTTTCAAATTCCTGTGTGTCCCTCCCCCCCATAAAAACTAAGGCATTTTGTTTAGTGTAGATCTGAGGTTTCTAAACAGTAATAGCCAAATGAGTGATGGGCAAACTCCCCCCAGCTCAATTTGAAATAGGTTCAGTATTTAAGAGCTTTCTTGGCAAGTCAAAAGAAAAAGCTTGTCCGTTTTCCAGCATTTCTCTCAGCTTTGTAATGTTGCTGTGTGCACACTGATTGCGCCGTCCACATAAGCTAATGCACGTATTCCCTTAGAAGCTGTAACTTCTGCACATACATCTACATATCAACTGGCTTTATACGCCATTCATGTTGTTTCACAGCAATTAACAAGAGTTCCATTGAGAGTAAGTGGTTAAGACATTCTGTGTGGGTCTACAAAGAAGCTAGGTTTCAGTGTCCAGTGTTCTGAACACTGACCACACATATCCAGAATAACACTTTAAACCGGAGGAGGCCACATATTTCTGTATGAAACTGATAATCTGGCTCCTTTGCAATCTGGTTCCAGAACCAGACTGCCTTGGTCACCTTGGTTGATGACCAACATTGAGTTCTAGACAGATGGCATACATCCTTGTTAGTTCTGCTGGAACTCTGGGAGGTTTTGATTTCAGACCTCCTGGTCTGTTGATCTGGGGTTGGCCTTGAAGATGCCATATATGGTGTTTGCTGTCTTCTGTGGAGGAGAGATCTCAGAAGGTACTGCTATCTGCTTATGGTACTGGGCAAATTCCAATTTTATCCCTGTTTGACATCTTCATGAACTCCTGGGGTGATCAACCAGAGATTGGAGTTCACTGAGGAAATGCAGCTCCATCTCTCATTTTCTCTTATTCTACATATGCTGTGGAAGCTCTTTTCTCTTTTTAATATTAATTCATAATTTTTATTCTTGTGGCTGTGGCAGTTCTCAACCAGTGCCCAAGATCAGTGGAGGACTGAATATGAGCTATGAAACTGAAACTTAATGCAGACAAGTCTGGTCAGTAGAGATGTGGATAAAATAATAAGATTTTTGGCCTGTTTGGGTTGAGGTTTTATGCTCGAGTAGAAGTGCTCCCTGAGCCAGCTTTGCTATTAGTTGTTCAGGCGGCAGCTTGTACTGTTGCCTATCTTAGGCTGGTACACCAGCCACACCTGTCCTTAACACAGGGCGGATCAGGCCATGGCGACATAAGACTCAGTTACTTTCAAGACTAAACTACTGTAGTATGTTTCATGTGGGGATGCCAGAATCTCCAGTTGGTACAAAATGCTGCAACAAAAAATATTTTTTCTTCTCTGGATCAGATTAGAATCCAAGCCAGATAACATATATCATGGCTGTCATGCTTGCTTCGTATTCTGGGCAAGTATTACAAGCTGGCAAAATGTGCATTTCCAACAGGGAGTTTCAACAACATCACTAAATAATTGTGCAGAGAAAGAAAATGCAGACACAAGAAACGCTTCTTTTTAAAAACAACAACAACACAACAATTAAAGGTGCTGAAGCCCTGCTCACAATGGCTTCTTGTCACCTAACATCATGAATAAACCGCTTTGGGGGCCATGCACACATCTAACATCAGTGATTTTATAGCAAACTAGTAATGTCTTGTAGTATTCTTTTTTCTTTTTTTAACTCACACAGGTCTAGTGAAATAAGAACCCTTGAATGTTTGATAGGGAGCCTTCTCTGTATTCCTAGAGATGGATTAACAAATAACAAAGGAACTATAACTCCACAGCAGAGTGCACACTTGCAATCAGAAATTCAGAGGTTCAGTCCCTTGAGGATCAAGATAGGGCTGAGAGAGACTCCAGCCGGACACCTGGAAATCTGCTGCCAGTTCAGTACAGTGGTACCTCGGGTTACAGATGCTTCAGGTTACAGACTCCGCTAACCCAGAAATAGTACCTCGGGTTAAGAACTTTGCTTCAGGATGAGAACAGAAATTGTGCAGCGGCGGCGTGGCAGCAGTGGGAGGCCCCATTATCTAAAGTGGTACTTCAGGTTAAGAACAGTATCAGGATAAGAACTGACCTCCAGAACAAATTAAGTTCATAACCCGAGGTACCACTGAACTGAGTTACCGTAAATGGATCAGTGGTCTGATTTGGTTTAGGGCAACATCCTATGTATCAGGCTGAGCTACAGAAAGGGTTAAATGCTTCAACAGATTGTAGCAAATGACTTGAAATAACCGGATACATCTTCTTCCAGGATGTGTTAATGGCTACAATGTGCACCTGCAATGTTTAATTGCAACACTGTGTTTTTCCAAGGCTGAGAGAGTGATAAGTGTTATTTGCTTTTTTTAACAACAGGCTTGCAAGCATCTCCTTTGAACTAAAGACTTGCAATCAAATTATTCCACAACATATTTCAACCCAAACATTTGACAAGTGATAGCAGTGTACCAAACCTTTCCCCACACCCACACAGACAGTGTTACAGGATCATAATTTATAAAAGGAGAGTGATGAAACTCTCCTCTGTACCTCTGAAAGTGTTTACTTTAGGAAATCCAGTGATTGATCTGCTGTGTAACAAATTATTTGGGCCAGCTACAAAAATAGTCATTTTCCTTACATGGCATTTAATACTGCCAGTTCACGCAAACATAAACGGACTGTGCTAATAAAGAAATGGGGTGTTTTAGACAGCAAAATAGTACCTTTATTGTGAGGTGGTTGTCGTTTTTGAAAAATTGGAGTAAGTTTCATCAGATTCTAAATCCAAGTTTTTGCATTTTCTTATTTTGACAGAAGTATGTATTATTTGACTATGGAAAGTTACCAGATGTTGCTAGACTCCAATTATTGTTAGGAATGATGGGAGGCGTAGTCCAAAATATCTGGAGGGCACCAGTTTGCCTTCCAGACTGACGCTCGGGTTGCGAATGTGATCCGTGCGGGAGGCACATTCGCAACCCACAGCATTTGCAACCCACAGCGCCACGTCTGTGCACGCGTGGGTCATGCTTTGCCACTTCTGCGCATGTGCAAAGCGCGATTTAGTGCTTCTGTGCATGAGTGAGCGCCGAAACCAGGAGGTAACCCATTTCGGTACTTCCAGGTTTGGCGCGGTGCACAACCTGAAAACGCACAACCAGGAGTGTCTGTAACCCAAGGTATGACTGTATCCAGACAGATAGAAAGACCACTGTCATAGTAGCCAATGGCAGGGTGGGGCAGTGGCATTCATCTGATCACTGGCCATCCATGTTGTTCCTCCATACTGGGATGGAGTGGGGAGGGGCTAAGGAGCAACAAGGTCAGGTGGAGTCAATCTGACACTCCTGCTAGTTCATTTGCACCACACCAAGCTCACTAACCAGTATGCCAGTGTTTCCCAACCTTTGGTCTCTAGCTGTTTTTGGACTACACTTCCCATCATCCCTGACCACTGGTATTGCTCACTAAGTATGATGGGAGTTGTAGTCCAAAAACAGCTGGAGACCCAAGGTTGGGAAACACTGCAGTATGCAGCAGCAATGCAGACAACCAGAGGTCACAGGAGTGCTTCCACTCACCATCCAGAGGTGCATTGGCTCAAGTTTATGATTATCCCAATATGGAAGCTATTGGCTGGCATCACAGTGTAATTGTAGAATGTAAGAGATGAGTAGCCTACCAGTGCCCTCCAAATGTTCTGGAATAAGGTAACAACAAAGAGGTTCTTTCCCCTCACCCCACCCCACAAGAAAGCCGGCCTGTTTCCTGAGCAATACTTGGACATCAAGTGTCATGGATATTTTTGCATTCTCCAAAACAACTTCCTCGTTTTGAAAAGGGGGGGGGGGTATTTGAATGGGCATGCAAGTATTTGTGGAAGGAGGAAGTTTGACCCTGTTGCCTTAGCAACAAGGCTGACACTTCCTCTTTTGCCACACTGGCAGTGAAGCTACCAGTGGGTGAAAATGAGGAGCATCAAGCTGGGTGGTTGAACATTGGAATGCACATAGGAGTACATGTATTAGTGTTGTTGATGGGATGCATGCTTAGATGTGTCATTCTACATCTCTATATTCTGGTACTTCTAGCATGGGTTTGGGCTTCAGAATCGGGGCAGTATGGCTTTGACCTCACTGACAATTACTACATAATTTAGGGATGGAGAACTCGTGGTAGGAAGATAATGTTGTTGTTGTTGTTGTTTAGTCGTGTCCGACTCTTCGTGACCCTCATGGACCAGAGCACGCCAGGCACCCCTGTCCTCCACCGCCTCCCGCAACTTGGTCAAACATGCTGGTAGCCTCGAGAACACCGTCCAACCATCTGGTCCTGCCGTGCAGGAAGATAATAGAGCATGACAATAATTTCTAAACCATTTTTAATATATATATATCCCGTGACAATACAGTGCTTTCCGCAAAATGTCATGGGTGGCAACTTGAATAAAATATTGCGGGGGGCGGCACAGGTAAGCCCCGCCCCGCATAATCGATCACATGATGTGGTACATGGACACTATTTGAATGGCAATGCCCATCGAATTTGGGGGGCTTGGGTGGGGGTCAGAAAGAGCAGGATCCCATATGCTGGAATTATGGAGACTTCAGGCGTACAATACTGTGGTTTGAACCACTTTGAATGACAGTTATCTGTTTTTCCCGAAATGCCTTTCACACTTAAAAAACAAAACAAAAAAACCGGCGTGCACTTTGGTGCTTTCGTATTACCTCCCTGCTCTTTTTCTTAGGGATCAGGACAACAGTAAACTGTCATCTCTGCCCTTATCTGTGAATCATATCTGGGATGTTGCGATGGCTCGTTGTGACTTGTCTGTAGCTTAGCAAGATTTCCCCAGAATTTTGTTCAGGGTAAAAGCACGATATTGAAAGAGCTGGGTGAGCAAAGAGAGAAAACGTACTCGTTCCCTTCGCAGGAGTGCCATGCCAAGACACAGTGGCGTCAGTTTGGCACTGCCAAGTTTGCGAGAGCCGCCTGCTTTGTGTTCCCCGAGAAAGCAGCGTGTAGCGCCTGGGCAAGTTCAGACGTGCTTCTTCCCCCCCAGCCCAGAACTGTCTGGCCGCCCCTAGCTAAAACCCGCCTTAGAAACATCTCCCTTTCGTTGTGGGTGTCGCGACTGCCAACCCCCCTCCCCCCGCTGCCCCGCGTCCCATCCTCTCTTTTTGAAATAAAAGCGGCAAAATGCTTAAGATCGGGGGCGCCGCTGCCGCGCAACAACCGCTTAAAGTTAGGGACGGCTTTGCGGCAGCTGGAAGTGCAGGCGGAAATGAACTGTAGCGCGGCTGTGCGTGTGAATCGGTAACGGGATTCCGGCGGCTACTGAACTTGAGGGCGGCTTTTGGCAGCGCCGGGGCTTGCAAAGTCCCGTATTGCCCCGGGGGTGCGGTAGCGGCGAGGAGAGAGAGAGAGGAAAAGATGCCTGTTGGAAAACCTACAAATGGTTCGAGGGTTGCGGGAAGCCAGAAGGGGGGGAGGTGGATCTGTGCGTGTATGTGAGAAAGAGAAATGTTGATGGCTGAGCTCTGCAGGGCTAGGCTGTGCCTTCTCTCTCTCCCTCTCCCCCCCCCCCCCCCGTTGTGTGTGTGTGTGAGCGCGCGAGTGTTGCAGCTGCCTGTCCCCGCAGGCTGGGAATAGCTCTGGATTTGCCTCTTGGCTGCGGACTGTGTGGGTTTTACTAGCCCTGGCGGCTTCCTCTCTGCTCCTCGCTGCTGGCTTCCTTCGGCTTATTAGCGCCAGGCAGGAAACAAGCGGGCTTCCTTCTTTGGTACACAGCCGGCCCGGCACCACTCGCAGGCTCCCCACATCGCCCCCCTAAGATCTGCAGCGGCGGCGGCGGCGAAGGGCACTCCTGGGACCCGCTCCGGCTCCCCTGCTCGGTCGGTCTCTCTCTCGCTTTCGCTCTTTCCGGACTAGTCAGCTGCCTCCCCGCCAGCTTCGCCCTCTCCGATCCCAGCCGCAGCCTAACGTGTCTGGCCGGCTGGCTGGAGAAGCCTGCTCGATGCCTTCGCCGTGAGATCGACGCGCCTGGTATGCAGCCAGAGTGGCCTCTTTCTCTCTCTCTCCCCCCCCCTTCCCCCTTTTGGATGGAGCGGCGGCGTGGGGGTGGGGGGTGGTAGGTGGGATGGCCGGGGAGAGGAAGAGGGAGGGGTGGGAAGGAGGGAGAGCCGCCGAGAAGTGCAGACGATCCGAGAAGTTTCTCCTCTACCGGAGTCAACTCCAAGCTGCTGTTGCTGCTGCTGCCTCCGCCGCGTTTCCGCGCTTGGCTGCCAGGAATCCGTAGGGAGGAGCTGCCTTGTGCGAAAAGCCGCCTGCTGCCCCCCCCCCTTCTCGTTCCGATCTCACCTGCCGCTGTTACTGCAGCTGCGCTCCCCCTCCCTACTTCTGACCCCCACCCCACCCCTCCAGTGGGCACCGCCAGTGGGTGGTGGGGGTGGGGTAAATCGCCCCTTCCCCGCGTAAGCCATGAGAATGTGGGGGCTGCCGGGCTGTTCTTCGGGCATCACTTAGCGGACGGCAGCTGGCACCGCGCGCTGAGGCTGGGTGAGTGGATCTGTCAGTCCCAGCCTCCCCTTCTCCCGGGTGCATGCACGGGCCGATATAAAGTAACCCTTTGCATGGCGATCGCCTCGCGCGAAGCGCAACGCTGGGCGATGGAAGGCTTCCAAGCTGCTGCTGCGCCTTGTTCGGTGGCGAGTCTCCCTCTCGGTCGGTCTCCCCCTCGCTCTTCCCCGTCCTCTCCTCCTCTCCAGTCCGGCTTCCCCACTCCATTCCTCGCACATCAGCCACAACCACTGGGAGCGCGCGGCCCCTTTAAGAGCCCAGCTTTGCCTCCCGGTAGCTGAAGGTCATTAAACACAAAAGCTCTCCAGCGCTGCGGTCCAATATAGCGCATGCGCCCTGCCCGAGGACTGGCAGGGAGACGGCAATATGGCGAGAATGCCTGGCAGCGGCGGCGCCGGCGGAGACTGGAGCACCGGGGGCGGCGGCGGCGCAGGAGGAGGGGGCGGCGGTGCAGGTGGCGGCGGGGAGAACAATGCGGGGGACCGGCAGCCCGGCCGGGGCGGCCCCCACCGGCCCCTCCACTATTGCAGCGCTGGGGAGGACGAGGACGGGGAGGACGAGGATGAGATCCAGGAGGTGCAGATAACGGGGGACGAGGAGGGAGCCGAGGAAGGGATCCTGCTGTTGGACGACGACGAGGAGGAGGAGGAGGAGGAAGAGGAGGAGATGATGATGATGGGGCTGGAGTGGGCCGCCTCGGAGGAGCCGGGCCATATGATCCGTATGGACCAGGGCACCGGAGTGCTGCTGGACTCGGCGGCGGCGGCGGCCGTCTGCGGCGTCCGGGGCCGCCTGGGAGGCGTCCGGGGAGTTGGCGGCGGCGGCAGCGGCGGCGTCGGGGCTTCGGCAGGGGGCGCCCCCTCGGTGCCCGTGAGCGCCCGCGGCGCTGCCGCCTCCGCCGCCGCTTCCCTGGCCGGCCAGGCGCCCGCCGCGGGCCCCGCCGACGACTCGGACCCGGAGGCGGAGCTGCTGCTGCAGCGCCCCGAGCGGGCCCGCCTGAGCGAGAACACGCGGCTGGCCACCCGCTACGCGGTGCGCATCTTCCGCGAGTACCTGAGCGAGAAGGCGCAGAGCCCGGACTTCGAGACCATGGACAAGGGGGCGCTGTGCCGGGTGCTGCGCTCCTTCTACGCCGAGGCGCGCTCCAAGAGCGGGCAGCTCTACTCCAAGTCGTCGCTCATCAGCATCCGCAGCTCGCTCAACCGCTACCTCAACGAGCCGCCTTACTGCCGCACCCTGGACCTCACCAAGGACCCCGAGCTGCGCGCCGCCAACCTGACGCTGGCCGCCGTCATCCGCAAGCTGGAGGAGCAGGGAGCCGGGCCGGTGGTGCAGAAGCAGGCCATCACGCGCGCCGACCTGCGCAAGCTGTACACCTGCAGCGTGTTCAGCACGCAGAGCCCCTTCGGGCTCCTCAACAAGGTCTGGTTCGAGACGTGCATGTACTTCTGCACGCGCGGGCGCGAGAACCAGCGCGAGCTGGAGGAGGACTCCTTCGGGCTGGCCATGGACGAGGACGGCCGCAAGTTCGTCTACTTCAAGGCCCTGGGGCCTTACCACAAGTCGCGCTCGTCGTCGTGGAGCAAAAAGCGCGCCGAGAGCAGCGACGAGGAGAACCTGCCGCGCATGTACGAGACGGGCACGGAGTTCTGCCCCTACGCCAGCTTCGTCAAGTACTTGGCCAAGCGCAACCCGCTCTGCAAGGCCTTCTTCCAGCGCCCGCGGGACCACTGCAGCGAGGGCGACGTCACCTGGTACGAGAACAAGGCCATCGGCAAGAACCTGCTGGGCACCCGCATGCAGATGCTCTCCAAGGCCGCCAAGCTCTCCAAGACCTACACCAACCACTGCATCGGCGCCGTCTCCATCGCCACCCTCAACAGCATCGCCGGCATCGGCACCAAGCTGCCCTCGGGCGCCGCGGCCGGCGGAGGGGGCTGCTACGCCCACCTCAACGGCAGGGCCCGCGCCGCGCCGCCGCCGCCCGCCAACAACGGCGCCTACGTCCTCCCCAAAGACGGCGACGACCTCGCCGGCGTCAAGGCCGAAGCGGCGGCCGTCGTGGTTCCCGCCAAGCGCTCCCTCTATGAGGCGATGTACGCGGCGGGGGGCGGGGCCGCGGCGGGGGGCGACGCCTGCGGCCCCTCCTCGTCCCCCAAAAGACTCTGCCTGAGGCCGGCCGAGCCCCTGGACGCGGCGGCGGCGGCGTCTGTGGTGGTGGTCTCAGTGAAACACGACCCCTTGCCACTCCTCATCCCCGAGGCCAATGGGCACAGAAGCACCAACTCTCCCACTGTCATGTCACCTGCTATGGTTTCCCCCACACAGGTAACAAAAAAAGAAAAGAAGAGAAAAAACTTTATCCCCCCTCCCCCCATACACACCTTTTCCTTTTCCCAACTCCTCCTGTCAGCTTCAGGGAATTCCAGGCCATAAGGCTGGTGCATGTTGCAGCCCACTGTAGGCAGCCTCCTCCAGAGTTCAGATTCAGAGGAAGCTATCTTAGGGCAAGTTTGGAAACTTGAGACAATAACTGTCCTGACTTTTAGCTTTGGCCCATGGGAAATCTGGAGGAGAGGTGATTTGGAGGAAACTTTCCTGGTTTCCTCCACCTCTGCTTGGGTCAATAACTGTCCTGACTTGGATAGCTCAGTTGGTTAGAGCATGATGCTGACAACACCAAGGTTGCAGGTTTGGACAGCTGCATATTCCTGCATTGCAGGGGGTTGGACTAGATGATCCTCAGGGTCCCTTCCCATTCTACTATGCTATCAGAGAAATCTGGAGGAGAAGCATTTTTTAAATTACATTCAGCCCCCATCCACTATATACCAAAGGACAGAATTTAGCTGCTGGAGAACCTAAGTGAAGTCAGAGTTTCAGAAAGTGAGTCAAAAGTCATTTTAAAAGTTTCTGAGACCTTGTTTAAATGTTCGTATCCTTGACAATCTAAATAGCTTAAGTCCTCATCAGCAATGGGAGCTGGAAGGCTTCAGATTTCATAAGTCCCTCCCCACTCCGTAAAATTGATTTCACATGTCCACTCCTTTTGCCTTGTTAAATTGGGGCATAGGTGGGGTTTTTTGAAAACCAGTTACTGTATGAGTAATTGGATCTTAATCACATATTATATCACTTCCCATATTGCCACTATATAAGGATCCTCGCTGTAAAAAAAAGCATCCTATAAAATACATTTGTGTCAACAATGTTATTACAAGCTGCTGCAATTGACTCTTAAACCTCCTGATGGTCTGGTCTCCAGCATTAACAATGAATTCAGTCTAAGCTTTGAAAGAGCTCTATTCTGTGGGTACAGGTATATGACATGCCTGAGCAATTTCCAAAGTGGAAATACCAGTTTTGTACAAACTGACCCTTTCAGAGGAGTTTGCCAGCTAATCAGCCAGCCTGAAGGCTAATTGAAGAATGGGCCTTTTTGTGAATGGCTGCATCAGCATCTGTCTTCTGTAAAATACATGTGACCTCTCTTTACTGTTTGGAGTTTGGGGCCACTTGAGTAGAGTATTGTACTTTGGTCTCCTGCTGCGTGTATCTTATAGCTGTGAATGACTAGAGATCTGCTGATGTGTGGATAATGTTTTTATTCTAGCTTGTTGATGAAAGAAACTACATCTTATATATAGTCGGCATGAGATTATCAAAAGTTGGGATGGATGGTTGAAAACGTCTTTCAGAGTTGTGTTCTTATGTTGCATGTCTGTGAGCAAGAAATAAAAAAGACAATCCATCTTAAAAGAAGTATATTTGTATGCAAGTGTAGTAGTTCACCACCTTATGTTACTGCAGTTAGTAAGAGGAACTGCTCGTTAAGCTGCGAATCACTTTTACCACATAATTTATAAAGCCCCTTTAACCAATAATTTATAATTGTGTTCCCCGAACTGCGTAAGTAAGAAGCTTACCTAAGGTGAACTTAGTTTTTGTAGTTATTTTAAGTGCTGCTGACTGCTAAATCAGACATTTCAGATAAGAGGAAAAGTCAGACTGCTGATGAAATTGTATATGCGGTAGATAGAATAAAGACATCTGTTGTTTCTGTGTTTATATTTCCCCCCCAATAAATGAGCATTCAGTGAGATTGGAAGATGTTAAAATGTACTTTAATAGTAATCCCCTATTTTATGTGTGCTTGGGCGTATTCTAGATTAGGATTAGGTAGGGTAATTGACTGTCCACTCATTTCTACATGGGGATAAATATTTTCATTTGCTTTGTGCATTAAAAGTGTGATTTTTTTCTTAAGCAAAAGAAACAATTTCAATAGGCTCTGTCTACTAACCGTTCTATCTGCAGTTACTATTTTGCAAACACTTGCAGAATTCCCATCCCCTTTTTTCATGGCTGGCCCTGAAAGCATTTGAAATATGGGAAAATAAATTTAGTCTGCAATCCTAACCCCATGTACCTGGGAGTAAGCAGTAGGACTTACTTCTGTGTAAACATGAATTCAGTAGGGCTTACTTCTGAACATACATAGCTAGGGTTGCACTCTAAGAGTCTTTCACTGCTGTCTCTTAAAATGAAAATAGCCATAATGATAAAGTCATAGAGTTGTTTGAAGAAATGGATGGCTGGGTGAATAAGCCCAAAGCACTACCTTAAGCCATCAAATGTTGTAGCTGGCCATTAATCTAGAGGAAATGACTTGACCCACAATAGTTATTGCTTAATTATAAACATAGACTTTCCAGGTCATTACTGAGTTGACTTCATCAAGTGGTATGCCACTGAATTCCGTGGCTGACAAATATTGCTGCTTTCATGATAGCTTCAAGGTCTTGAAGGTCATAGACTGATAGTTTTATTGACTCTCAGTATTATAAAGATGTACACGCTGCCAGTAATACGAGTCTAAAAATAAATGGTGCACTCTAGTTTTAGGTGAAGACTAGAGGTAAAGTATTGATCTCCCTGAAATCAAGAAAGTTAAGGCTTCACCTAGAGTTACTTGATGAACATATTTGGTGCTCTTATAATTTGTAATATCGGCATCCTGACACTTATGTATGCCTAGGCTCTGATGTATGAAATTAAATATATATTACTTTGAATCCAGTGACCAGCCACTATGATACTACAGTGGGCATGACCCCCCACATTTGCATATGAAGGCTTCCTGTTCTCTTTTGCGAATGAAAACACACTGTGCAAGGATTGCTCAGGTTGTACATTCCTTTGCTCATTGAATAGAATATCTGCTGGTTATGCTTCTATCCTACCCTTCCTCCATGGAGCTCAAAGTGGTATACTTGGGTCTGCAGATGGCTTCTCATCTAGTCAGGCCTAAAACTTTTGAATGAAACTGTTTGAGACCATTCTTTGAGAAGAGGAAAGCATGTGTGTGTTTTATATGTGTGTGCATTTGACTTCTTGGGTCATATGTGTAATTAAGGGTCTATCCACACTTACTCTGTGTATACCAGTATAATACTGGAGATATCCAGAGCAAACATGTAAAATGTGGGTGACTTTTTGTTCACAGCTAGACACAGGAAACATTTCAGTTACGTTTGCTGCATAAAATACTGACATAAACATATTCAGATAACTTAATGTGCCAGTAGCTACCAGATGTAAATGTACTGGTATTTCAGGAATGCCAAGTTCAAGATTTTGATAACTGTTACTACATCCACCTTTCTCTTTCATACTAAGATATCTTTTCTTGTTCTATGGAGATATCTTTTAGTGTATGAGATACAGGGGCATTGTAGGATGCAGCAATGAAATGAGGAGAAGGCATACTAAATGTTCCTTTGATCCTGCTATCGCTTTAGGTAGCAGACACAGGAGGCATTATAGTATTTTAATCATATGTGGCTGAGCCTCCATGACCTTGACTTCAGTCTTTTTGCTTCTGAAGTGCTACAGTGATGCAATAACATAGTTGGGACTGATGAATGAGGTTTTTAAATTGTCTGTTGCATACTTGTGTATTCATTTTTCATAAATGATCAAGATCTCTAATAGTGCAGTGCAACAGCTATTAAGAGGTATCTAATCAGTCCTTTTTGAGTTTACTTATTAAAGTTTAGAAATTAACGTAAGAGACTAGATTGACATTAGTCAGGGCTGTAATGGGAACATGAGATGCATGTTTCTGTTGTAGCATAGATGTATTTGGATACAAAGGGTACTGCATGGATTACTATTCATTCGTAGCTGCTGGTCCTTTTGCAGTTAGAAAGAGCATAAGGCTGGGTTGTCAGAGAGTGAGACCAGGGCTTAACCATGCTGTGTTTTGTATATAAGGAAGGAGAGTCAGTGTGACTGAGGTAATTAATATCTTTGGGTTAATTATTCAACTTCATTTGTTTATCACTGTGGACCTGGAGATTGCTCAAGACAAGACCACTACATCAAAGGAATTCAATATAGAAAGACAAACGATTACAGTAATTATTAAAAATGACATACAGTAGCACCTTGCACTGTCTAGCTAAGGGTTTTATGTCCTGTTCTTAAACATGCTATTAGTCATTCTTATAGTCAGATGATTTGAATGCAAATAAGCATACCATAATCACATCCGCCCATGGTAGCCTCTGGGAGACAGCTGCCCTGTGCTGACAATAAGCTGTGTCAGGGGTGAAGCAACTGTAGACATCCGCTGCTATAGACAGGATTCAGCTTTAGTCAGTGGCATATCAAAAGTCAAATCGGCTGAACCCCACACCTGACAGTAGATTGTGATGCCTGTTTTGTTGCTTGCTGATGTAGCTGGAAGTCCACACAAAGTTGCTGTTTTTCTGTGGCTGCCACCTGCTGAGATGGCTGTGACACCTGAGCCTAAGTTGTTAATATTTATCTTCTGGTTTTCTACCAAGAGAGGCAAACAACATGATTGTAATATAATATAATAAGCACAGTTAACAAACAATGTCTAAAAGCAATACGAAACCAACAAAGTAAGAGCCTAACCACAAGTAGCAAGGGTTAAAGATGTTATACATTAAATCTGGCAGCAATAAAACGTATGTGTTACATATCGAAAACCAGTGGAATAAGAAGCATCTTCTATTTCTGGTGAAAGATGCACAAAGAGGGAACCAGTTGAACTTCAGTTGGGAGAGCAGTCCAAAATCATGTTGTCACCACAGAAAATATCATTCATCAACTCTCCCAGGATTGCACCAAGTGCAAGGTTTCTGACAATAATTTGAACTTTTGTTCTCACAGGTATTAGACTAAGTACTCTTTAAGTTAACCTAGATTGAAAGTGTTTGTTTGGGGCTTTGGAGACTATACTGTCATTTTGAGTGAAGCTCAGAAGGAAATAGGAAGCTAGAACTAACATAATATCAAAGTTCTTTTGAGTGCCAGACAAAAGTCCAGCTTCCAGATTTTGGACCAGTTGCATCTTCCTAGGTTTCAAATGCAACCCCATGTAGAGAGCATTACAATAATTCAGTCTGGAGGCAACTGAAGCATGGGTGAGATGAACTCATGACACATGAATTTATATGAGTTTTCATGCCAGCTTTTCTGGCCCTACAACCCATTTTTTTCCACTTAGGATTTGAACCCTGGTCTCACAGGTCCTAGTCCAATGTTCTTAAATCACTATACCGCATCAGGTTGTAGTCAACTAAGTCCTACTCAAAGTAGACCCACTGAAATTAATCACACTAATTTAATCATGCCCATTAATTTCAATGGGTCTAATCTGAGTAGGGCTAGACTTGAATGCCACCCGCTGACTTTAATACAGAATTTTATGTTAGTTAGGAAGGCAAGAAGTTCCCATATTTTTGGGGTAACAAGTGCCAGAGTAATATCCTACCTCGTTAACCTTTTGTCATTTCACCTATGTGATGCCTCTCTTAAGTCCATTTCTTTGCACAATACTTGAATAAAACATTTACGTTTTCAAGCTGAGTGGTCTGTATGCAACAGTCATTAAAAACTGAGCCAGAGAATGTTTAATATTTTGTGTCTTGGCCAGACTTGATCAGTCTGCATGGGTGCCATCAGGAGAGGCAAGAAAATTATGGCTGGAGAGCTGAAGTAGCACCTCACAAAAAAACCCCTCTCCTCAGATAGTTAAATAATTCACTACCCTCAGTATATGAACATCAAAGTCCTAATGCACAAACTAGAATTGCAGGTGCCTGAAAGCATTTTCCCTATTAAATGAAGCTTCTGTGCTTTTGCTGTTGAAAAGGGCTCTTTTTTTTTTTTTGCTCACTGTTCTCCTTGCAGAGACCCAGAGATCAGAAAATGCTCATTTTTAATTGGTGAATCTGTATGACAGTGTGAGCTGACTTATTTTATGTATGGGCTAGAAATAAATGAGTGGTTAAACCCTTTGAAATGCGCCACTGCTGCAAAAGCCATGGGCTGTAATTAAATTGAATGTAGGGTTGTATTGTCTGCTGCCTTTAGCTATAAACTTGATAATAGACCCTAGTACACCAACTATTGTGTTAGAAGTTGGAACCTAATTAGTTATGTTGTAGATTTTTCAGCCACTTTGGAAGACCTGTCTTCTCTCTTCCCCCTTTCTTTTTTGGTGTGTCAGAAGCATGTGCATCCCCTCCCCACCCACCCCCCACCCCCGCCCGCCTGCCTGCCCTCTTCAAATGAAGAAAGCATTGAAGGTGGCTCTGAAATATCAGTGTGCCAGTTACTGCTTAATGGACCATATGTTGTGAATTCTAGGGAAGTGATTTCAGTACAATTTGGATTCAGTGTCATTTGCTGAAACTTGTAAAGTACATGCCTAAGGGCAGCCTGTTATAACCCCTGACTTTTGGGCACTGGTTTTCTAAAGGAAAATGGGTTGCTGTATCTAATACTTGCGTAGTCCAGCTGCTGGTTTGCTGTATCTAATACTTGCGTAGTCCAGCTGCAGTTTTTTAAAAGGCTTTTTAAAATTGTTTGATACATTGGGTTTGTTTGTTGTTGTTTTTTAAAAAAGATGTAAATATGAGCACTTTTGAAACAACTATCATACACCCCCAACATTGCTTCTGTGCAACTTCAGTAGAGAGCCCAATGGAACATCCCACTGGCAGAAGGGAGGAAGGCCATCTTCTCAGCATTTTCCTCTGTCACCGCAGTGCCCATGCTGCCCAGAAAGATCCCACAACCCTCCAGTGAAGGTTGGGAAGGGGTAACACAAGGTACGGCAAGGTGATGAGGAGAATTTTGCCATGCTCGGCTAAAATACTCCATATCTTATTCACTCATTGCACTTATGTGCCATCTTCCTTTCCAAGGCACCCAAGGTGGTTTGCAATTTTAAAGGACTGAAAGAAATGGTGTACTATCACTAGACCAGGGGTTGTGAACATAGTGCCCTCCAGAGGTTAGACTAAACTCCTATCACCCCTGACCATTGTCCGTGCCGGCTGGACCTGTTGGGAGTTGTAGTTCAGTATCTGGAGGGCACCGTGGTGGCTACCCATGCACTAGACAAATGATTGTATTTACCATCTGGTTGCGAAACTGATGTGATCATGATTAAACCTCTGATTGAGACCTAAGATTTGACTTGATGCTGAACTACCGTAACCAGCACTGGTTCAGTGACAGGGGTCAGCTTTAACTGCTGTTACAGTACTAAAATATAAGGCACTATGCTGGTATATACATATGATTAAACCTTTTTGCAATAATTGGCAATTAATTGTTGAGCCATTTTTATTTCTCTCTCAACCTCTTTGCGTCTGTCTCTTCTGAGAAGCCTCTGGCTTCTAGCCTTTAATCGATTAAAAACTCCATTAAATCGCACCAGCTAATATTAAGCCTCATATAGCAAGCAGATAAATATTATGAAGATTCATTATATCATTTTGTGTTTCATTATGCAAGAGTAATTGAGACATGTTTTTATTTATTGTATGCAGTAAATCATACAACATGTATTAGCTGGTAGCTAAGTGTGAATGATGCCTACGATAGCATAAGAATAGCACCACTATGTTCTGGAGAGAAACTAGAATGTCAATGGTAAAAGATCCAACTTGCCCTCTGTTTCCAGCTGAGGCACTGTTTGCATAGGCAAAATCGTGAATTCCAAACATGATAGGACAGAAACACTAGATCACTTTATTTATTCAATCACTCAATTTGTAGTTTTATATTTGAGCCTTTCTCCAGTCTGGAACACGTAAAGCTGTGAAAGTAGCTAACTGCTACACACACACACCCTTTGGTTTGTAGAACTGGTACTGTTACAGGTACCACATGAAACACATTCCACAGTTGTAAGAAATCAAACTTTTAGTGTTCAGAACTCCCTGCCTAGTGACCAGGGTGTATTTGATTTAAATCAAATCGATTTAAATCACGATTTAAATCACTAGTCAGTAAGACAGATAATTATGAAATTATTGTGAGATTTAATAATTTAATTGTTTATATTTGGACAACTTTTCTGCTGTACTTTATTGGAAGGAGAAAAATAATCATTTCCTTAAAAACAATTTAAACAATTATTTAGCTAAAACAATAACATTATAGCATATGTATCCAGGTTTGTTAATTGATGTGGTTAAATGGTTTAAAAAACAAAAAACAAAACTTAGACTGAGTTTTAGCACACATGAAAAACTTAAAACAAATCGTTTTCCCCCGATGAATAGCCTTTGGACTATTATGTAACTTAAATAGAAAACTATCTTTAGAAAATATTTTCCTCCAAAAGCATTTTATTTTTAAAAATCCAATTTAAATTAAAAAATCCAATTTAAATTAAACAAATCCAATTTAAATTTTAAAAATCTGATTTTTTTGATATATATTTTAAATCATTGATTTTTATCCACCCTGCTAGTGACACCACTTAAAATGTTTTAGTTTAGGCAAGTCACCCAGACACAAAGATGCTGACATCTTTCAAACTCAGATGATGATCACATGGTCTGGATCAGTTCATCTGGGAAGAGGCTGTCATTGAGCTTTGGATTGGGCCCAGAAACTAATTGGCAGCCAGTACAGCTGGACCAGGATCGGTGTAATATGCTCAAACCATCTTGCCCCAGTGAACAACCTGACCGCTGAATTCTGCACTAACTGAAGTTTCTGAACCATCTTCAGAGGCAGCCCTATGTATAGCATGTTGCAGTAATCTAACCTAGAGGTTACTGGAGCATAGACAACAGACATTTGGCTATCCCTGTCCAGATAGGGGTGTAGTTGAGCCACCAGCCAAAGCTTATGGAAGGCACTCCATGCCACTCAGGTGGCCTACCTGAGCCTCGAGCCACAGCAAAGGATCCAGGAGCACTCCCAAGCTATGAACCTGCTCCTTCAGACGAAATGTAACCCCATCAAGAGCAGGCGATCTTCCACCTATCCAGTCTAGGGAACCACCCACTAACAGTGCCTCAGTCTTATCTAGATTGAGCTTCAGTTTGTTGGCTCTCACCCAGTCCATTCCCAAGACAAGACACTGATCCAGCACATCCATAATTGATTTGTAGATGTGCTCTCTGTGATTGGGCACCGCTCCAATGATTTGGGCATTAGTTTCATTAAGCTATTTTTCTCTGAAGTCAGAGGAGGAACACAACCTTACTGAGAAATTGGTCCCATTGAATGAATGCCACAACAATCACAGGAAAATTAGGATTGACACACTGAAGCATTGGCATGTAGGATGTCCAGCATCCCAGTCTTTTTTCTTTCTTTTTTTAAAGCAGGGGACCATCCTGTGTGCATATATCAGGCATCCCCAACCTGCGACCCTCCAGATGTTTTGGCCTACAACTCCCATGATCCCTAGTTAACAGGACCAGTGGTCAGGGATGATGGGAATTGTAGTCCAAAACATCTGGAGGGCCAAAGGTTGGGGATGCCTGGTATATATAGTAGGGAGCAGCAAGTTGTGTTTGAAGTGGTCCACCAGCCATGGGAGAAATCACCTTATTTCAGCTGTGCTGTTTGGAGAGGCTTAAGCTTTATGTGCCTCTGTGTGTGTTCACCCTCCATGATCAGAGGCAACATGACTCTGAATACCAATTGCTGGGAGTCACAAATGAGTAGGATGCTGTTGGGCCTTCATCCTGCTTCAGGCCTCCCACAGGCATCTGGCTGGCTACTGTGAGGATACTGGACTACAAGGGATATTGACCTGATCAAGCAAGCTGTGTGTGTGAGAGAGAGAGCCCTAGCTATATGCCTGCAAATGGGTGTGGTTTGTATGTTTGGTGCATGTTTGGAGACGACTTTGGCATGCAGTTTTTGAAGGGTTGGTCTACCCTGAATATGGTTCTTGTACCAATTTACTGCTCTCCCCTCTCCAGGTATACAGCGTTACCTCGGGTTAAGTACTTAATTCGTTCTGGAGGTCTGTTATTAACCTGAAACTGTTCTTAACCTGAAGCACCACTTTAGCTAATGGGGCCTCCTACTGCTGCTGTGCCGCTGGAACACAATTTCTGTTCTCATCCTGAAGCAAAGTTCTTAACCTGAAGCACTATTTCTGGGTTAGCAGAGTCTGTAACCTGAAGCATATATAACCCGAAGCGTATGTGACCTGAGGTACCACTGTATATCGTTTAACATATTTATGATCATCAGGGGCCGATACAGCAGATTAGCATTCTCTTTTTACTTCTGTAAAATCTCTGGGATGCCTTGATTGATTTCAAATTGTGCCCTTTGTTTTGCTTCTTAACTGATGCCTACCCCACCCTTTCCGATTCTTGCCTTAATTCTGTTCAGGGATTTGCTGTATGGATGCAGTACACTGTGCCAAAACTGCCTATCCATTTTCTGGGATGAGCAAAATATAACTCCATATATTTCTTGCCTTCAGAGAAGCTTCACCTGCTTTCACCTGTAGTCACTGTAGTTTATTTATAGCATTGCATTGGTCTGGCAGGATGAATTAAGCTGGTTCAGTTGCTTAGACAAAAATAGTTGCTTTTGAGATACTCTTGCATTATTACAGATAAACCACATTTACAGTTCACTGAAGCAAGAGAAACCCACGAAGCTCCTTGGGAGCATCTGTGCATTGTTTCAGATCTGATAGATATTTCATATTAAAAAACATCTTAAATCAAATACTAAAAATCCAAATATTGGTGTGTGTTTCAGTGAATGCTATAAATCAGGCCAGCACAAGCTATGGCCCGCCCATCCAAACACAGTTTACAAGCTATGCAAATATGCTCTGTAAATCTGGTTTTGCTGCTTGCCTGGGTCTGCAAAAATAAGAAAGTTGTCAAGCACCTGGCAAGCCACAATATATGGCTGGTGGGCAGTTTCAGCTTGGTGGGTTGCAAGTTGCACTGGCTTGATATAAATCCCTGTTGCCTGACTTGAGGAACTATCTCAAGGAACATAAAATAATCCCCTGAAACGTGTCTTGGCTCACTTGCTTTAGTCATCCCGAGCCATTTGATATACACAAAGAAATGCCCCCCCAAAGGTGGTTATAAATATCTGAAATGCAATTCCTCTTTAAACGTCCAGTACATTTCAAGCAGCCACAAGCTCTTCCTCAGGTAATTCTAAAAAGGCTACAAGGAGAGCTGGCTTCCTTTCTCTCTGCCATGAGTGGTACTGACTGTTTACAAGCACCTTTGGGACTTCCCGTATTGTGTAGCCTGCCATCGCTGTGCCCTTTGCTTTCCCAGAGTATGCCATCTTTTCTTCTGTTGGTAATATAGTACACTGTTGTTGGTCTGGATTCTGGACTCTATAGTGTTAGAGCTGGAGGAGCTTTTTGGCTTCTTCCTGTTCTGAGAAATCTGCAAAGAATTGCACTTGAAGCCTAGAGAAACATGATGGTATGTCATTTTCCAGCTCTACAATTCTATGATTCTACATTCCTGTGATTTTGGGCTCCAGCTGTGAGATTCTGCCCCCCTCCCAACTTTTGGCAGCTATGATTGCTGATGTAGAGCCATGGCTAGGGGGAGGGGGGTCTAGCCAGGGTTTCTGCCCTGGGTGAAGCCTCTATAGAGGCGCCATTGAGGCTACCAGCCTCTCAACATGTCTGGGCTTCAGCTGGAGAGAAAGGTGAAAACGTGAATGGCAGCAGGAGTTCCATCCTTCCCCTTTCCCCATGAAGCTGAAGAAGGCTCATTTACAACATGATACAGGGAGAGAGCGAGAGCTGGAAAATCTGGAGAGGCTGTGTGGTTCTCTCCAGTGCAGGCACCCCCAAACTTGGCCCTCCAGCTGTTTTGGGACTACACTTCCCATCATCCCTGACCACTGGTCCTGTTAGCTAGGGATGATGGGAACTGTAGTCCTAAAACAGCTGGAAGGCTGAGTTTGGGGATGCCTGCTGGGATCCCCTGTGGGTTTGCTACTGTGTGAGAATGAAATTCTGGAGGGACAGAAGGAGGGGCAGGAAGCTGAGGAAGAGAATCAGTTGGACTAGATGGTCCTTGGCGTCCCTTCCAACTCTACAATTATATGATCCCTTCAGAACTTTGAATGTGTTTAAATAGCTAACGTTGAGTCATTTTACAGACTATACATGATCTACGCACAGGAAAGTAAGGAGCGTGAGAGCATTTTTCCTGCCAGAGGCAGTTTCCTGGCAAAGCTCTGGTCAGCCCGGCTGCATTAGGATTGTAATGGGAGGGTACTTTCTACTTTAGACTTGCAAAAAGCATTTCTTCACCTTACATGGAACCTTAAATGACTACAAAATTATCATTTCCTAAAATGAGTAATTAAAGAAAAATAAAATTGAAAGGAACCTTGTTGAAGCTTATTTGAGAGTAAATTTACACGTCAAAACTCTTTGAAAAGGGTTTGCACAGGACCAAGGAGAGGGGTGGGTGGCAAAAAGACACAAAGGGGGGGGGAGGATATTTTAAAAGGAAACCAGAGGGTCTTGTGACCAAATAAATAGAATTCAAAACCTGACCTCAGAAAGACAATTGCTGCACATGGAAGTTCTATTCTGACAAACAATTTGCTTTTCCTGGAGGGGATGCTTATTTTCCCTTTGGTCATACAGTCATAATACTTCTTAGGATTCCTTTGTATTCAAATGATCTATTGCTTACTTTTTGTGCCCTTTATAAATAAATGTGTTGAGGTGTGTGTTTATATGTATGTATGGGGATGGGGATGGGTGAAGGTAACTGACAAAAATGAGCAGAGGCACCATATTGCTCTATTTCTGAGCTTTGGAATATTGGCAGGTAGGAAAGTGAGGGGCAGGGGAAATACTGGGTATCATAATCTTTGTTTATTTCTTAAAATATTATATAACAGAATACACAAAAAGAAAAATACAGTTAATATACTTAGTATATACTTGGACGATTATTCACAACTTACAGAACAAATATTCATAAAGGATTTTACCAGGGAACACAATGCAGAGCAGTGGCAGCTCTGTGTCTTGTGTAATATCTAATTAGGCCCTGAAGCTAAAGTAGCATTCCTCTTGTTTAGTAATTACAGTGGAAAGAAATGTTTTGGGGTTGCCACCATAACTGTGCCGCGGTATGCAATGTGATGCAGTTTTCAAGTGGCAAGGTTTTCTTTTTTTTCTTTCATCTTCTCAAAAACCACTTTCTCAGACTAATGTGCTTCTGAAATGTTCTTTTGTTTGCAGTCGCAAATATACTCCTGTTGTAAAGAATTCAGCTGCAGGTCACCGTTTGGTACTGCAGAGTTCAGTGACCACATTTTGCTCCTGGCCGTCCCAGCTGTGGCCCCTTCACACAAATCACTGGCAAGCTAACCCCATTCCTTATTACTTCTCCAACATGACTTGGCTCCTAATTAATGTAGAAATAAGAAGAAGAAAAAGAAGCTAATTAACAAAGTCTTCCAAACAAAACAGTATCATTTGGAGGAGGGGTGGAGTTGGGTTTTTTTAAACCAAAACCTTATTAAGGCAACCCCCAGTTTCAGATAAATAGATTCAAGTGACTATAATATATGATTGATTAGTCTATGCACACAGTATGGATCATGTTAAATGTTAGCTTAAACGAATAGATAATGCATGTGTGAGGCACAATCTACCTAGAGGTTTTCTTGTGCTGATCTCATTGAGGCTTGTGCAGGAGAACTTCCAGAATGCTTTTGCAGGAATAAATAGCACACATACCTACTTGGGGCAATCCCCTCCACCTTTGCAGCTCCCTTACCAGGGAATGATGGGCTAGAGGGATAGGACTGGTGGGAGGCCTGCTGTGTTGCCTCCTGTTGGTTTAAAGCGCCCTCCCACTGCTTCTCTGGGACACCCTCCAAAGCATACAGTAGGAAAAAGTATTATTGGAACTGCAGGAGAGACTTCAGCTCTTTGCCTTTTCCTCAGTCCACGTAGTGTGCTGGCTTCAGAGGAGAAAAGGAGCATGACAGAACACACCCACCCACTCCACAATTCAAGCTTCCTGTTGCTTGGATCAGACCCGAAGCTTGGTTGACAGTTCACCCAGAAGCCAGCTCTCTCTGAGCTTTGCAGCACTGTACATTGAGTGAAACACAACTGCATGCCTTCCTATCCCACGAAACGCAGCGTGACCTGCATGGCTTTGTGCTTACTCTCCTCTCAGCTTTACACCTACTGCCTGCATGCCATCTTCCTCACGCACCATTTCCATGCTTCTGTGGCTTTTAGGATTTGAGGAGCAGTTCTTCTACAAAGGGTGAAGACAGGAGGTTGTAAACGACCTAAGTCTGCTTTCCTGAATCCATATGGAAACAACTCGACATACCTCCGTGTCTGCGTGGTGATTTCATTATATTGAAACTAACCTTTATTTTAAATGGCATTTATGAACATCAAAAGGACATGATTTCTCTTCCCATTATGTGCACAAAATTCTAATCCTAGTAGGCTGCTTTTTTCTTTATGCAAGTTTGCATTTCCTTATGGAAGTTTAACTCATCATAGCTGCTATTTTCCTCCAGGGCTGCTGACAGGGAGAGGGGGGGTTACAGGGGGTACAGTGTACCAGGCTATGAGCCAGCAGGGGCTCCTGCCTCTTGGTTTTCTTTTTTCTTTTACAAAAAAAAGTCAAACAAATACTTCTGAAGAAAGTAAGAAAGCAGAGGCAGCTTTAAGGGTGCAGCAATTAGCAGTAAGCACCATTGCTAAGGATGCTTAATCACCATTGCTGAGCAATTAAAGAAAGGTATGTGGACCACCTTCACCTGGTACTTGGGAGAAGGTTCTCCCAGAGCAGTACAAAAGAGTAGGAGAGACTAGTAGTTCCTGCTATATGCAGGATGGACGAAGATACTGAGGTATGTATGTTTAATACATGTCCCCAATATTTTCTTCACCCCAACATGGGCTGCCTTTACAGAGTAAAACCTAATTTGCTTACTTAGGTATGTTCTACTGAAAAGCAATTTCCTTGAAATAAATGAGGCTTCCTTCCTACTAGAAAAAAGGGTGCTGTTGTAAGCTTCCCACCCTGCTTTTTTTGTTTTCCACCCAATCACTACTGTTCTGCTTGTCATCACTGGGCTGTTATTTATTAATATACAATCACCATAAACAAAAATGTGAAATGAATCTGCAAACACTTTGCAGCTGCAGCAAGGTTACTGTTCATCTAGGGACTGTACTGTAACACAGTAGTTCTGTTTGTTTATCAGAGTTGGCAATATGTTTTGTGCATGAGTTTTGCTGAGAGCTGTGAAACCGCACATATTTGTTGCCACTTGTTGTATATTTTGTATCTTGATTTTTCCTCCTGGGAGCTCCAGGCTGTGTACCTTTTCTTTCCCTTCTCCCTGCCCCCTTTTTTATCTTAACCACAGCCCTGGGAGGTAGGCTAGGCTGAGAGTTGGTAGTTCAAATGCTAAATTTGTGAAACTGCACATACGTACTTGAGAGTACTTTTTTGCTTTTTATTTATCAGGGCTGGCAAACTGTTTGTTTTGGTATTTTGCTGTGAATAGGAGAACTATGAAATGTTGCAATTAAAGCAAGGGGGATATTGTGAATGACATATTTGTAACTTGCTTTTGCATTCAGGAACTCTCAGTTGTGTACATTACCTGCCGCCCTTTTATCTTAGCAGTAGGAGCCACCCTCTTCCTACAACTGTAATTTATTTTTAAACCATACAGTGATGGGCAGCTAAGAAATCAAATATTAGGAATAGCAGCTAGGCTAAGTTAATACATGTGCATAAGCAGCAGTTCTTGCTAATAGATTGTGGAGTGGGGGTGGAGATGAGGCCACAATTCACCTACAGTTCACCAGCCCACAAAATCCATTTGGGATCCCTGGTGTTTCTTTCCATAATGGAGAGAAATGCATCTGTGCTTAGTCTGTTTGCCTTTTCCAGACTTGCTCCCAGTCCCTTAACCTTTTGTGTTGTGGTTTTTTGTTTCGTTTTTTTAAGATTATGAGCCTGAGGGTAGGGATGGTCTTATTACTGATCATTATGAGCTGGTCTGAGGTACAGGCAACACCTGATTTGCGAGGGGGTTGCGTTCCAAGTCACTTTTCGCTCCTGCAGAGCACGCATATGCCTGCCTGTTACATCCAGCCTCCATTGTGCCCTCTTCCACTTCCAAAAATGACCCACACATGCAAGGTTGCAAGTTCTTTGAATGCATGCAAAACGGGGGTTGCCTGTACTTTTTGAGCTGAAGAGGTTAAAAATACTTTTATTAAATGTGTGACGCACGTGATCCTGCACTACCATATGTATGGGCTTGTGTAACTCGGAAGCATTTGCAATGTTTGTCAGGAGGATACCTATTCTTGTAGAACACAAGTTAATTCACTAGTTAATACACTATGTCTCTGTAGCATACATGTATGTCTTTGAAGTATATGTGCATTATATCAAGATGATAGTGCTGAATTTCTAAGTATTTTAGATGTTTGAATACATATCTTTTTTTAAAGCTGATAAAAGAAGAGGCTGGCAGTTTCAAGGGGAGGGGTTGCTTTTATATCACTGGCCAAACTCTGATTCAAAAGAGCCACTGGATTGTAAAGGTGAGGTGTCTTGTCACCCCAGAGTGTCCAAACCTGCAACTTTCCTAGGGTGAAATTATATCTGTGCTCTCTCAGCAAAGATGGCAATTGGCAGTGTTTGTTTTTTTTCCACTTCTGAGGGTGAAATTGCCAAGGGGAGAATAAACATCTAATACGCCTTCCGAAAGTTTTACGATGGGTGTTAGCTTCTCCTTGCTGTTAGGTAGATGATCTGGAACAATCCCAAGGGAATGTGCTGCTGAAGTTCCAAAAGAAATAATTCAGTACTTCTGTTCTTCGTAAGTGCAGACAAAAGAAAGCGATCACTTTTGTCAAAACCTGGAAGAGTGAACTACCTTGGCACAAGTCAAGAACAATCAGGTATTCGCTCCCTGATCCCACCCCCGCAAAGGAAGACATATTGTTTCCTGGAGCTGTGTCAAAACTTGGGGTTCAAATATCCTGAATAATTTCGTGTCCTACAAAACTACCCTTTCATTGGGGAATTGGGGGGGGGGTGTTTGAAAGGACATGAAAGTGTTTGTGGGAGAAGGACATTTGACCCTGTTGCAACAAGGCTGAAAATTCCTCTTTTGCTGCACTCAGTGCATGAAAATGAGAAGCGTCAGTCAGGCTTGTTGAATATTGGAAATCACATTTGAATGAGCATTTGAATGCATATAGGAGCGTACATCTCACTGTTGTTGATGGAATGCATGCTTAAGATGTTTGATTCCATGTCACTGGAATCTGGCATGGCTAGAGTGGGCCTGGGATTCAGAATGAGGACGGTATGACTTTGCACCCCCTGACAATTCCTATATAGCTCAGGGATGGGTAACTTGTGGCCCTTGAGAGGTTGTTACACTATGTTTGTCATCATCTCTGATCATTGGCTGTTCTGGCTGGGGTTGCTGGGTGCGCCCGGCATTTTCCCATATGTGGCATTGCCAAATGTATGAGATTTGGCACAGTTCTATTATTCCCCAAAGTAACTTTTCAAAGGATGTTGGCATTGGTCAATGTTATTTTATTACAAATTAACAAAACAGAAAACATCAGTGGATGGTCATCTTAAAATACATATGCTGCTAGTCATATATATATATATATATATATATGCTTTCGTAGATTTTCACGGGTACAGGAATGCAGGTTTTGGTGTCCTCGGGTGTCTTCCCGTGTAAAAGTTGGGGTGTCTAGGCGACGTTTCGACGAGGTCTCACTCGTCATCTTCAGGCTGGTGCTTTCGGCTTCTTGTTACTGGAACAGAGCGGGATCTCAATGTTTGAGTTCCTATAAATACTGTAGAGGGGGTGTGGTGTCTAGCCTCCAATGTTCTGGGCAGAGAGGAAGATCTGGCTGACAGATCTGGCTGACACAAGCCACAAAACCACAGCTCGCCCCTATACACGAAGCCAAGCCAAAGCACAACTAAGTGCAATACAGCCATCTTCTCAGGAAAACTCTTCACAAAGTTCAAGAGGTCAAGACACAAAGACTTTAGCAACTAATCCACACCTAATGACCCACCTAAGTGGTACTCAGGATATCACTCAAGAAATCACTCAAGGTATCTCTCAAGTAATTAAGGAACAAAAGAAGAAAAGGCACACTAGCCTGGGAACTTCCTCTCTGCCCAGAACATTGGAGGCTAGACACCACACCCCCTCTACAGTATTTATAGGAACTCAAACATTGAGATCCCGCTCTGTTCCAGTAACAAGAAGCCGAAAGCACCAGCCTGAAGATGACGAGTGAGACCTCGTCGAAACGTCGCCTAGACACCCCAACTTTTACACGGGAAGACACCCGAGGACACCAAAACCTGCATATATATATATATATATATATATATATATATATATATATCCCCACATTAAAGAACACAGCAGTTAATAGTGCCAGCTGTGTTGTCATGCTACATGCAGTAAGTTATGTTTGTTATCCTAATATTGCATGAGCTTGTGTGCAGAGGTGTGCTACTTCGTATATTATCCCTTTAAAAAGTGTAAGTAAAAGTACAAAAGCATTATAAGAGCCCTGCTGAATCAGACCCAAGGCCCATGTAGCACAGCATCCTGTTCTCACAGGAGTTAGCCAGATGCCTATGGAAGTCTGCAAGCAGGATATGAATGTAAAAATACTGTAGATGTAGCAGGTTGCAGCAGTATCGTGCCAGGGACTCCATAATGATTATGGGCAGGACTGGGAGAAGTATCATATATAGCCAGTTCTTAAATATTTTGTTGTCATCTCAGGGAGCATGTTGAAGATATATTTATTTAATTATATGTATAGATATTTTTTTCTAAGTTATGGGGATGGCATACAGTATCCTGTTGCAGGATATTTAGGTTTCGATCTGCATACATAATTGAAAGTATTGTACGTATAGTGATTCTTAAGAAGAGCTTTTTCATGTGCATTTTGTTCTAGTAGGAACAGCTGTGGTACAGTTTGGTTAGGAACAGTCATGATGTTAATTTGTATAAATAAGTGTTAATGTAGAAGCCAAGTTGATTTCAAGCCGATCACGTGGTTTTGGTATTGCTTCTGTTGTGTTTTTTTAAAAATAGTTTATCACACGCAGGGATAGGGAGAGAATTTGTCTAGGACCACTGCAACGTTTTTCTGCATTCCTACAGATGTATTCAGTTCATATTTTGACATCATATTTGCAGTGATTCGGAGTTCTTCATTCCTGAAAATGAGTTATTTCATAAGTTTGTAGTAGCAGTGGAGAGAACTATTTCATACATGGTACACAGGAAACAATTGAAGAAATGGTTACAGCAATTGACTCAGATTCTAGCATCATGCGAACCTACAGAAAGTGAAGGAGTTACTTTCCATTAAGTTTTAATTCATTTTTATTCTGTAGCCTTCATAAGAATCCTGCTGTTTCTAGCTTCCAAAACATAAATGTTGATGGTCCTTGACTACCAGGCTTCTCCTCCCATGTTTTCTCTCTGTATCTCTCACACATACCTGTATTATGGGGATAATAATATTGATGTATCACAGGAATGCTGTAAGAATTAATTTGGAACTTAAAAGGAAAGCAAAACACCACAATACAAAATAGTAGTATATGAGTGTTGGTAACATTTGAGCATTAAGGATTTTAAGAAACTAGCATCAGTAGAAAAGGACATTTTGAGGTCACAAACACACACATGTATGAGAAAAGACTTTTTGGTTGGTAGATATTTGGCTCTGTTGGCACTGAAATAAACTGAAAAATAGTAGCTCAAAACCTTTCTGCTAAAATTACTGAGTATTGAATTGATTTCTCTTAGAAGATTCAGGGAAATGATGGAATTCATCAGAAACTTCATCCATTACATAATACCTGCATGAGAGCACTGGATCTGGTCAGGTATATTTGCATATTTACCTGAGGGTCAGTGCAGCATGGGATTTGAGGTATTTTAAGTTGTGAAAACACATTTATACATATTGGTGTGTGTGTCTATTTGATCAAGATTGCATCACTTGTAGTGTTCTTAAGCTGGACAAATAACTGTAGGACCTACTTATGTGCACACGTACTTTAGAATCATTGCAAGAAAGACAAATAGGTTCAGCTAGGACAGTATTTTAAAGTGTCACAAAAGTGCAGAACATTAAAACATTAAAAACACACACACACCAGAACTCCCAGGATGCATGTGCACAGTGGGCTGCAATGAAAGCATTGCATAATTTTAAAGCGTTCAGAATTTTGGGAATGATAATCAAGGTGAGGTGCTGTTTGTGAATTTCTGTAGTAGTGCCATTCCTAAAGTATGCATTTTCCTATTGACTGACACCATGTATAAAATGTCAGATGCATTATTTCATATTTCATTCCGTTCTCATCCTTCATAGGGAACAAAAGTCTCTGCTTTTGAAAAATGATATGTGTCTTGCATATTGTACTAGCATGATAAGGGCATTTGCATGTACTGCTTTAATGGAAAAACCTTTCTAGATCAGTCTTCATACAAAATGTTGCTTACCAGTAATGGCAAAATCATTAATGAGATTGTCATTCTGTTGGACACATGGCTCTCCCCTTCTCTTGGAACTCCTGAAGTCGTATGAAATCAGGAGATGCAGATACCTTAAATGGAAGATTTGTCGGTATATCTCAGGAGAGTGTTGCGTTGGCGCTCTTTCTCTCACTCTCCCCCCACCCCCACCCCCCATTTGAAGGATTTAGTGTTCTGCATAGAAAGGTGGCTCATAGTACATGTTCAATACAATTGGGATCTCTCACCTGTTCCTTTGCTATAAGCCATAGACAGGGAATTTTAGTTCAACAGCATCTAAAGAGCCATGGGTTCCCCACCCCGCTGTGAAAATAAGCCCAACAAATATAAGCCAGACATATTTGTCAGGGAAAGGAGTTCTTTCTAGTAAGGATTTATAGTAAACTTGAATGTTGTGAGCTATGTTTTAAAGTTGTGTTGTTTATTAAAGGTAGAGAGTCCAGTTTCATGTCCTATAGTGAGCAATCTTGGGTTAGATTTTATTATATAGGATATACTGTACTTTTCCACTTGTGTCTTAAAGAGAGTCATTTTTCAGAACTAACACCTGCTGCTCAAGTTCTAGTAAGGAACCTGAGGAAGATGGTACATTAGAACATGCCAGATTTCCTTTATGAAAATATTTTCTTCAAAGTCTTTTTGACACTATTGTATTCTGAATTATAATAGATATGGGGGCGGGGGGGAATCATAAAGAAAATCATACAGAGGTGTATCCAACTTGGAGTAAACTCATTAAAATTTATGGAACTGATTAGTTGTGCCTATTAGTTTCAGTGGGTCTACTCTGAGTAGGACTAGCATTGGATACAACCCACAGTATGTTTCATATAGGCCACAAAGCTATTGTTTGTTATATTCCCAAACTCTTCATTTTATCTATAGCCATCTCCTAAACATTTTAATTTTTTATCTCTCTCTCCTAGCATTATGTTAAAAGAATGTACGGTCTTCCCACTCAAGGTGGTTGTGGGATGTGTAGACCTGTTTTTGTTGTTCTCCAAGTAGGGCTTCCAGTCTTTCCAAATCCTAAGAACATAGCATTCTTCAAACAATGATAGAAGTCACATCTTAACTCTCTTTGCTTACATTATTGCTTTGTTTGCTGTCCTTTGGACCTAATTGTCTGTGCCCAATATCCAAGAAGCTTGAATGCATTCTGCAACTCTGACCCTTAAACCTTGTTTCAATTATAAAATCTCTCATGTTGTTCTTTTTAAGTTTGAGCTACTGTTTTGAAGGAATGTAGTAGATTTAAGTTTTTTTTTTTTTTTTACTTAAGTGTTATCTTATGTCAGGCATACATTAGTATGCTCAGTTACATTGTCCAGTACAGTATATGCAGTTGCCTCTTTTCGCTGTGAATGATCCAAATGGCTCAGGCAGACTTAGGCAGACATCACAAATATTGAATAATGTCCAACTGTTTTAGTGAAAAAATATTTTAAATGGTCAGGTACAGAGTCATCTTTTAAAATGATGTGGTAATACAATGTTTGGGCCTCCTACAAATGGAAATGTGTTAATATTATATTTGTTCTCCGCTGTGCAGAACTATAAATACTCTGGAGAAGCTCATTATAATTTTATCAGCCTCTTAGCCCCTTTATATGCAAAATGATTTACAGTGCTTATCCCAATGGCCCAATAATCCTAATAACTCTGTGGGGTTGTTCTCATTTTATGATGGGTAATTGGGATTAACAGTGCAACCCTATGCCTGTCTGATTAGTTGAGTCCTCACAGGTTGTTGCTGATAATATGCGTACAACCCTAAATAAAAAATCTGGGGAGTATTCTGTATCCTCAGTTGGAATATCCCAGCTACATCCTTGAATGAATATGGTAAGAGGAAGTGCCGTTGCCTTAGAAATGTGCCCAGGTTTTGTTTTGTTTACATTCCAGAATTTTGAAACTGGTCTGCTTTGCTGGCTTCAGCAAAATGCTTTGCTTCGCTCTGCCCCACCCTGACTCTTTGCACAGGGCTAGCGCTTGCAGTTTACTGACATTGCATTTCCAGTTTGACTGAGGCGTTTGTTTCATCTGCATCTGCTTGTGCTGCTTCCTTTTGGAGATTTCTTCAGGAAGCTGCTCTGGGGATTGCAGCCTCTTTGGGTGCAGAGGGGCATCTGTCACAACTTGTATAATATTTACATGGAAAATGTCTTTCTCAAAGGCTCTCGGTGCCCCGTGTTTTACAGTACATGAACAGTTGGCTAGTCCAGGTGTTTCCTCTTCTGTTTGCGTGATATGTGAATTGGAAATTCAAGAGAAGAGTTGGCAGAATGGAAGAGCTGAGGGTTTGTATTTACCTATTTTAACTGCATAGCGCATAGGTGGGTTTGGGACATAGCAAAATCCTGCTTTTTTCCTCTCCCTTTGTATTTCTTGATCTTTGTCATTATTAGTGACTTAATCTAGCTCTGAAGTATGAGCACTGAGCTGGTTTTCATTTTTAAACAGAAGTTTGAAAATACTGCTTTTCCATAGTGTGTGTTCAAAGAACACTGTCTTTATTCCCCCCCCCCCTATCTTGCAATGTAACTAGATTTCAAGTTTAACTGACTTCCTGAGCTATATTTAAAGATGGAGACTGAGGTTTGGTGCTGGTGATGTTTTATTCAGTCTTAAATGTGAACTTAGCTGTGTTGTTAGCTTTTCTAAAATAGAAACTCAAATTCCTAATGGTGTTTGTGTCTTTTCACAGGACAGTCGGCCCAATATGTCAAGACCTCTGATCACTAGGTCCCCTGCATCTCCTTTGAACAATCAAGGCATCCCCACGCCAGCCCAGCTCACAAAATCCAATGCACCGGTACATATTGATGTGGGTGGGCACATGTATACCAGCAGCTTGGCCACACTTACTAAATATCCTGATTCAAGGTAATTCTAAGGACTATGTTGCATGTCTCTGGCAGCCTTGTGAATTTACTCACTTCTATCCTCTGACCTCTGTAACCTTCTTACTTGGTGCAAAACCACTTAACTTGAAGGTGAATCCATACACGTAAAGTCATAGTTGGAAAGGATTTTGCTAAATGAAACACACCAGTGGATTTTGTTTCTCTACCCAGAACCCACGAGTAACTGACCCACATCACTCATAAACCAGATTCTTTTGCTGTTTTTCTTTGAAACTTTCTGTTGAAATTTTGTCAGTCCTTCCGCACAATATCACCTCAGAATAATGGGTTCCAACTTAGCATTTAAATCATTTGCTTTAGAAGAAGGGGGTTGGCTTTCTTTTGGACCTGGAAGCGGGAGGAATTTTTTGCCATCAGAATCTCGGATAGAGGGTGTATCTGAACAATTAAAACATAAAATAATTACATTTTTAGACAAATATTTGCTACGTAATAAACATGTACATAGTCCTGGACAAAGCATTTACTGACAAGCACCTGAACAAATGATGCATCTTTGCTAACTTTAATGTAATTTTCTTTCTTTTTAAAGGAAACAAGTTACCTGGGTAACTGCGAATTTTATGTACTTACAGTACTCTAGTAAGTACTGTTGGTCTAGAGTTGGGTTTGAGTAATAGGTTTTTAAAACCTTCAAATAATTTTTGTATAGACTCAATGACTGAAATTGCAAATAGCGATTTGAGTATGCCAATCAGATGATCATCACTGTCATCTTTGACAGCACTAGTAATTTAGTCTGTGGGAGTGAAGCCTAGTTTCAGACCTCCCACATGCTTCCTGCAAGTAGTGATTGGTGACTAGAATTATGTGTGCAGTATCAATTGGCATTTCAATTTCTGATTCAGCTGGGAATCTGCATGTGGAAGTCACATTTTACTTTTGGGTCCTCCTTGCTTAATCAGGTCCAACTGTTTGTTACATGCCATGCATTCAGTGTAGTAGGCCCACCTGAGATTAAATAGGCACCCACCTTGCAAAATTCAGGTGCATGACAAATACTTTCTTGTTTTAGCAGGCATTTTAAGGCAGCGTTTGAGTTTAAGTTAGATTTCATAATTATTTCTAAAGGTATTATTCTCGGTGTGCATTATTTTTACATGTTCCACTAAGATATGCTGGTGATTAAATGGTATATACAGACGTACGTTGGAAGTCGAACAGAATTTGTTCCGGAAGTCCGTTCGACTTCCAAAATGTTCGACTTCCAAGGCACGGCTTCCAATTGGCTGCAGGAAGCTTCTGTGTGGAGGCCTCACCAGACCTTCAGCTTCCAAAAGAACATTCGAAAACTGGAACAATCACTTCCAGTTTTTGATAGTTCTGAAGCCAAAACATTTGGCAACTAAGCTATTTGAATTCCGAGGTAAGACTGTACATGTCTTAAATAAATCTGTTTCCTGGGTAAGGAGAAATTGCATTTAGTTATAACAGGGAAATAGTTATTATGTCATTACTTATATTGAGCAGGCATCTAGAGAGATTGATGCAACACTACCTGCTAGATTTAATATATTAGATCTTGGTGGTAGTGGTGGTGTCACTTCTGTTTAAACCACAACGAAAACCTACTGTGCCTGCTCACAAAGTCCTTAAAATTTGCATAGTCACTAAGGAATGAATTCCACCCCCCACAAGTGTTTTTCACTTCACAGGTGATGCTATAGTGTCTTGATCCATTATCGGTACAGAATAACTAATTGTAAACTAACTAACTGCAACATTGTGTTCCCTTGTGTCAGCTTTCTTTTTTGTATAAATTAAGAAAACAATCTATGGAAGCCAGACCTGTAGTATTTGTGATTTCAGGAGAGATTGGGATCTTTCTAGAATATGAGGGGTTGCAACATGCCAGTATTTATTGATTTTTACCAGTTTTAGTTTAGAGTACTAAATTGTTGAATTTGTAGGAAGAGTGTGATGGTAAATGAGGAACAAAAATATAATAAGTTGTTCACAAGCAATTAAAAAAACCCCAGAACTCCAGAACATCATAGAGGAGCAGTAATAGTCTGGTCTTCAGCTGGTGGGTTGGGACCCAGTAATCTGTGGTGGGTCCAGCAGCAGCACTACCACCTTACAAATACATGGCCAGAATTTAAGAAAAGCTCTGTGTCCAAGCATGAAGAAACGTAACAATTCAGATAACTTACTTTTCTGAGAATTCATGAAGTTAGCGCCCCAGCTTCTGCTATGCTAGTCTTTCCTAAATTGCTATATGGTTTCAAAGCAGTTTAATATACCTCTTGTGTATAATTGCAGGACTAAACAGAGTCTGCTTGTAGCTTTACAGCCAACACCCATGGCCACCCACAGGGTATGTTTGAAGCTTCAGTATATAGCTGCCAGGTTCTCTGCTGTTTCTTGCTGGCTTTGTTCCACTTTTTTGCTGGCTTTGCATTTGGAAAGCTTTGCCCCTTTTGAGATTTGTTTCCCAATGCTTTGTTAAAAGACAGCCATGAGGTGAGGAAGAGCCTTTGGATCTGAAGGCATTATTTTCAAACTGATGCTTTGGCCAATAAAACCTTGCCTGTTCTTATGGTATGCATTATGTGAAATCACACAAGGGGGAGAGGGCCACAAAATTTTACTTCCCCCTGTTATTGACGCTCGGCATACCCTCTCAAACTATGTTTTTGCAATCAGAATTTCTCTTCTCTCTCTTCAGATTCTCATGTCTGCTGCTCTGATTTGTTGTTGGCTGAGGGCAAAACCAGAAGTTAGCTTAATTGCTTAGCTGTCTGTGTTTTTTTCCTTTATTTAATTACAGTCATAGGGACAATTTTTCCATTGGGACCACAAAGCGCAGAGAGGAGTTGTTTAACTCTTCCTTTCTAGCTGTGTTCCAAATGAAAAGTACCCCTGTGCAGGTAGGAGACTTAGGGACAAAACACTTCCATTGTCATCACTGAAAACTTGTTTCTAAGCCTTATAACTGCTGTGTGTGTATGTGTGTGCGTGTGTGTATTGGAATCACAGCTGGGGAGAAAAGAGTTAAATCCTCTTCCCCATACACTGTTGTCCCCAGGAACATTGCCAGTCCACACCTGTAATTAAGTCAAGAAAACAAAGATAAAGTTGCCTGTTGTGCACTTACTGTAATGCTTTGTTTGACTTGGTTCTTTTGTTGAAAGCATAAGCCAGTGGATGCTTAAATCCCATTGCTTATTTTGAATTTAATTCCACTCCATATACAGGGCTCATCAAAATTTACTTTCTACCAGTTCCATTGCAAGCATCCTTTCCCTGTTTACAAAAATGAATAAACTGAGTACGTGGGAGGCTCATCCTAGTAGTGATACTGTCACTTTCCCTACCTCCAAAGTTCAGCATGTTGTCTGAGGTGCTGTCTCACTTCTGCTCAGCTTGGAGGATGTTCAGGATCAGTGACAAGCGCAAATCTTTGTTTGTCCTTGGTAGACAGCCAGGATTGTGGCTCCTGCCCATGCATGTGTTCTTGTCACAGTCTTGCTTTGTGACTTCCCATCTTACCTTTCTCAACAAGCCAGCATGTGATTTTGCTGTAGAGCAAGGACAGGCAGCAGGATCTCACCAGCAAGCTGGGTGCTTATCTCCCCTATCCTGCCCTCTTGTCAGGTGACCTGGTTTTGCCCATGCAGTTTGAAATCAAACCATCTGGGCAAAAGTACAGCACTCTGCAAGCCCGGACAATCAGCTGACATCATAGAATCATGGAACTGTAGAGTCGGAAGGGATCCCAGGAGTCATCTAGTCCAACCCCTCGCAGTGCAGGTGTAGGGCAGCTAGGCATGGCTTGACGGAAGTAGCCTGACAGGCCAAATGGGGAAGACCTGGAGAAAGTGAAAATGAAAGTTCACAGTGCAGTGAAATGTAAAGCTACAGCATCAATTAATCAGCCACAAGCTCTGCTATCATGGTTGGGCAAAAAGATTCCTGCATTGCAAGGAGTTGGACTCGATCACCCCCATGGTCCTTTCCAACTCTGTAGTTTGATGATTAAATGATTTGAACACCTGTAACAGCTTTTCATTTCATTTCATGTAGTTCTGGTCATAGCATGTTTTAGCACTTTTTCCTGCCATTTGCTCTTTGCTGATGACTTCTATACCTTTCTACCGCCAGCCCAGTTTTTGTTCCAACATTCAGCCTTCCATAGAAACATTTCACAGTGAAGAGAGAATTAAAGAAAGAAAACATTTAGACTATAAAGTTCCCTCACACCTCCTCCTAGCTCAGAGGACCCTCACAGCCCCCAAAACCTCTGGCATTTTAATGAGGGTGTCCTGATTAGTCTCTTATTCCAGAAGTAGGAAGTTCAGAACAGGCTTTGTTTGCATGCCTACACAACACATCTAAATATCTATTGTGGTAATCCTATAAACCCCATTCTACAATCCAGGGAGTTAGCTCCACTCCCAGTAATCAAATAAAGTAAGTTCTGGGTTTCAGGCCCCCTTTTTGTTATTGTATCAGCCACCCTTGAGTTCTGCTTTCTCTTTGAAGTTTCCTTTTCCTGTACAGATATGTTAGTAGCTGTGCCGCCTCTGAGCCAAGCTAGTCTTCCCCTGTGCATTCTCCCTCCTTATGTGCTACCAAAGAAGAGGAGAGCCTGTGTACCATTTTGCTACCAATTCCCAGCACTGACCTTGAGCAGCCTATGTTTACTCCCAGACAAATCAAGAACAATGCAGCGTTCAGTACTGTCAGCCTCTGTCTCCTTAACATGCATGGGTTTATTTTCAAACACTAAATGCTATGAAGCCTATATTAATACCTGAATACATTTATAATGTGTATTTTTCAGCTGAGTGAAGAGATTCATTCTATATTTTTATGCTAGCATTTGCATCTGTCATGTTCATCCCAAGTAGTTAATGCATTATTGCTCTTGTAATGACCACATCAAATTTTATTTTCATCAAATTTTATTTTCTCTGTTTTCAAACCCCAGAAATCTATAATTGTACAATAAATTGGAATGAAATGAATCCCTTGTGAGACATAAATTTAAATAAATAAAGATTGTAGAATTTCTTTTTTTTAGGGAAATTAAGCTGCAGTTGACATTACCAGTAAGCATACATAACCCACACATGGGATAGAATGACTTTTAGCTGTTCATGTAATTTATTAACCACTTCTCCATTAAAAATGCTCCAAAGCTACAACCCTAATTCCACTTACCTGGGAGCAAGCCCCATTGAATTCAGTATGGCTTACTTCTGATTAAACATGGTTAGGATTGTGCTTTAAGATAATATGACATGTAAAAGTAACTGATTGACTGACTTAATTTTTATTCAAAGTATATATTTTGAGCTTGGCAGTCAAGTTTTTAAAAAGTTTTTAAAAAGAAAGAAATTGAGATAATAGAAATGTTCTTGTGTTCTTTAGTTGTCTCAGGTAGGTAAAGGACAAGGCAGAGCAGACGGCAGTCTGTGCAAAAATTTTGCACACTGTAGTAGTTGAGTTGCATATGCTCCCTGCAGGTACAAGATTTCTGGATTTCTGTGCCCATGAGTTTTTTCAAGACCTGTTTGTGGCCAGTGTACTTACTAATGTGGATGTGGTGGGTCCTTGCCTTGCTGCACTTGGGATAAGTGAATCCCTGTCCCTGCCCTGCGGATCTGTGAAATGTTCTTGGCTTCATTTGACATATTTTTTTAGTTGTCAGTGCACTCGAGCTCTTCTGTGTTCCTTCTGTTAAAATATCCCTGCAGTAATTTATATTGGGCAGAATATCCTGTCAGGAGAGCATAGATTCACTTGTGTCTTCCATATCCCCATAACACATATCCAGCTATAATTTCAAAGCAGAAGCTGTAACATTTAATTGAAATGGGCTTTTACCCAGTACAGTGATTTTTCACTAGGGTTGTGTGTGTGTAGTTACCTGAATATAATTGTGAGGAGATTATGTAACATGGTCACAAGGTTCTGGTTTATACATAAACATAGAGATCTAGTTTGCATAGTAACAGCTTTCCCTTTTATCCTCATTAGTGGTAGCAATTAATTTACACTCTTGTGCAACTACATATTATGTCTCAGGTACTAAGACAGTAATTTATGGCTTTACTCCAGGAGCCAGAACCGCAAATTCTAAACAGTAGCAGCAAGCATTTCCAGGCCACAGCTCCTCTGCTGATAGTAGGTTCTAAACCTGTCTGGCCTTGTTTAAGATTCAACTGAATGAGGTCCAGAACATGCTGCTCAAGTAAGTTCATTAAAACCCTTCTTAGCTTCCCTTTTATCCATCTGAAAATTGATTTCTTTTTAAACGGTTTAAGAAGATGCCTCAGGGCTTCAGAGCCTATATTAAAAAAATGAAATCTCTTCCTGTCTTGGAGCAACACAAATAGTCAATACAAAATTGACAAATGATCCTTTAAGGATATCCATTGAATCCATTATCTCCAGGCCCCTGTGTGAGACACTTCATCACAAACATCATCATCTTGATGATACATTGCAGAAGAAACAAGGTGAAAATCAGATAACTCCCCACCCCCAGTATTTATAGGCAGACTGCCACAATCATTGAAGTAAACCGGTATCAGCCAGAATAGGTTGGGATTGCTTTCCTTTCTTGAAAGTTAACTCAGTTACGTTTAACATATTTCAAATGGAAAGAAACAAACTGTTTTATGTTGAAAGCATTTGTCGTAAGCGATAGATGATATGTTATACCATACAACAAATCCTTTCAACGAAAACCAATTTGTAAAAGGCTTGCAAACTTTTTAACAGGCTATTGTTGTAGGAAATGCCTCCTCCATATCATCCTACCCAGTCACTCAGATCAGCTTAGTGACGCCCTCCTGGTTGTACTGTCACCTGCAGAGCTCCACGTTGTGGCAACCAGAGGGAGGCTATTCAGTTGTGGCATCCCCTCTAGGGAACCATGTTCCATCTGAGTTGTGGGAGGTGTTCACATTGATGGGATTTTGACTCATTTATTCTTTATCTAGCTTCCCCGTCCTTAATCTGTGTTAGGTTTCTATTGTTGTTGTTGAATTATTATTATTATTATTATTATTATTATTATTATTATTATTACTACTAATACTACTAAAATTTCTATATTGCCCTTCATCTGATAATCACAGGCCGTTTATATTGTAAACAGCCTGTGATTATCAGATGAAGGGCAATATAGAAATTTTAGTAGTATTAGTAATACAAAAAAACAAAAAACAAAAAAATGCACACCATAGTAACAAACAAACAAATAACCCTAAAGGTAAAGGTAAAGGGACCCCTGACCGTTAGGTCCAGTCGTCCAGTTAGGACGACTCTGGGGTTGCGGCGCTCATCTTGCTTTACTGGCTGAGGGAAGCTGGCGTACAGCTTCCGGGTTATGTGGCCAGCATGACTAAGCCACTTCTGGCGAACCAGAGCAGCACACGGAAACACCATTTACCTTTCCGCCGGAGTAGTACCTATTTGTCTACTTGCACTGGTGTGCTTTTGAACTGGCAAGAGCAGAGACCGAGCAACGGGAGCTCATCCCATCGCGGGGATTCGAACCGCCGACCTTTTGATCGGCAAGCCCTAGACTCTGTGGTTTAACCCACAGTGCCACCTGCATCCCACAAATAGTACTGTTTAATTAGCCAAACACCTAGAAGAAGAGGAATGTTTTTGTTTGGCACCTAAAGATATGTAATAAAGGCACCAGGTGAGCCTCTGGAGAAAGCATTAAACAAGGGGAGCCACCCTCCAAAAAGGCCTATTATTGTATTGCGACTTTCCAGACTTTCCAGAGAAGGCATATAAAGAAGGGCCCCAGATGATTGCAGGGTCTAGTGTTATTCTAATTGTTACATTGTGCTATACATCACTTTCTGGTTTTTAGTGGTGTAAAAATATTTTTAAATGAATCATTTAATTATATTTTTCAAATGCATCTCCTTCTGGTTCATAGAAAACAGTTTGCAGAGAAGATGACTAGTTGTTGAAGCGAACAGGAACCCAGGGATAGGATGACTTCAAGCCTGGGAATTCCAAGGAGTCTAGAAAACAGGGAATGAAGGCAAACTGATCAGGACCTGTGATTAAGGGGTCTTGTTCCCATCTGAGTCAATTCCAATAGACTTAGTCTGCAGTTTTTATACATTATCAGGCCTAGCCAGGGTTCACACATCCTTGCCTTGGAGCAAGATTGGCTGGCCCCAGCTGCTGAGCAACTTCATATCTGTTCTCCTCTTGAATAAGGGTTGGCCCTGTCTTCTGAGTTGGCTAGCACAAACCTGTTTGGGAAAGAGAGGGAAGGAACTGGTCAAATTATGCAAGTGATTGCTTAACAGCAACCACAGATTGGATGGCTTTAAAAGTGGGTTAGACAACTTCATGGTTTAGAAGGCTATGTTCTACCTCCACTATCTGGTCCTGAATACCAATTGCTGGGTATCACAAGTGGGTTCAGTGCTTTTTTGCTCAAATCTTGCTTTCAGACTTCCAAAAGGTTGGCCACTGTGAGAACAGGATGCTGGACTAGATTGGTCATAGGCCTGGTCTGGCGGGGCTTTTCATATATTCTTATGTTCTTAGCTATTCAGTTAATTTCTTCAATTTCTCTCACAGATTTTACTCTTAAGTCCCTTTTTACATTGTTCATATTGTCAGTCATTTTCAAAACAATACGAATATCACTCAGGAGAAAAGATGTCAGGGTTGTTGTTTTTATAAGCAAAACTACATGAACGTTGACAAATGTCTGGGGAACCAGTCAAACCCGCTCCATTTTGAAACATTTCTCGACCCTTTATTTGTCCATTTTTCTATTTATTTACTTTCTTCAAGGACAACTTTCCCAATATAAATCTTTGATTTTGTTAAATCTGTGAACAGTTCATTTGCCTCTCGGGTTGCATTTTGGGTTTGTACAGCTGCTTTCTGCCTTGGGCCACAGTGAGTCTGACAAAAATTATCAGTTTCATTGGGTTGCTACTTGGAAGTTCAGAAGCAAATATTAAACCAATTCAGACATGTGTGAGAGACTGACCTTCTGGATAGGAGGATGAGGTGCACTGGCGAGCACAGCGGTTGGGTGGTAGGGATAATGGCAGGAAGAAGCATCAACTTGCATTTTAAACTACCTTCTCCTCTAAGTGGCTTTATGGTGGAAATAGTGGACCTAGAAAGGAGAAGAAAACATTGTGAGGTCTCTAAAGGTGACATAAAAGTAACAGGCATTTGTTCTAATGGAAAACATTGGTAAGAATAGTATTGACATCCACATCCCATTTTATTGACATTCTTTAAAGCTTGGATCACTAGTGTCTGCTTGCTTTGATATATGACTAATAATAACGAGAACAAGAAACCTGTTGCCTAATGGGGCTGTCCAAAGTCATGACCCATGTGATCCTTCTGAATCTTTTCTGCCTTCGAGACAAGAGAAGTCTTGTTCTAAGTGGTCAGTTTACTTTGTAAATGGGAAAAGAAATAAAGTCCTAAAATTAGGGTCTTTGGGCACTTTAATATGTAATCTGAATGGGCTGTTCCTGAAAGTCAGTGGAAGATCAGTGATTTCACAGAGTGAAAATAGATGGTTTAAAAATACAAATTACTAAATTGTATCCAGATTTAATAGGACTTGACTCACGCTGAGTTGCATTTGTCTGTGCCATGTTGTTGTTTACGTAAAATTAGATAAATTGATTAATGTTCAGGGTAGATCAGCAACATAAAGAATACAGAATGTGATATAAATTGGAAACATTGATTAATGTTCAGGGTAGATCAGCAACATAAAGAATACAGAATGTGATATAAATTGGAAACATGTATGGCGTTTCTCTGAACATCAGCAAGAGATACCACTAGGCTTAAAAACTTGTATTGTGGAAATGAGAGTGGTCCTCTGTCCAAAGCTTTTAATGTCTACTCTAATGTTAGCAACCTTACTGGATCCACCTTGATTAACATTCACTCACAGAAGGTCATTAAGTATTTTATTTTGGAAATAAATCAAATGGGACACTAGAGGGGACAACCAATATCAAATTGCTGCTCATCCGGGAATCTGGATGGCTTAGGCTACAATCCAAAACCCATTTGCCCCTCCTGCAAGCCCTGCCAGTCCTTGCTGACTTCCACCCATGGAACAATGCCAACATCATTCTGCCAGCACAAAAATGCTGGCATTGCTTTGTGCTGGCAGAGTGATACTTGCATCACTACATGGGTGGAAATCAGCATGGAACTCCCTGCTCCACCTGCAAAATGGGTGGGTGGGCAGAAGTGGCAGAATCCCTGTTGGTAACAGCTGATGGAAAACCTCAAGGGGGGCATTCCAGCGACAGAGAGGAGCTAAGCTAGCCCAGGATTTGTTGGATTCAAAACCAGCCCCTTTGCCTCCACTTGGCAGGAAGTGGAAATGATGGTTGAAAAATGAAAGGCTAATGGCATCATAAGTAAAATGAAATGCTGAAATAGTTCTCTTCTGATTTAGAATTGCAACACTGGTGTCTTTCACACGTGGGGGAGGAACACAACCCCAAGAATGAAAACATGAAATATTCAGAATATTAGAATCAAACGAGAGTGGTTACTAGATTTCACATGCTTAGATTATTTTGGTTTAGAGCCAAATACCACAAAAAATCTTAGGTTTATGAAGGTTTATGTTGCAATAAGTTTTAAATAGAAGAAAATTATGTGTATGGGTAAAAGTACTTCTAATGGGCATGCCTTCTTCATTCAGCATCACTTTCAAAGATGTTTTAAGAAACTATTGAAATGGAAATGAATTCCGTACTGCCCTATTTTCATTGTAAATATCTGAGGAGACAAGTCCTCTCATTAAGTTCAAAATTGATTCAAAAATTCACATTGATAACATATCACCGTGTCATGTTCATTGCCATAATATTGTTTTCACCATGAAATGTTACTATCACTGAGCTTGATTAATGCAAAAACGTGGATTAAAGAAATCCCAGTGACCAAGGTCAGTGACTCCTAGTGACTTAAAGATGCTGACTGCAAATTGACTTTTCTCTCATTTTCAGAATTGGGAGGCTTTTTGATGGCACAGAGCCAATTGTTCTGGACAGCCTGAAGCAGCACTACTTCATTGACAGAGATGGCCAAATGTTCAGATATATCCTGAATTTTCTACGAACATCAAAGCTCCTCATACCAGATGATTTCAAGGTGAAATTTTATGCATCGTCATCATCCTATTTGAAATGTTTAGAAAGGAGGTAGAGTAATCAGAACTGCCATGTGCCAGGAGCAAGGCTTGTGGGTTGCATTGATGGATGCTGGCAAATAATAGATCTCTTAAATGAATATTTGAAAATATTGAGCATACAGTTTAACAAGTGAATTATAAAACTTATTTCATATCGTGGGAGGAGTCTGTGCATGTTAAGCATGCTTCCACCTGACATTTCCTGAACACATGAACAGGGAGGCAGTGCCTGTGAATAGAGGAAAGTGTGAGATGAACCACCAGACACTCTTAAACTGTAGACATCCATACCATTTAATGTCCCCTCCCCCATGCAGTTTGGTTGCCATTTGTATAACAGAGACTTAACCTATGATCATAAGCCACCATAAGGGTAACATTGTCAGCTGTACTCTGATTGAAGACTGCTATCTTTCCATTTTGAGTCCCTGAGAGGCACATGGAAGGTAGGTCTGTAAACAGCTACCAGTCTAATAGTTAAATGGAACCTCCAAATGGAGAACAATGTGCCCCTGAATACCAGTTGCCAGTGGGCAGCAGCAGGGAAGGGCCACTGACTTTATGCCAGGGGTGGGGCACATTCCCACCCAACCCACAGTCTCTCCTGCTTCCCCCAGCAGCATGGCTACTGTTGGGAACAAGATGGACTGTTGTCTAATCCAACAGGACTCTTAACATTCATAGGAATGCAGTCAAAACCTTAGTCACTCCACCAGTTTATTGAGCATTCATCTTTATTCATTTGCAGAAGGTTGGCAAAGAAGTTAGATAATGGCCCCTGTTGATTGAGTATTCATTCTGATTTCTTCAGAGCTTGTGTATCGTGCTAAGTAATTGTTGTCCCTCACTTCCCTTACTTGTGAAAAGTTCAGATTGTTTTTTGGAAGCAGGTTGGTTATGCAAGAGCACCAGATCCACTTTAACTGCACAACCTACACAGTTGACTCCTAATCGCAGAATGAAGCAACAGCCTCAGAGCAGTCGCCACGTAGAATCTTGACTTGAACCAGATAATTGTCGGCTATTCATACAAATCATCTACTTGAATGAGCAACGTAACCTGTGATCAAGGAGCTCATGATTTATTTATTTTTATTTGCTGCATTTGTACTCAGGTTTCCTTCCAGGAGATCAAGGTGGTATGCATGTGCTCTTCTCTCTTTCTCTTCCCTGTTTATCCTCAAAATAATCTTGTGTGATGTAGGCTTGACTAAGGGAGAATAACTGGTCCAGGTCACCCAGTAAGCTTCATGACTAAGTGGAGATTTGAACCTAGGTTTCCCCCGTCAGTCCCACTACTTTTCTGTAGTTAAGTGTATTTAGGATCGCAGTTCTGAAGAATGAAATTATCCAGTACAAGCAGTACATGCAGCCTGCTTAAACTAATATAGATAGATAGATGATAGATAGATCATAGATGAAAATGTGGGTCCTATCAGCAAAAATAATACTATTCCATACACGTGCAGAAAAACTTTTTTAAAACACAAGTTTAAATGAGCAACTTTAGTTTAATTCATAAAGCCTATTCTTACTTTAAACAGCTGGCTTTTAAAACTATACACCTCTGTGTGCCATCATAATTAATATTTTCTTGCCCTCTTTTTTAATCCACACCTTAATATGATATGCCCTAACATGGCATTTGTTTGCATTCAGATGGGTGGTTTTTTTCTCTCTCCCATTCAGATTTGATGGGGGAGGAACCGTGAAAAGAGGTGAAGAATTTCAAGATACTGTGTAATTGTTTTATTCCTCTTGCTTGAGGGGCTGTATTTTCACAAAAAAAGGTTTTGTGTGAGCACTCTTAAAAACCCAGCCTCAGGTTATTGGAAACATCTGGCCCCACTTATCTGCTCAGTAGGAAAATCAAAATGTGTTTGACTGATGAAATGAGCTCTAGCTCCAGCCACAGAGCTAAACTGCAGTCTTTACAAAACCCCGTAGTACCAACTTGCCCTTCGCAAGCATTCTTAGGGCACACCACTCTTTAAATGGCGCTGTCTAAAAATAGCCTTTAAGCGCATATGTCCACATGAGACTCAGCATCTGCCTCTACACTGTCCCTAATAGCTTTCTTTCCTGAAGGTAGGTCAGTCATTTAAAAGGGGGGAACAACGTTGCCCTTCTTGTTCACTGTTCCTATTTGTTTTCCGTGTAGGTAAAATAGATTTAAAACCTAGCCACTTCAAATTGTGATGATGTCACTGTCCATTCTGTTTTGATACATAATATAACCGAGTCAAGTTTTGAAGAGACATTCAAGGTCACCTAGTCCAAACTTGTGCCACGGGCAGGATTCTTTAGACAGAAGGTATCTCTGACACATTTTTTCCTCTTGGAAGAAGTCTAGAGAACAAGATCTTATCACTTTTTGTGAGCAGCATTTTCCACATACAAGCACTTCTTACTCTCCAAGCCTGAACCAGCTCTTGCTATAGCTGGAACCAGTTGCTTGCCAGCTAGTCTTCCTCTCTATGGGAGCATGTTCCTCTGCTATTTGAAAAATTCTTATACCCCACCCAGACCTTGGTCTTCCCTTTCTCACCTTAACTTGTAATATGAATTTTCAATTCCTGTTTTTTTCCTTGCTGATTTTGATTTCTCTCTAGCTTTTGCTGGAATTTTTAAACTGGACATTATGATCCTGGTGAGGCATGCTTTGTGGGCTTTCTATGTCATGGGCCAGTTCAGAACTTTGGGTGTATCTTAAATACTTTTGGGGTGGGGTCCACACAGCTGCAGGCCATACCTCTCTGATCCTCCATGTACCTTGCAGGTACTTGGTGGCCAGGCTAGCTAGTCATTTCCCTGACGATGTTTTAGAAATGTGCTGGCTTGTTTTCTGGTTGGGGCGGGGGAATGTTACTGTTTCATCTGGTATTGTAGACATTTATCTTCATTGTTTTGCATAAACACACACAAACACACATTTACTGATTGTTATCTTTTTTGTAGGGACGCAGGTGGCGCTGTGGGTTAAAGCCTCAGAGCCTAGGACTTGCCGATCGAAAGGTCGGCGGTTCGAATCCCTGCGGCGGGGTGCGCTCCCGCTGCTCGGTCCCAGCGCCTGCCAACCTAGCAGTTCGAAAGCACCCCCGGGTGCAAGTAGATAAACAGGGACCGCTTACCAGCGGGAAGGTAAACGGCGTTTCCGTGTGCGGCTCTGGCTCGCCAGAGCAGCGATGTCACGCTGGCCACGTGACCCGGAAGTGTCTCCGGACAGCGCTGGCCCCTGGCCTCTTGAGTGAGATGGGCGCACAACCCCAGAGTCTGTCAAGACTGGCCCGTACGGGCAGGGGTACCTTTACCTTTTATCTTTTTTGTAAACAGCATAGTTTTCTATGTCATGTGTTTAAGTTTTCAAATGTAAGCTTTTTGGAGACTTTTTAGGTAACTAATAAGTCCTAATAATAATTCTGGTATTAAGCGTTATATACAAATATGAAAACAGGACCAAACATCAATACTAATGAAGAAGATATTTGGGGATGTGGACAGGTATCCACACGTATCAGGTTTGCCATAATCTGTCTTATCCCAGAATGTACATTATTTCTGGCCATTGCATCTATACTTGGGTGAGGGGTGGGTATTGTTTTTGTTCATTATTATGCTTTTTTGTTTTTATATTATAAACCACCCTGTGATCTTTCGATGGAGGGTGGTAAAAAAATTTAAAGGGGGAAAATGTTTCTAGTGTTGCCTAGCTTCATCCAGATGTATGTATGCCTCATACCATTTACAATGAGGTCAAAATGCATTTTTCCTTGTTTAAAAAACAACACACAAACACACACAAAAGATCATATTGATGACCTTTACTGCTTAGTTCAGATGTGAGCCAGATAGTCAGCACTTGGAAATATCTCATAATTTGAAGAAAACATTGAATCTCATTAATATTATTATTTCTGTATTTGTACATGCACACACAATACTCTTGTCAAAGCACATATGAGCCAAAGTATAAACTTTAAAGCCACAAATATAGTTAATTCAAAACACACACACCAATGTAATTATTATATGTAGTACAATAAAATGTCGTAAAATGCATCTTCCTAGCAGTGGGTTCAGAATACAGACTATTTTGAGACCAACCATTTAAATATTAGTCTTTTGGTGCAGATTAAATATTAATCTTTGGTTGCAGTCATATTCCCACTTACCTGGGAGTATGCCCATTGAACTCGGTGGCACCTACTTCTGAGTAGACATGAATAGGAGGCATTATAAATAACATAACTTTGAATGTTATATGGAACCATGTCTAAATGTTCACTTAAGCTAATAGATTATGTTCCCTTTATCCATCAAGACAGTTGTCATATCAAAGGGAATGTAGTCTCCCCCTTTTTTTTAACAAATCGATGTTATGTGTCCTAAATTACTTTATTTCCATTTTGATGCTTTCAAACACCAGTCTTTACAACCTTCCCTACTATATTAACTATATTTCTGTAGCAAATGTTGTATCCCTTGCTTCTTAGATGGTCTGGTCTAGAGGCCAGTGTGTGTTCAGCACCAACTTTCTCTTCTTTCCATTTATTTTCTATTGTACTGTACTGGGAACTAGCATGGCAATTGCCCTGCATCTAGTCCCCTAGACTTAGTTGTATTCTGATGTCACATGTGCTTTCCTCAAACTTGCTCAGCATCAATTGTCACTGGCAGGGGCAACAAAATGCATAAGAAAATAGGAGGCTGCACTATTATGAATCACGACAGGCTTAGTCTTATCTAGTTCAGTACTGTCAGTGCAGCCTTGCTTAGAGATGCAAAGGACACGGGTGGCGCTGTGGTCTAAACCACTGAGCCTCTTGGGCTTGCTGTTAAAATCCCCATGATGGGGTGAGCATCCGTTGCTCTGTCCCAGCTCCTGCCAACCTAGCAGTTCAAAAGCACGGCAGTGCAAGTAGATAAATAGGTACCGCTGTGGCGGGAAAGTAAACGGCGTTTCCATGCTTTCTGGTTTCCGTCATGGTGTCCTGTTGGGCCAGAAGCAGTTTAGTCATGCTGTCCACATGACCCAGAAGGCTGTCTGTGGACAAATGCCGGCTCCCTCAGCCTGAAAGCGAGATGAGCACCTCAACCCCATAGTTGCCTTTGACTGGACTTAACCGTCCAGGGGTCCTTTACCTTTACCTTTGCAGGAATTGAGCCTGCGATCTTATGCAGGCAAACAATGTATGCTATAAATGAGCCATAGTCCTCCCACTCCTCAGCCCCAACCCCAACCCCAACAAACAGTATGATGACTGCCTGGACATGGGTAAGCTTACTACTCATAGGGGAGCAGAAAAAGATAATGCAAGGCAGAAGCATCCCTATTAATCGTGGTGTATATTTCTTCCATACGACCTTCTTAGATGGGGAAGGTGAGCAGTTCCTATCCACGTGTTGAAGTGAATTCAATATTGAGTTTATTTTTCTTATATACTGTAGATGTCACCACTGCAGTCCCTCTGCCCCCCAACCTTCCCATAGGGGTTTTTGGGTGGCAAACAAGAAAGAGGCTGCAGTGGAAAGGAAATGATGAGGAAGTCTGTTCCACAATTAAGTTGACAATGTTGGATTGCCATTCGTACCCTATAGCGGCATGTATGTTTCTCGTTGGCAATGAAAATTATGTGTCTTTCAGGATTACAGCTTGTTGTATGAAGAAGCAAAGTATTTTCAGCTTCAGCCCATGCTAGGGGAGATGGAAAGGTGGAAACAGGATCGGGAGACATGCCGGTTTTCAAAATCCTGCGAGTGTTTGGTTGTGCGAGTTGCTCCGGATCTTGGAGAGAGGATTACCTTGAGTGGCGACAAGTCTTTGATAGAAGAGGTTTTCCCAGAAATTGGTGATGTGATGTGCAATTCAGTCAATGCAGGTTGGAATCACGACTCAACACATGTCATCAGATTTCCTTTAAATGGCTATTGTCATCTCAATTCAGTTCAGGTATGTAGACACCAGTATATCAGTTTTTGGGCAAGCTGATAAATATGTGAGCCAGAGTGAGGTTTAAAAAAAAAAAACTTTGAAAGTAAATCAATCCAAGCCCTTCCTTAGAGGATTGGTTGTATTCTCTTTCTTATTATTTATTAAATTATTATTCATTATTAAATTTGTATACTGTCCTTCATTCGTAGATATCAGGGCAGTTCACAACATAAAAATACAATATAAAAACCACAAAATATGTAATAAAAATTAGAACAAAAACAAGCCAATGATTCCCCCTCCCACAACACATTTTATTTGATACACTGGGTCTAATGGCTTGTGCTGAACCTATTCAGTAGATAATGGAGCATGCAGATGCTTCTGAGAACAAGGCAGTTTCCATGTTCTCAGCAGCAGCTGCATATGACATGATGAGAAGAGCCACGTACCATCACTTAAATGAATCGGGTTAGTGGAAAAAATATGTTGCAGAACTCATCCTGGAAGGTATTGTTGAATATCTATGGGGAAGATACATAGGAGGCTAACCATTTATGGAACAACCTGTGATGGCTTATGAGATTTCTCTCTACTCCATGGCGTCATGTTTTAGGAGCTATTTTCAACAATCGTTGCGGGTTCAGGAACATTTTATTTAGCTGCCAGAATTTAAAAACATCTGAATATTCTACATGATTGATACAAGACCTGTCTTTAGTTGATCAGTCAACTAGTACGTCTACCCCTCTATCCTACACTACTTTACCCTAACTTTCCTAGTGCGGGGAAACAGTTGAAGTTTGAATATTATGCCTTCTCAGTCTACACACACACACACACACAGAGAGAGAGAGAGAGAGAGAAAGAGAGAGAGAGAGAATAATACAGTGAAAAATTCCTGAAGAATAAAGTCTGGTCATATCTGATTAATGTTCAACACCTGTATTCCAATCAGTCTTTGAAAGACCTTGCCTTGAACATTTGGTTTGTTCTGTTTTAATCAATGTCTTTTAATTTACATTGAACATTCAAGATTAAAACAAATCCCTACAGCTACAGTTTAAAGATACCAGCTGCATCCTGCCCCAGATCATTTTAACTTTGGCTTCTAAACACTGGGCCAAATAAAGAAGTTCAGAGATCACAGAAGTACTAGAGGATTGGAAATTATGAGCATGTTTATATCCTAATTTTCTTCCATCATGAAGTGTTCCTAAATGGTCTCCCTTCCTAGATGGTCTCCTATCCAGACTCAAACCACCTTAGCTTCAGCAGTATAAGTCCATTGTGTACTCTCAGAACATGCTTCTGGAGTTCCAAAAGCATGGAGCATTTATCAGGAAAACCTTTGTGTGTCTGTGTCATAGGCCTTTAGAATAATCAAGAGGATGCTTACATTAATCTTAGTGAACGCATTAGGTGAAGGGATATTTACCGTATTTTCAGTTTTAGTTTTCCAGTGAGAGTTTGAAAGGGAGCCTAGATGTTAATGGAGTTTTACTGCTACACCACAATCATCTGCATGTCTACTCAGGAGTAAGCCCCATTGAGTTAAAGACACTTACTCATCAGGTGAGCAGTAAGTCAGATCAAAGGCAACAACCTTGAAATTAGCGGACTTTTCATGTACTTCCTTCCAATTTAGATATTTCCATATAGATGTTGGGTGTGTCTCATCTCTCTGTACACATGTTAATGGACTTAGCATAGGGCCCTACAGATATCCTTTATATTGTGCATTCATGAAAAGCTATTCTCACAATAGTATTGTAGTGATTATAGGCAACTTCACTTTCAATTCCATTTGCTCCTGCAAAGGTTTTGGGACAAACATACTACGTAGTTTCCAGCAGCTGCATATCCCATAGTTTGCCACTGAAATCCTGTAACTTTCCATACCACAAAAGTTTGCAAGGGGAAGGGGGTTGTCCTGCTTTTGTTGTGCCACAGCAGAAGTGTCTTTCCAGGTGGCAAAAATGTAGCATCTTTAGGGAAGCATCACAGAACGACAGATAAAGTGGAATGATGTGTGGGTGTTCCAGTATAAATCCACCACTAATGCACTATTATTGCATCCATGACCTGTTGGAGTACCCAAAATAAAGCCCAGAATGGAAGGCTCATAAGACACTGTACCTCTATCAGTTCACTTGTTATTGTCATTACCACTGACATCAACTGGTGGCCAGTTGGCCATGGATTGGGAGAAATGGTTCTCATGCCAAAGATTGGCCCATGGGCTGGTAGTTTCTCACTCCCGCACTGATGGGACGACGGCATTGGATGTTGCCCTACATTTTTTTTAGAAATCATGCAAAGGTGAATGGAATGAAGAGGTTGCAATTTCAGTATTCATTTAACTACAGTAGCTGCTGTTAATGTCTTGAAATTTACCAGTAGTTATCATTGAGGAGGGAGTTTATGTTGCATAAATATAAAGTAGTTAAGCATATAATAAAAAAGTACATGAAAACAGATTTTGTTTTTCACAATTACACTGCTGTTGTTGTTTTTAATCTTTTGTTCTGACCCAATCTTTTCCTTGTCCTATTTTGTAGGTACTTGAGAGGTTGCAACAAAGAGGCTTTGAAATTGTTGGCTCCTGTGGAGGAGGGGTGGACTCTTCCCAGTTCAGTGAATATGTACTTAGGCGAGAACTCAGAAGGACATCTCGTTCATCCTCTGTCATTCGAATAAAGCAAGAGCCTCTGGACTAAGGACATTTTTTTTTCTTACAAAAAAGGGGACCCTTTTCCATGGGCAGTCGGAACACCAAAAGAGCTCTGGAATGAAACATTGAATAAAGACACATTTATATCAAATATAGAGACCATACCTGTATTGATACAGGAGCATTTGGATTAGTAATAATAACCTCAAGGTGTAAAATATGTATATGTAAAAAGTTAGAAATGCAAAAAGAAAGAAAAACCCCTTAAAATAGTAGGTGAGATTGGTGCTGTGAGGGCCATTAAGTGTCCTAGGCCATAGTCAGGCCTGATTTACAATAAAGAAGCCATTGCCAGAAGGGGAGGCTCACAGCTCCCTTCCATTTTCCATTGCCAAATGGTGATCTGTTTTTCAGCATGTACATCCTGAATCAGGTTTGCAGGTGTTTGTGTTAGAGATGACTGGGCACAACTATAGAAAGCATCCATCCATTACACAACAGAGGTCATGAACAGGAAGTCACACACTTCTGTCCGTCTGACAGATGTGAACCATCTTATTTTTTTATCAGATGGAGTCAGAATTTATTCCTACATGGCAGAGTTGCTCTGGTTTGACTCCAGTGCATTCATTTTTACTATTTTTTACTCAAATGAAGTACACTAAATTCTGTTAATGTCCTGATTTAAGTCAACAATAGTAAAGAAAAAATGAAAAATGTTTAAGAATCAAGATGAGCATTTGCTTTTAACTTACTCTATTATACATCTGATACATTCATTGGACAGTAAGTGGTGCTGAATTCTGTGCACAAACAACAATATGAAGGCACAAATACGTTACTTAAAGAAAGGCAATGTGCTTTATCTTTAGTTCATAGTGGCAAACGGTTCTGATGCACCTCAGGGTGCTTCTTTCTCTCCATCATTGAGACAAGTGACCTAATGTTGGTTAGTACGATCTTTTCAGTCCTGGGCAATTATGTTGTAAAGTCATTAAATGCAGGCCTGTACGACTGCTTTTACGTCTATCTAATGCTAACATCCCTGTGTAGTATAATTTCATCACTGCCCATAAAATCACAAGTATTGTTTTCCTTTCTGAGTAGTATAATTCTGCATAGTTTTGCCGAAGATGTTGTTTTAAGGAGAAGGGCAGGCCCTCCAGCCGCTGAGTAACAATACAGGCAAGTCCCCACATATGTTTGTTTGACTTGCATGTGACTGTTTATACGTGCGGCGCCAATAAATAAATAATGATGGGAGAGACCTGGAAAGTCAAGGGTAGACAGAAAGTAGATCTGGATCTACTAGCAGATCTGTGGATGATTTGCTGTGATTTCTGACTTCCCAAAGCAACAAACAAATGACCCACCCTCTGCCCCATATAATACCCTAATGATAAAAACTTAGACAAAAAACCAAGAATGTGTTTTTTGTGTGGAAGGACTGTGCACAACATCCAGTTCTGGCACTTCTGGAATCAGAATTAGTTAATCTTAAATTTATATCTTTTGCAGCAGACTCTGGCTGGTAGATCCTGAAGTCTGCCTACCCCGATCAAAAGGAGCAATTGCAAAGCCAGTTGAGGGGCCACAGGAAATGGTATGACTACTGCTCCGTTGGTGGAGCACAAGATCCACTGGCAGGACAAAACTCACAAAATACAGAGAACTGCAGACAAAACGATCCTTAATACAAAACCTAGTGACCAAAATCAGATAAGGAGAAGCCTATATTTTAAAAAAGGATCAAAAATACAGTAAAAATAACTATCAGATAACTAACTACAATAGTAAGTTCATAATATCCCATCATAAGCCAAACGCACTTTGACACAGAGGTCTTAATCAGTGGCCTTAATATAGAAAGAAACATAGTGCAACCATTCTGTAGACTTTAGCTCTTGACTTTGGCTTCAAATCTCTTTTATTAACAGCCAACCAAATTATTTTTCATCTCTGTTTCCATCAATGTAAACTTTCCCAGGATACAACCATACAGATTTACCTTCTTTCTACAGATTCAAAGTGGTATTTTTCGAGGTCACAAGATGTGACAGTTAAAAAGAGACTATAATTGGTTCTCATGCTGGCTTCCATATGTTGGTTATTTTATTGCATAGTACTGAATGTTTTGATTTTTTTCTGTAATGCTCGGGGGGGGGAGCCATTTTAAAAGGGTGGGGGAGGATTTCATTCTCACCTAGAACTAAACAAGCAAAGCGTCTGGGAAGCATTTTTCATAATTTCCAGAGGAGTAGTGAAAACAACAAAAAAGTGTCATGGCACCTTAAGAACATAGAGAGAGGCTGCTGGACCACACCACTGACCTGCGTAGTCCACCATCTTGTTCTTACAGTGACCAGCCAAATGCCTGTAGGAAGTCTGCAAACTGGACATGAGCACTCTGCCCACCAGCGATTCCCAGCGACTGGTATTTAGAAGCATACTGCCTCTTGACAGAGGAGGTAGAACAATGGCTAAGCCTCATTTAAAGCCAGGCAAGCTGGTGGCCATCACTGCCTCCCATGGGAGTCAGTTTCATATTTTATCTTTTCTTTTATCTGTTCTGAACTTTCCAAAATTCAGGTACATGTTCATGAGTTTTAGTGTTATGAGAGACGGAGAAAAACTTTTATCTACCCATTTTCTCCATGTTATACATAATTTGGTAAACTTCATCCTGTCACTTCTTACTGATCTTTTCTCTAATTAAAGTTCCAAACTCTGCAACCTTTCCACGTAGCAGGGGTTGCTCTCATTTTGGTTGCCACTTTCTGAAGCTTTTTGAGTGCCACAATATCCTTTTTGAAGTGGGCTAACCAGAACGGTACACAGTATTCCAAATGCTGTTGCACTATCGATTTGTATAACAGCATTATGATATCAGCAGATTTATTTTCATTTCCTTTCCTAATGATCCCTAGCATGGAATTTGTGATTTTCACAGGTGCTGTTGACATCTTCCATTAGCTACAACCCCTTCCATTAGCTTCAAGTCTTCCATTAGCTACAAGTCTTGTTCCTGGTCCAGTTCAGACCCCTCCAGTTCAGACTCCAAGAGTGAAATGAAGGTGTATATTTTTTGCTCAGATAAACATCACTTTAAAGACTAACACCATTATTTTGGCATACTCTTTGATGGACTATAGTCTTGTGCCATAATAAATGTGTTCCTCTTCATTGTCTGTTCCAGAAAGTGTAGCCTGATTATGTCAAGACAATGGCTATCCTTGTGAACAATAATTTGGTTGGTTGTTAATCAAGGGGGTTTGCTTCTCCTTTGAAGGTCTTGCTCTCATTTGAGGTCTCATATACTATAAAGCCAATTGAATTGTTCTGCTTTGTTTGTTATATTTAGACCACCTCTGTCAAAATGTGTTTGGCTTAAGCTGTAATATCCTTAATGATTATGGTCTATTACAGATTTATTATTCAAGTATGTATCTGATAGTTAGTGTAATAACTTTTATTTCCATTTCCTTTATTTCTTTTTAGGAACACATTCCTGGCACCTGAGAGCCCCTAGTATGTGACATAGATATCCCAGTGGTGGTGTTTCACAAGTTATGGGGGCCAGGACAGGATGTCTCTAGGTTCTGCAGGGTCCTAAACCCCCTTGTTCCCCTGACACCTCACCAAAATGGGCCTTAAGCTGCAGATCCGGTCTAGTTAATTCCATGCCATTGACCACAATAGGAAGGAAATATAAACGTTTTTGTTTTCTTAACAGTAACAGGGGAAGGGATCTGCTTCCTAATTCTCACCCTGCACACAGGGATCCAGCAGGACTTTGACCATTCTGGTTGCTCTCCCATGGAAACTACCAGCAGCAGCAGCAACAGCAGCAACATAAGAGTGCTTTGCCCACCTCCTCTCCAGATTTGCTAATATAAGGGTTATCTCATTTTTCTTTAGGTCTTCCTTGTAAGGGAGGAACAATTTGAATAATGGCTGGTATATATTTTTCGAAAGGACAGTGCGCATTGAGTTTTATTTTTTTCAAATATTTTTGGTCCCCGTTTAACTTGGAGCATCCTTTGAATTTTTACACTTGGCAAAATTTGAACTACTTAGTATGCAAAGTGCTTACTGAATCACCATTTAAGTCTGATGTATATTGCAGCCAGAGCATCTCCTAGCCTCTCGACTGAAACAATTTTCTTTCCTCCCTTGCCCTCTTCTTGGGTTTTTTTGAAACCCAAACAGCACTCTTCCTCTGACTTTACAAACCCAGAAAACAGATACAGTATGTAGTAATTCTTAAAAACTCAAAAGCCAGCATATTTCTTTGCGGTTTGTTTTTAGTTTTTAATTTGGTCCTTATAAAGGTCTGGTACTGTTGCTATGCTATTTGGGTTTTTTCTAAGAACCAACATAGCTGCCTCCATTTATTTTATTGTCTTAAGTTATTCTAATTACTTAATTGGTTTAGGCTTGTCTCAACAGAGATTACAAGGTATACAACAGAAAATCCATACTGTTCACAGGTGATGCTTTTGTGGCATAAGACTCACCAGTCACCAATCACCACATTTATCCTTACCCAAAATACCTTTTTATATGCAATACTGTATATTAAGTAAGCTATGACTACACACTCCTCCTCCTTATGGAACAGTGAACTGAAACAATGGTGCAAACATTCCGTTTTATTTTATTTTATTTTATTTTATTGTGAGACTTGAAGTTCTGAATTCAAGCTTTTCCCAGTCAAACAAAAAGGGTCTATTCTAGTATCTCTCAAACCTTCAAAAGCTAAAGGAATTATTCTGGCTTTTATAAAATAAGGGCAGGTAGTCTTGCATCTCCTAGAGGGTATGGCAGGGGAACTTAAATTGATCATGCCAGGAAATAAGTGGTTAGGATAAATCCCATACATAAATGATGGCAAAGTTTTGATGGCAAAACTCAGAGTTTCCCTACAGTATCAGCTTGTAAAATAAAATACAACTTTGCTTTTCCAGTGTGGTGTATATCTAAAGCGGATAAGCTTAAAAATACTGGATAAAATGGCAAATGATGTTAACATAGAGTTGCACTGAGAAGGTAGATTGAGTAAATTTCTGGATTCAGATTTGTAAATTTGGACAATAGCAGTTCTATTGTATTGCTGTTTCTGGATGATCATTGTTAAATGTTTTGGTTTTTTAATGATGGCAGTTAGTCTTAATGAAATAAATGTATGTGCATTTTTTATTTAACTTTTTTTTTTTTGCACTGAGGTGAAATGGAAGGAATATGAACTCTGGTACATCCACATTTTAAAAACTGTTCTTAACCAGTAGAATAATCTGTAAACATGTAGGGAAAGTACTTTTTAAGTACCCTACATGTACTTAACTTGGAATATTTTGCATGTTCACTCCACATAACCTTGAAAGAAAAGGGTGGAGATTCTAGATTTGAGTGGGACTATGTGAAATTGTCTCTTGCCCAAAATGTAGCATAATTGACAGACACCAACAGACTATACATGGTTTCGGATTCTGTGTTTTGGTATTTTGAAAGAAATACTTTCACACAGGAGTTAGTCTTCCCCCTTACAAATGCTGCAGCTTAACGTTGCTGTTCCTGGGCTGCACTTGATACAATCTGAGGCCCTTATCATTCATCACACTTGTCCAGTTTTCTGAAGCAAACATTAACATCTCGCTCCTTTCTAAATCTTTGAATAGTCAGATAAACACTGCATTGAATGTTATTTTTTTGAACCGAATCACAAATTGTGGAGGTCTGGTATGTTAATGGCACTGTACTCTAGGTCGCAGACATGGACTCCATGGTCATGAACTGAATAAAAATAATGCAACAAGGGTAAACAATATGTAGACTTGTAGGTGACACTGATTAGCCCTTTACAAAGAAAGCAGACTCTTTTAACAATCTGTCAAATGTCATTTATTAAATCAGATCAATAGATACAAGCAATAAATATATTGAATAAGGAAAAAACCAGTGATGGCAACCAGCTCTCTTTTTACAGGTTAATAACATTGTGATGCACTGTAGTTGTAATTTAGCTACTTTTTAAAAGTAACAATAATGATGAAAATAATTGCATTTGATGCCATCAGCAGATGCTGTATTTTTGCTGTAATGCATGGGAAAAGGGAAAGGAACATCAGCTGCCAACATTGTGTGTTCTGTCAACATGATTAAGTGGTAGCAGAGGGACTGCTGGGAACATACACTGGAAATGCCACACAACGTGACCTTCCTCGGAGTAAAAATGTGGCTGGAGGTGGAAATGAAACTAGGTTCCAAAAGCAAATTGAAGGCACTGTTGCTTATATCAATGATCAATGCATTTTTACCAATACAAATACCTCTTTCTAGTTCCTCATTGTGTGTTCTGATTATTTCCTAAAAGCACCATCAGACCACTATATCAAATATAGAAACTGGGGGGGGGGATCATAGTTCAAAAAAGTGAACTTAAAAGTACCAGCTTCTGGTAATCGAAAGTGGGTAGAATGTTGTCACACTCCTGTCCTGCTCGAGGGCAGCCATTGCGAGAAAAGGATGCTGGATTAAGTATGCCTTTGGTTGCTACTATGTTCTTATGCTAGAAGCAGTCCAGGTAGGTTTTGAGTAGGTTCTTGTTTGACGGTACTGATGCCAGTGGGGCAACAGTCACTTGGATGTGCTGTTAAGGGTGAGTGTGTCAATGCAGAAACTGGAGATTATAATAAATTGAAGCTTGGAGGATGAAGTGAGGAGCCTTTAACGTGTTTTACTAATGCGCAAGCAGTAAACTTGTCCACACTGGGTTGTTACCTGACACGTCTAGTAAGTAGTACTAGTAAGAAGCACCAACTGCACATGAAACCAACAGATGGAACCAGCATTCACTGCTGAAGTTGTATCAAAGAACAGCTTGATTCTTCAAGGAAATGTAGTTATTGCTGGTCTCCTTTTAATGTTATATTAAGTTTGGTTTTGCATTTGTAAGCAGATGCTAAATAGTTTTGAATACACCTTCTTAAAAGTTGTATTTGTAGTATATATTTTTGTCTTAAGATGACCAGTTTGCCAAAGAGAGTGTGTGCTTTGAATTGGATTAAATATGGGGGAGGAACCCCTACGACTGCAATATTGACAATTGTTCAAATTATATTTTTATTTTTGTTTAGAAGCTAAAACCAATTACTTCATTCTGTCATTCCTGTCCTGGAGAATTCTATATTATGAATTATTTCTATTGGACAACTGGTATTTGAATGCAGACATTCTTGCTGCCTGAGGTTTATTTACAGTGGAAATGAAACCAAGAAACCTTCAAGGCCCTCAGGCCAGTTGATTTTCTCAGACTTCAATGTGAGTGGTTTATTATTTCTTGAGGGACTGGAGGGATCACCAGTACCAAGATCAATACTTTGCATTAAGGTTTTCTGTTATCTTTGGCTATTTCCTCACTGATCTGGTTACCCAGGCCTCAAAAAAACAAACAAGCACAAACCTGGACATGTTGGATCAGATGTTCTGTATTTAAGGCTGAAACTGTTTCTGCTTCAAATACAGTCTCATTCTTGCATTTGCAATGCAAGATGTCATGGGAAGAGATGGGGAAGCTGGCTGGTTTGTTGTTTGTAAGGGAAGAGAATCCATAGCCCAAGGCACAGCATCTATCTACATTTTCCTACAAACTAACAACTAGCCTTTGTTGATTTGTATGCTAGCTATTATTTAACATCAGGCTGCATAATTGTATTGTGTGACTTTTGCAGGGACCATGTGTGCTCTTCAACAAAAGGGAGAGTGAATGGTTGTGTGTAATTAACTCATGGACTTGCAATCAGGAATCAAAAAGTAAGGGATATTGAATGCCTGACTAAGTACTCTCTGGCATTTAAGGTAGAACTGTTTTATATATGGGACGCAGGTGGTGCTGTGGGTTAAACCACAGAGCCTAGGGCTTGCCGATCAGGTCGGCGGTTCATGACGGGATGAGCTCCTTTTGCTCAGTCCCTGCTCCTGCCAACCTAGCAGTTTGAAAGCATGTCAAAGTGCAAGTAGATAAATAGGTACCGCTCCGGCAGGAAGGTAAACAGCGTTTCCATGCACTGCTCTGGTTCGCCAGAAGCGGCTTAGTCATGCTGGCCACATAACCCGGAAGCTGTACGCCGGCTCCCTCAGCCAGTAAAGCGAGATGAGCGCCGCACCCCTAGAGTCGGTCACGACTGGACCTAATGGTCAGGGGTCCCTTTACCTTTACCTTTATGTTTTATATGAGAACACAGGAAGCTGCCTTATAGATTCAGACAAGCAGTTGATCTAGTTTGGTATTGTCTACACTGACTGGCTGTGGTCCTCCATGCCAGGAATTGAACTGCTGTTCTTTCGTGTGCAAAGTTTACCCTCTTCCTCCTTAAAATCTAGTTCAACTTACTCATGCCTTGACCTCATAAAGGTTTTTATTTCCCTGCCATTGCTTCTTATCATTGTCCTACTGCCTACAGGAAAATGCATACCATTATAGTGTCAAGGCTAAGTTGAACTAGACTGGAGGAAGGGAAATTTCTCTGACTTGTGGTGTGTAGCATTGTTGTTTTTACCATCCCAAATTTCAGAAACTAGTGCTGCATTAGAAATTTTCTCTCCTAAAAGATGGACTACATGCTCAGTATACTTGTTTGGAAAGAAACCTCAGTGGGTCTAGTCTCTATGCATCATAAATATTGCATTCTTGAGACCACTCTTGTTTTGAGGCTTGCGCTAGGATGAAAAATTTGTCCTGAAAATTTATCATAACAGGGGTGAGTTCTTGTCTGCAAGCACCAAGCCAGTGGGCAACTATATTAGAGTTGCTATCCTGAGCAGATGGTGGACTGGAGCAAGAGAGCTATGTTAAAAGAAAAAAGAAAAAAAAGTCTCTGTAGTCTGAGCCGGGGAAGATGACAAATGAGCTACCTCGTAATACAAAAAGGGTACTCTATTATGTTGTTTGTCAGCATTAGTTTTCCAGAGGAAAATCTGCACTGTTGGGATGCCTGGTCTTGCCTAGTCACTGGTACAAACAGCATGTGATTTATAGGCTTTGTTGTTGTTGTTTAGTCGTTTAGTCGTGTCCGACTCTTCGTGACCCCATGGACCAGAGAACGCCAGGCACCTCTGTCCTCCACTGCCTCCTGCAGTTTGGTCAAAATTTATAGGCTTACAACATGTTAATTGTCTTTCCTAGCACATTCCGCATGTGGCCAGTGGTTCATTTAAAGGCGAGCTGGGCACATCAGTTCTGTGCAGGGCCAGATTTAGGTTTGATGAGGCCCTAAGCTGCTGAAGGTAATTGGGCCCTTTATATGTCCAGCTGTCCTTTGTCAACAACAAATTGTTGCTGTTTTTGTGTTGAATATATGCTATATGGTAATTTATGGACCTAATAGGTATCTAAAGCCATTTGCACATGCAGAATGTAGGCACCCTATATATAGAAATTAGCAAACCAGTGATATTTTAGGGAGCAGGCTAGCAGGCGGGGCCCATTACTTACATCATAGGAGCCTACACAACACAAAACACTGTTGCTGTGTGTAGGTTTTTATTTGTTTTCTATCTTATATTTTGGAAATGTACATCGTTGTTTTTTCCTTTAATTTTTGTGGGGGCCCCCAAGAGAGTGGGGCCCTAAGCTATAGCTTGTTTAGCTTATACATAAATCCGGCACTGGTTCTGTGCAACACTCTCATTTTTGGTTGTTTTTGATTTGAGCAATGTTTTCCTTAGTGTGGTTGATAGAGCAGAATTGAACATGATGCAAGCATGGCTGTCTGGTGGGGTTCCTTCTTTCCCAAAGATCTGCATCTGCTACAGTCCTTTCTAATAATCATTTATTTGACTTTATTGTGCAAAATAGAACCAACTGGAGTGACTCTGTGCATGCATGCCCACGTTATCACTGAATGTGTTACGCAGCTTCCTGTTTATGTCTTAATAAATACACTGGTCTACAGACCATTGCTTTGCATTATGAAAGGGCTGTGGAAACAGTGGCTTTAACTGAAGTATTGCAGCTCCCTAGTGAGGCTGGTAAGCAATACCACATAGAACGCGAACCAAAGACTGAAATCCAAGTGCCTCTCCTAAGGCTGCCGAGATGGTCATAGCAGTGTCTGGATTAGAGCCTGGCAAGCTACTTGGCTGTTTTGATTGCTTTTGGGAAGCATGTATTAGCACATTTGCTCCTGTTTTACTCCCATCTCAGCATGGTATATTTTAAAACAGGTAGCATTTGCAGATCCAAGTCAAAAGATCAAGAAATGGTAACACAAAGGAAGTTGCTTCATAATTAGTATTAATACCAAGTACATTTTTGCATAACAGAAATTTAGAAAAGGATTGCCATTTCATGGGTGTGGGGTTTAATCTTGGTGCGTGAGGGGATGTGTTGAGTGCAATATGTTTTGTTCTTTAGACATTTGATTCTGCAAATCCGTATTCAAGTTGCACTCTTAAGAAGGTATCTATTACTCCTGTACTGGGAGTATTTTCATTTCAAGGCCAACCAGTGAACATTTTACTTAGTAGTATTTTTTTTTAAAAAATATACATAGATGACCCACATTAAAAGACTATTCAAGAAGCAAACCATTTTTGTCTTAGAGACAAGACTACTGCCACACACACAAACACAAAAATACCCTCTCCTGGTGCATTATTGATCATTAAAAGTTAAAGCCACAAAGCTTGCAGCGTTATCAAGCAATATCTACTAAATCCTGGAAGCATGGAAGATAACTGAAATGTAATCTACTGCAAAGCAGCTCCGCTAGTGATGGATAGCGAAACAGAAGCAGGACTAATGAAAAATTAATGAAAACAGTTAGTTCCATAAGAAAAATGATCTGTTTTCTCCCACCTTTGTATCGATTTTAACTGCCCCTGTAATTGGAAGTGTATAATTTTGTCCTAAGGTAAATATGAAAGGGATTGGGGTGGGGGTGTTAGGTGAGCATATCATTCTGGATGCATTGCTGACATACTTTCAGCTAGAAAAACAAAGCATTTTCCTTAGGATGTTGAGGCCTCATGTGACTTGAGTCTTCAAGCGCCTTTCCCCCACCCCTCCGCCCCTGTTCAGGCAAACTGCCATGTGTTTGCCTGAAGCCACTTACTGCTTGATCAGTGGACTCTGAACATTTTGCAAGTATGTAGAAAAATATTTAGCAGAAATCTATTCCATGTAATGTTTGTGTGTCTGTGTCCAACATGTCTTGTGCATTGGAGGATTAGTTTCCGATTGATCTTCATAATGCCACAAATGTTCCCTCAAGTCATGTTTACATTTCAAAATGTTGCACAAGATGGATGAATGTACAATAAACAGGTCGCAGAAAGACATGAGGACCTAGAAAATATTTGCAGTAGCTCAGCATCATTGCTGAAGTACAGAAAGTGTCCTAGGGTGAGGGCAGAATCTTGGCCATGTCAATTTTCAGGGGTGGACTTGGGTAATATAGCATCCTGAGCGAGGACAAAAGTGACTTCTGGTCCCGTTCTCCCCCCCTCCCCCGTGGTTCTTAAGTTTCCTTTCACTGCGCACTTAATTTTATCTCTCATAGATTCTCTATCATTTTTGTTCTGTAACAATCTCTTGTTTTCAAGCAGAAACTCAATCCAAGCCTGCCAATGAATTGGTGATATTGTTGTTGTTGAGTTGTTTAGTCGTGTCCGACTATTCGTGACCCCATGGACCAGAGCATGCCAGGGATTTCATTATTCATTATGCCTAGTAGGAAGGCTTCGGTCTCCGAGGAGCTCGAATGCACGACCTGTTTCAAGACACAGCTAAACCAGAAGTCTGAAACTGTCTTTTAGTTCGACACTCCACCCTAATATTTCTTATTTTCATGCCACCCCCCCCCCCACTTGCAGCAACTCAATTGCCCATCTGACTGGGGCTTAACTTTGAGTAGGTACCTGTAAATAGGGTTTAAAAACTTTATTTTGTGCCCCCTTGGCTCACGTCATGTGGGGAAACCACCTTCACTGTCCTAAATCCAGGACTGCCATATTACATAGAATGCTGCTATAATCCATATATTGCTTCATCTTTATTTATAAGATCACTTTTGAGAGTAGATGCCCATGCCTCTTAATGAACACCAGCCATTTGGGGGGGGGGGGAATTGCACACCATGGCTCAAATTGTGTTTACTCTTTGAAAAATGAGATTATCCAGCACATATTTTCTTACTGCGTCTTCTTAAATGTAGAGCGCAAAACTTTGCCAGCCTCATGTAAAGCCATATAACTGAATGAGTAACATTACATTCCAATGTATTAAAACATACCCTGGGAATGCAGGTCTATGGATTTAAAAGGGGGCAAATAACTTTTTCCATTTGTAGTATTTCAGTTAGCTTCACTCTGGGTGCTTTTTGATAGACTTCAATATTTGGTTTAAATACTATCTCAGTCTATGCAAGGGTATCTTGTAGCTTTGCAAGGAGAACCATTTCTTAATCTTAAAAATGAATTGCCTCAATCTGGCAATTTGACACAAATTGTTTTACAAGAATGCTACCAGCACCGAACATCCCTTCCTGGGGAGAGGCCTGATGAAAATCCAGTTAAAACGCACACTAAATCGGTGAGTAATTAATTCATTAATCACACAAGACAATTAGTGCTTTCACCCCGAGTATATGCTTATTCTTTGCAAGCCCAGGAAGGAGCAAGACGGATGCATCTACAGCTGGAGGTATGTGACATGTCTCTAAACTATGGTCTAAACCTGTGGCCTTATTTACACTTCTGCTTTAATTCAATGATGAGCTGTTTCCCTAATCATGCTGCTTTGTCAAAGTTTGTTTGCTTTTCCAAATGTCACCACGCTTAAGGCTAGTCAGTAGGTAGAGGCTTTGCTGAAACACCAGCGTACCCTGGATGCAGCTGTGCCTCAAATTCCTGCAAGCTACTCCACCTGTTCTTGAGAGCCCTCCCTAACTCCTCTGTTAAGTGAGGGGTGGGCGACTGCACCTTGAGATGGATGACACCACAGGTTTTCTTGTTACTCGGTGTCAATTTTTCTCAGGTGCTTTTATGAGTCTCTTCTGTCCTGTTTCTGCATTAGTTTTCAGATCCATTTTTTTAAAAGTATTTAGATAACATACGTTATATCTAAATGTATTTTATTTTAAAATATGCATTTTTATATCCGCCTTAGTTTCGTACTGTATTGGAAAATTTGGAAACTGAAGGATAGTTGTGTCCCATTTGATGTAACAATAGCCTGAAAGATATGGATTAGTTTATTTGCTTAAAAATGCAGACTGAACTAATTTTTCTTCCATTCCTACCTACCTAACTAACTCATAGGCTCTGCTATGGAGACCAGGACCAGTGTGATGTAACAGGTTTTCCCTAATTACTACATTTGGGGTGATGTTGGGCCAGCCACTATGTATCAGTGCTATTGTGAAGATAAAGGAGGCATGGGGAGAGAGATGTCCTGCGATCCTTGGAGGAAGAACCATCGACCTCTGCTACCACTGTTAGAATTCTGCCTGGGTCAGAGGAATGTGCCACAGCGTAGGCACCGGCAGATATTCCTTGTCGACCTCCCCGCTGCTACTCCCGGCAGATAAGCAGGCGAGGCCTCGGCGATTCTTCCCAGATGTGAGAAGAACACACCGTTTCTTCTCTCTTCCCTTTGGTATCCCCAGGGAGGGGAAAGAAGCAGACAGAAATCTATTTACATCCTTTATTTCTGTCTCTTACATCAGTACAGAGAAACATGTCTGCACTCAACAGCAGTAAGAATAAACTCCACCCATGTACTTCCAGTACGGGTCATATGACACATACACAGAGCTAACATCCGGTGCTCAGTACAGAATGGACTGCCCCTTTCTTCCCATGGCAACAGTCACAAACATCCTGTTTGGCTTTGCAGCCACCTGCAGCTGACTGAGCTGCTAGAGCCTTTGCTTGCTGCTGCACTGGTGCTTTATGGTAACAGGGATCTCCTTCCATGAGGTCCTGTGATTTCTCATTTATTGAGGGAAATGCCCCATTCAGCCATTCTTTGAAATACTGTTCCTGTTCCTGTTTAATAAATAAAATGGCTTTCAGGTACATCCATGTGTTCAAACAAGTTCTGGATCAAATTAAGGTCTGTCCCGAGGGACGGGGAGCGAGTGTAATTTGGTATGTGTCCTCAAAAGGACTTTTCCATCCCACTTGGACCAACAATGCATCAAAATAAAATGGCAGTAGGAAATGTCAAAAGGTGAGATATGTCACCTCAGGATAAATGACGGCAACACATAAATTGTATGTATTCCTTCTTCACTCTACTCTGCAATCTGGAAATTGTATCAATATCATCTGATCCTTTTCAGGCGAGATGCCAGGACCTGAAACTAGGATAGATGCTCTCCAAACCATCCCGGGTCAAAAAATAAGTTACCGGTACCTTTACTTACAGCACACACATATAGGTGAATTAATGTGTTATATGACAAATACCATGCTTTTCTCCCAAAGAAAAGATTGCGCTTGGTTTTGTCACAAAAGGGATATTTGTTTTGCTGCCATCTACAAGAGCTGGTTGGATAGTGTTCTCGAAGCTACCAGCATGAGTTTGACCAAACTCTGGGAGGCAGTGGAAGACAGAAGTGCCTGGCGTGCTCTGGTCCATGGGGTCACGAAGAGTCAGACACGACTAAACAACTAAACAACAACCACAACCAGAGCTTGACTTTAAAGGCTGAAGTATGGGCTGAGTGCAAGAAGCAATGCAGGGGGGAAGGCTTTTGGATCTGATGCCACACCCCCAAACTCTCTTTTTTTAAAAAAGTGTATGTGACTCCCGCTCTCACCTTCATCTCCACCCTGCATGCATCTCTGCCATCTCCCAGTCATTGCAGCTCTCTCTCCACCACTCCTTTTTCCTGCATCACTCCATCTCTCTCTTCCCACTCTTGCCTTTGGGCTCTTTTTCCACACCACTCCCTCTGCATGGAATGACCTGCCCGTCTTGCTCCACAAAGCTTCCCTTCCTCAGTCACTCCTCAGGCATCTCTCCCAGCCTTCTTTGCCCCCATCTGCTTCTATATAATCATGGCTGCTCAACCTCTTCCTTAAAAGAAAATCTTTGGGGTTTCCCCCCTTTTCTTTTTTTAATGAGAACCATGTTTTGCTTGCTACATAAATGAAGCCCCGGGATTATCTAACATGGGTTTCATTTACATTTCTTTGTTGACAGATTGCAGCTGTAACCCAGACTTCATTGTCTGGGTTGTTGTATTTGAAATATATTGTAAGCCATTGCAAGGGTACAAATTCTCCCATCAAATAATGCAGGGCTGAGTAGTGTTGGCTTCTAGATGGCAACCTGAGCCACATCTGCAGCTTCTACTTAAAGTACTTTTATGCCGCTTTAACTGAGAGAATTCTGGGAGCTGTCGTTCCTTAAGGGTCAAGACTTTTTTCACGTGTAAGGGGAATTTAAAAAAAATAATGTAAGAAAACAACAAAGAGCTCGACAATTAAGCGGCATATAAAGATTATTTTTAAAAATCAAATGGCAAACAAAGGTTTGCAGAGGAAAAAACAAGTCAGGATTCTAGATTTCATTCATTGGCATCCAAGCATTGTCCTCATGGGCTGGCTATGGCTCTCTAGGGTTGCAGCCAGCCTTCCTCAGCCCCACCAGAGATTGATCTTGGGACCTCAGCATGCAAAAAAGATTCTCTATTTCTGAGCTACAACCTTGCCACCTCAAAGAGGACTTTGGCTCCATGTCTAACATACCACATAATACCAAAGAAATCAGAATGCTTTTTCTTTCACTGTAAGAAATACAGATTGTTGTCTGTGGTTCATGGTCTTCTGAATATTTGAATATACTCAGGGCTTTTTTTTTACGCCATAATTTGCTGGAACTCAGGTCTGGCACCTCTCAGGTGTGTGCCATTGCCATGACAAGAGACCAAGGGAAGCATTCATAGTGAGTTCCGGCCCCTCTTTTTCTAGAGAAATAACACTGGGTATACTGTGTCTTCTCATAAGTAAAGGCAGCTGTGTTGGGCTCTCAGAAAACAATCCACAAAGTTGCTATGATGGCACCATACCTTGTTCAGGGCATTCACAAGCGTGTGCCAGCTTTGGCATGCTCCAGGGCTCTTCCTCGACTAGATGAGAAACAAAGGAGCTGTTTGCTTGTGGGGCAACAGGGACAAAAAAAACCTGGTGTCCAAATCTGGATCTTGTAATAGTCTCAAGATAGAATGTGGGTGGAGGCAGCAGACATTCAAATAAGGCCCTTTTACATGCTGTGCAGGTATAAGCTTGCACCAAGGCCTATTGGGAAGCAGCACCGCTGATGGTTCTTGCAGAGCACTTTATCCGTTATGCTGAAAAAGGTAATATTAAATGAGTTAGCAGCAGCATCTGCATTTTCTCCATCTGGCTTTCCACAGAGCAAAGCAGACTGAATTGACCCCCATGTGGAAAACTTGCAGCCTGACATGCTTCCTGGCCAGGGTTTGGTCTCCACGCCAATTATTGTAGCAGCTCCTTTAGGCTAGGCTTGTTTCATGAAGCTTCAACTCTTTAAAAGGCCCTCGTTGCACAAACAAAGCAGCGCTCCCGTTCCCGGATCGTTTTGAAACATCTATCAGTACATCTGAAATAATCCAGGAACACCAATTTGCTGCAGAGCTGAGAATTTGCATCTTGCTAATAAAACATTTACAGTGGGGGGAAAACAAACAAACAAACAAACAAATGGCTGGAGAAGGAGAGGTTTGGAGAGAGGAGGGGGAGAATATATCAGCCTGAGATAAGAAATCTGGGGCAGAAAAGGACACACACCAATTACTGCAGCTTGCACATGCATCTGCCAGCTGAAACCGGTTTCACTGGCAGTTGCCCAAGGACAAACGCCACAGGGCTGCTGACTCTCTGATGCCCTTTGGTGGTATGCCTGGGTAAACCAGACTTTAAAAAAAACACACCAAAAAGGGGGTTTGGCATGAAGGCAAGATAGAGCTGTGCTCTTTAATGCCAGCTTCAGATCCTTGTGTTCTCCAAGCATCAATTAAAAATGCCTCAGTCTTGTTCTGCTTGCTTGCCAGAGGACAGGGTGGAATTTGCTTTCTTTCCATAACTCCTCAGATTGCTTTTTACAAGAGCAAAAGTTAGCATTTGCCTGCAGCATGGCAGAGAGAGGGAGAGAAAGGCGGGGGACCCCTGTTTTCCCTCGTTCTTTCAGGCTATTTACCCCCCTCTCTGTTTCTCCTTACAGAGAAGTAAAGGTATTTGATGTGTTGGCTCGGAGAGGCACTGCAAAGGGCGGGAAGTGCGGTTAATTTGCAGTGTTTTTCTCAACAGCACCAGCTCTTTCCCGAGGAGTTTGCTCTAATAGCTGAGGCATGTCTGTGGGAATCACGCTGAAGCTGTGAACTAAAGTGTAGGTGTGGGGTGTGGGGGCCTCTTCCAACCTGCCCTCAAAAATCATATCTCATTAACCGTGCCTAACAGAGGAAGTTCTACACTGCCATCATTTTACATATTTTGGGCTACAGCTGCCTGAGGCAAATGTTTTTAGGCTATTTCATAAAGCTGTCAGGCCAACATGCCTGCTTTTGTTTGAAGGAGGAATGCAAAAATAATCTCTGGTGAATCTCTATTTTGCTAAAGGAGAGAGGGGGAAGCAGGGAGGCAAAAAAAATCATGCTTTTAAAAAAAAGGTTGCTTAAAAAGGTTGTCAGTATTTTGGTTCTGTTCATTAAACCATACATTTGTGGTATGCCCAGCTCAGTAAGCCTGGCCTCAAGAGTTTTTTTATACACACACACACACACACGTGTGTGTGTGTGTGTGTGTATGTATGTGTTTGTGTTGTCTACAGTGGCACCTTGGGTTACAGACGCTTCAGGTTACACACTCCACTAACCCAGAAATAGTACCTCAGGTTAAGAACTTTGCTTCAGGATGAGAACAGAAATTGTGCTCCAGCAGCGCAGTGGCAGTGGGAGGCCCCATTAGCTAAAGTGGTACCTCAGGTTAAGAACAGTTTCAGGTTAAGAACAGACCTCCGGAACAAATTAATTCTTAACCCGAGGTACCACTGTATATCTTTTTCTCTCTTTTCTGCTTCACGCCATGACATCTGCATTCACAGTGTAAAAGGTGAGGAGGGACATAGGGAGGCCTGTTAATTTCTTCACTTTAGTATCATTTAGGAAAGAGAAAATGGTTTGCTAATAACAATGCACGCAAGTATATTTCTCGAGTCTCTCCTGCTAAGCACAGGTCAGTTATTGCCACTGCTAAGCTCACCACCGCTCTTGTTACTAAGTGGTTACGCTAGAACACAGTGGGCCAACGTGTAGCCGAAGGGCTGCATGTAGCTTTCAAGGTATTTTGGGCGCCCCTCAGCAACTTGTGACATACCCTCATGCCGCCTTCCCAAAGCTAGTTGGAGACATAAGATGAAGGAGCCTCAGGTTGCTTGGGAAGGACCTGAGGGAGGAGGAGCCTTAGAGAGCTGTGGGAAGGCAGACTTTCAGTTCTCGCAACTGCCAGATGGGAAGAGCTACTGTACTCACTAGGCCTGAGTGGTTTTGTTTCTTTGAATAAACACTTTGTGAGTTCTTCCTGACCTGCTGATACCCGTCCTGACATGAACATACCTAATTTGATTTTTCTGGTAAGAAAACAAAATGTCAACAGTAACAGCCATCTTTCAAAATTCACACTTCTACAAATGCAATTCTCCAGCCCCAAATGCATGAAAATAAAATAAAAATGCATTGCACTGGGCAAAATTGCATACAAATGTATGTATATTAGGAGGAATTTGCAGTAAAATTCTGATGAATTTTCATGAGGACTCAGGTTAAAAAAAAACTGATATGAAAATATGAAGACCTAAAATTACATTTGGAAAAATGAGAAAGCAAAATGGACATTTGCCCATTCCAGGCAACAAATTAACACTTATCACAAAGGTTTTCAGGGAGGTGGGTAAGAAAATAGATTTGATGGAAAAGAGCAGGGAGCTTTTGAAGAGGAAGATTTAAAAGACCTAACAATGATAATAGCCTCAGGGTTCTATTGTAAGGAGTGGGGCCTACCTACAACAAAATGTTGCTTTGTGGCGTTGTCTTGGTTTAGAATGCCAGCCAGCCATGCTCACTCCCAGTCTACTCCATTACAATTCCTGTTACAGTGGTACCTCTGGTTGCATATGCTTCAGGTTACATATGCTTCAGGTTAAGAACTTTGCTTCAGGATGAGAACAGAAATCATGCTCCGGCGGCGCGGCAGCAGCAGGAGGCCCCATTAGCTAAAGTGGTGCTTCAGGTTAAGAACAGTTTCAGGTTAAGTACGGACCTCTGGAACGAATTAAGTACTTAGCCCAAGGTACCACTGTATTTGTTTTCACCTCTCTGGCTGGCTCTGCGTACTCATTGGCCTGTTTAATTCTAACCCCCTTCCCAAAGGTAGTGTTTTAGTCAGTCAGTTAGTTAGTTTTTGGTACTTCTGCAAAACCCTGAGTCCCCCCCCAAAAAACCTCCCCCTTCTGTATGGATGGTGCCATTTTGGTTCCATGAATGGTCCACACTCAATGTAAGTGTGCTATTCATGTGTGGCAAGGCTAGGCAGCACAGGGTGCTCCAGCAAGCTGTTGAACCCTAGGCTCCTCATTCCTGAGGGAAAGGATTGAACCTTACCGCTTGCTTAAGAGGGCAACTGGCATGTTAAGAGTTTGCAGGTTGCCTACCTTTTTTATGGTAGCAGAGCCAGGATCACTCTTTCCTCTTCCGAGTTCTCACACCCTGCATCTCCAACTGGATTGTGCTGGCTCTTCCCCACGACTGGCTCCCAGCAAGGCTTAGGGCTACCCTGTGTTCCTGCTTGCTGCCCTTTTCTGTCTGATGACAGCGGGCCCAGGGGCTTGCCTCAGGCTTTCCTTCTTAGGGGAAACAGCTCCTACCACTTTAATGATAGCTTTCTACCTTACAGCTCTTCTCTCTCCCACCCCACGCCCCACTTTGAAGTTGCACATCATGCACAGCCATTTAAATTAGCTGAAGGCAGAGCTGAAACGATTCAATATTTTAGGGCCTTGCAGACAATTCATGGGTCTGTTGGGCTCGTGGGCATTAGAACTGGTGCCCACTTCTGAACACCTATTAAGTATAATGTCTGCTATGAAGAGGGACCTTTAGCCACTGCCCACAAAGACAGAATTAGTACAGGGACATGGAACCTCCCACCCTCTGGATGTCACGGGATTAAACCTGCCATTGGCCATGCTGGCTGCCTCTGATTGGATATGGAGTTCAACAACATCTAGAGGACCACAGGTTCCCCACCCCTCTCATAATACGTAAGTGTGGGTGGTGGTTGGATTCAGCCCTGGCCTTCACAGACTCTAGCTAAAAGTGCTCCCAAGAAAGAAGATCTGTTGGAGCCCTTGGCATCATCTTGATGATGTGTCACTTGGCTTCTCTCTTTTCTTTCCTCCATCTCTCATTTTTACACACTTTCCTTTAATGGTGGCACTTCTCATGCCAAAAATCAAGGGAGAGTATGTCTAATCGACTTATTAAAAGTAAACCTAAAGCAGCAATGTGGCATAGTTTCCCTAAAATGTTGGCAGCTGGCTTTCTTGGGGGGGGGGGGATTTGAACTGAACCATACAAAAATATTAGACATGAACTTTGGAATGTTGGATGATAACATTGTTAATGTATATGTTAAAGGGAACGCAAGCTGAGCAGTTGATGTACATGACAACCAGCCATTGTGCACATTCACCCAACCTCATGGACATGCACATTTGCGATCTGCAATCATCATCTGAGGCCCTTTTTTGTGTGCCTCCTCCACAAGAGTTCCAGAATGTGGCAACACAAGAACAGGCCTTTATTGCAGTGGCCCCCCATTTGTGGAATGCTCATCCCAGGCACCAGGCAAAAACATTTCTCTTCAACCAGGCCTTTGGCTGATTCTACAGCTTTTTAAATGTGTTTGGAGGAGTGGGCATTTTTCTTTTATTTTTATACTATCTCTGCTTATATTCTGAATTTTTATCTTGTGATCTTCCCTGAGATCTTCAGATGAAGGGTGGTATATGAATTTAATTAATATATGATTTGCTAGTCATTGCACACAATCGCTAACAGGTTGTTGGGAATGTGCATATATTGAGTGCATTTTGTATATTCCCCCAGGCAATCTGCACATTCTCCAGTCAGTATGCAGTCTCCAAGAAACATGCCCCGCCCCTTCTTGTTCAGAAATGTGCATTTGCACTCCCCAAACTGCTTCTGGCCCACAAAATATCCTTCCATTGGTCAGTGAAGCAGCAGGAACATTCTAGTTTCTATACCACTCTACCCTAGACTTCAGTAAGAGCGATCGTGAACACTGCCTGTTTATAGAGGGGACCATAACAAGAACAGCCAGGTACACAAATACAGTAAGACAGTATCTCTGCAATTAAAACGGCTGGGAAAGCCATCAGTCCCCATTCCCAGCTGCTCAGCTACAGCCACAGTTCACACCTCGTTTCCCAACCTGAGTGCATATGCAGCAATGGCAGCCATTAATCTCTTCGCAACATTTTCCACACAGAAAGTGACAGCTCTTGCTGGCACAAAGCCAAGGGAAGGCCTACATACAAATATGCTTTATTTACAACCCTTAAGCATAAATAGAGATCAGTCTCCTATCACCTCTTGCAAAAGCAACCTTGCACCTACTTCCAGACTGCATAAGACTCAAAGCATGCTACCACCTTCGAACTCTATGTAAAGTCATCAACTGGAAACATGCATCAGGACATAGGAACATGCTAAATGATTTGGGTGGAGATTGTTAGCAAGGGAATGTTGGCAAACATCCTGCTGCAACTGTACATCTGCACTTCTGCTTCTGTACATCTTTCCATATGTATCACTAACTAAGGACATGGGAGAAATTAGATTCAGTTCACATTTGAAGACGAGTTTTTCCAATTGGCACTTCCCAAGACAATATGTGGACAGCAACACACCTATCCCTTGAAACTCACACTTCTCTGAATTTTGCAGTTCAGTTCTCCAGCTGAATCATGTTTAAAAATGCATATATTAGGGGGAAAGTGTGCACAAAGATAACTATATTCACAAAAATAACATATTAAAATGCACTATATTGGAGAAAATGGCTTGCAAAATTGTGTCGTCAAAACTACATGGAAAGATTGAGCAGAAAATTGCACTAAAATCCATCAGGTTTTTTTAATTAAAAAAAATAAACAAATTGCTAATTCCTGCAGGAATGTGGAAAACTGGGTATAAGATGGGAAAAATAAGAAATAGAGAGAACCAAAATTGGACACATCCTTCCATCTCTGTTCACTACTTTTCTGGATGCTTTCTATTCTCAGTGTGTTGCACAGTGTTTCCCCAACACAGCAGGAGGCAGAGTGAAACAGAGACAAGCGAGAAAAAGGTCCCCATCCTCTTCCAACTGAGGTTGGTAACACCTAGGAAGGATGCCACCCCACATCCCTCTATGCTGCTTTTTAAGAGCTTGCAGCCCACAGATGCCTTGCTAGCCACTATCACATCCATGATAGCAAACATTCACATTGTATACCAACATTCCTCTAACATACAAGGACACCTATAAATATGAGTCTAATCAAGATTGCAGAAGTATGTTTATGTCACTAGGGTAGGAGGGAATCTAGTTTTTTCTCATTGCTTACCTAGGTAGCTGGCTACATACAGAGCTACTTGGAAAAAACTTACATCTTGTGATGGCCCATCTAATGCCCAATTATATGTACTGTGGTACTTCCGGTTGTGCACGGGATCCATTCCAGAGCTCCAGTTGGATCCTGAGGAATTCGCAACTGGAGGTGCCGCTTCTGCGCATTTAGCGAAACCTGGAAAAATACTTCTAGGTTTGCCGCATTCACATCCTGAAGGATACGCAACCAGAGATGTACGTATCCAGAGGTACCACTGTACTGTAGTATCCTTTCTTCACAAATTCCTTACAGCTATGGAGAATCTTTGTTGCTCAACTCCAATTCCCATCATCCCCAGCAAGCTTGGCCAATGGCCCAGGGATGATAGGACTTGTAGTCAACAATAAATGGCCCCCCAACCCTTGCCATAATAGGTCATTATCAGCCCCATATTACAGACTAGAAGAGCGAGTGGGACCGCGATTTGCTAGTGACCATGGCAGAGTCATGTGCACATTAACTACCATAGCTGCGCTGTGTTCTCACAGCTGAATTTGCTTGGTGAGGCTCAGCCCCTCAAAGCTCTAGCAGAGCAGTGCTCTCGCACAACCCAGAGTGTGCAAATTAAAATGTGCTCCCACAGAAGAATCATTAACTTTGTGTCGTTAGGGACCTGAGGGAGATAGGAAAAGATTTTTGCTGGTGGCAAAGTTTCCAGCGTTAGCTAATGAATGTTTATAAAGTACTTTGCATATATAGTACCTTTTATCAGAGGATCTCCAAGTATTAGATTTATCTAGGAGGCCTCAGGCCTAGGCACACTCACACACAAGCTGCACACAGCCAAGGTGGTTCACACCGGGTTTTAAATTTTGATCACATCTTTGTATTATATGCAAAGGACATTTCGTTGTAGTTGAGAGGCAAGCCGTACTAACAGGACCAAAAAAAAAAAAATGGAACAAAAGCATTTTGCCAAGGAAGTGAAAGGAAGAGGAAGCGAGTGATAAGTGGCTGTATCAGGTGTGCTGATAGCTGGAGTAGAGGGTCAGATAGCACAGGAATGCTGAAGCTCCTCTCTCCCCTAAAGCTCTTCTTTGCCAAAGGGGAGGAGAGCAACACACCTGATTTGTCCTTCAAATAGTCACACGTTGCAGACTCGGCTGCTGCCTTGCAGACTAGCAAGTCAGGCATTTCTTTCCCAATGACCCTTTGTAATGGCAGAGATGCAGTGCTCTCTGTTCTAGAGTCAATATGCTGCTACATTAAAGAACCATCAGCAGGGAATGCAGAAACAAGAAGATGGAAGGCAGAAACACCCTGCAGGATTAATGCTGGAAGGTTCCAGCAAAACAGAATCACCGGCAGCTACAGAATTCAGTTTTAAAGGGCCATGCCTTATTGCCTCCAGCTGTGAATGCAGAACACAGCCATCTTGGCTAGTAGCCATTGGTTTGGGGAATATGCTTCTGTGCTTCATTAACTTTGATATTACTGTGGCCTCAATTTAGGGCTAAGACATTTGGTTAAAACAAATTGGTTATATAAATTTTAATATGCCAATAGTGTGTATTACTAGCTTTATTCTACGTGTGACTTTTGAGGGCCAAACTTGATTTTTGTTTTATTGTTTAAATACCTTCATCCTTAAAAAGAAAGAAAAACAGAAATCCTAAGGCAGCTTTCAGCCTCTTAAACTAAACTAAAATGCATCCCTTATCTTGGATGTCATTAGTGAGGAAGCCACCACGTTCCTTTATGAAAATCCCCCATAAAACAGTAGTTTGACCACAAGTTGTGCAGAAATGTAATAAGACTCGAAACACTTAGCATTTCCTCATGACATATCATACACAAAATGGTAAAAATATAAATAAATGCAACTGCATGTGGGACAGCAGCGAGGATGATCAGTTTGGATGTGGGAAACCCAGGTTCCGTTCAGACCACATAGAACCTAAGCTAAGCTACTTTACAAGACAGAGAGTGGCTGAAAAACTAAGAGGCAGCTCAGAGCTCCTGGAGGACAGGCAGAATTACAAGCTAAGAAAAATAAAGCTCCCAGAACGAGGACTAGCTTGGCATGCTTACATTCTGCAAGCTGCCTCTGGGTGTTCTTTGCCTTTGTGCTTCTCATTCGGGTAATAAGCAGTCTTTATACAAATGCTTGTCCCCTTCCAGGCCAAGACATCAGCACCTCAGCTGTACCTTACCTGTGACAGAGGAAAAGTGAAACACGAGTGACGCTTCTGCTGGTCCCCTTCCTTTACAGCATCCAGAATCTTGGAGGAAGCAGATGCTGAAGTCTTGTGTCATAGGCTGCTACAAGAAACCTGGCTGGGAATGAGCTACTACCAGGGCCGTCTTAAGCATATCCGGCGCCATGGTGCAAAGATCTCTCCGGTGCCCCCCCCCCCTTTCCCAGAGTTGATCTTTTTTTTTAGGGCTGGAGGAGGCAGGCAGTGGCTGGAGAGCAGATTCTCTGGCAGGGAAGAGGCAGAGGCTGGATGCAGCGCCTCCTGGCATCACACCGAGCGAGTGGCCTGCGCTGAGCGAGTGAGTGAGGGCACGTGCGCCGCTCTCGCCAAGCGTCAGCTCAATTTTTCCCCCTTTTAGCCTTCTGGCGCCCTGCAGAATTCGGCACCTGCAGGCTAAAAGGGAAAAAACTGAGCCTACGCTCGCTCAGCGCGCTCATTCAGTGTTCCCTGGACTCTCGCCTGGCACCCTCCAGAACTTGGTGTCCTAGCACCCCGCACCACTAGCCTCAATGGGTAAGACGGGCTTGGCTACTACACTATTAGCCTTGCCACTGTCAAAGCCCAGCTGCTGGTGATTTCCGAGGCAAAGGCAAATAAGGAATACTTTGCATAAAGACTAGGGCCTAGTAATGCTTGTGCATTGGAAGAAACTCCATTTTGGAGAGGCATGGTGCACCCCACATTGCAATCTGTGTTTTTGAGCTTATTCTGCACTCCTCAATCCCAAGATTCCTCTTCAAAGGTCACCTCAATGTCTACAACAGATCTCAGTAGCTTTAGCTGTTTTCCCACATGAGTTCCCCAGATTAACCCCCTTTGTACATTTTTCCAGCTAAGATACTACCTCGGCTGTCTTCATCTCCTACTCGTGGGTAGGATTGCCTTGCTTGTAAGGGGATTTTCAAACCTCTTTCTTGAGTTAACCAGGGTTGGGGACCAGTCCTCAACTAGGAACACCAGGTTTTTACTATAGTTTCAGTAGCATCAGAAGCATTTAAATGTTCCACTCAGCTCCACTCAAAGAGCTTTCCACAAGTCTGAAGAGGAGAGAAAAAAATAATATTTGACTTGGAATTTCCAAGTTTGGTAGCAATATGCCACTTCTTCCTAAGGGACAGGTTTATAGAGTCCCCAAGGGCTTCACATAAAAAATTAAAAAAAATCTGCAGCAATAGTTGTTTTCGGATATCCATCATTGGGTATCCTCAGGCAATGAAAACACCAAGATGTTTTGCAGAAGAAGAAAGGTCACAGGAATCAGAAAACAAGTCCCTTTAAATAGGATTTTATGCATTCAGAGCTATTCCTGCACAAACCTAGTACCATATTTAGGACAAAGGTTGCAAGCCTACACATATAATTTGCTCATTCATTCATATTTTGCCTTTCCCACCTGTAAAGAAGGGCTCAAAGTGGTTCACAGAAAGCATAGATTTAATGAGCAACCTATTTTTTAAAAAATACAAAAGCAGGTGAGAGAAATAGAAACATACTAGGGAGCACATCCTATTGAGCACTGGGATTTTCTGAGTAAACAGGCATAGGATTCTGCTGCAACTATTAAACTTGGGCATGAACAAATTAAGCTGACACCACAAAATGGTTGATTCAAAGGGCCAAGTGTAGGATCTTCCAAGTTCATCCAGCTGCTCTCCCATTAAAGAAACAAATCTCAGCTGCTGGACTATCAAATCCTAGATGCAAGCTCATTTTCTCATCTAACAGTTCCCTTTTCAAAACATGTTTTATACCTACACCTAATGGATTTGTAGGAGCTCCTAACATTAAGAAATGCTAGCTGACCGCAGGACCAATCCTCTGGCTATAGCAAGGAACCCATAATAACAATGTCAGCTAATAAAGAGGTTGTGGGAATCTTTGTAGTCATCCCATTCAGACCTGAGCAAATCAAGTCCCAGGACTTCCAAATGAAAGTTACTGTTGTTATTGGAGGTAAGTTTATCTGCTTAAATTGCAGCATCAAGGAGTAAACTAGTTGTCCCTATCTGAACAACCTGTCAGTCCACAATTTAAAAGGTTTGATAATTAACAAAGTTACCACCAGGAAAGGACTTGGACCAAGCCCAAGCATAATCAGTGGAAACAACTGGTGTTTTGAGATACACCTCTGACCCAACATGATTGGTTTCCTTCAATATCTGGTAGTTAAGCTACATTAAAATCAGAGGCACAGAGGCTTTTTGCACTGGTGGTACCAGTGTTGTGGAATGTCCTCATTGCAGAAATACAGGCGGCCTTATTGGTAGGGCATTTTTCTGAATCTTGAAGACATACCTGTTTCGATAAACATTCCCCTGAACTTGAACATTCTGATCTTGTTTTAACCCCTATACTTTTAGCAGGTTTGTTTCACTGTATATTTTAATTGTGGGTGCCTTTAATGCTTTGATGGAACTGTATCCATATGTAATTTAAAAACATTAAGAACACTCACAAGAAGAATTTAAACAACTAGATCAGAATCTTCACATTCAGGGGAATGACATCCCTAGGAGAACAGAGTTGCGAGTCAAGAAAAATTTAGAGGATTGCTGATTCCCCGTCCCTGGCATAAGGGATTACCTACTCACAAAGAACAACTGGAAGGTTCGAAGAGCCAATTGTGCAGAGCTGCAGGAAGTAGCCTTTGTCAGTGGGTACCTTCAGGGCTCACAGGGCAGAATTTCACACAGCACACTTGCCCACCTCTATTGCAATGTTTGGGGATTACTGGCTTGGCTTACGATGTGATAAGGTGACAGAAGACGTGCTTAATTCCTCCTTTCTCCTGGGCTTCCATGGGAGGAAGGCTATGATATACACTGGTTCTCATGAATAACAACAAATCAAATTAGATGTGTGGGGCAGTCATATAAGTTCACAAATGGCAACACTCATCTACCCTCATCTTATGGTGTTCTGCTGCTTTCAAGCCATTTTTCTGCAGCTCAGTTCCAATACCAAAGGTGAGCTAGGTAATCAGATAATTGCATAAAGCCCTTACAGGTCTAGTTTGAGGGCACATGGTGCAGTTACCTTGCAGAAGCTAAGCAGGTCTGAGTCTGGTCAGGGCCTGGAGGAGAGACTGCCTGGGGGAGAGGGAGTTCCTTGATGAGAGGCAGGATATAAATGTAATTAAATGGGATGGGGGAGAGGGGAGAAAGGCCGGTTTCACTTCTCACACATGCACTTTTGAGGAAAAAGACCCCAACTCCCACCTTACATGTGAACAGTGCAGGCAAAAATGCTTTAACACAAGCTATATGCAAATATTGAGCTATATTCTTGAAGTATTCTCTGCTATTGCGGACATTCTGCTTTGATGTGCTGACAGCTAGCTCTTCATGACAACAGTTCTGGATGCAATAATGCCATCTCTGATGTTTGATGGAGTAAATACTCGTTAACATTTTTAATAAAATAGTTATTTTAATGCAGTATTTAAAATAATTTTAAACATCTGTCAGCAAGACTGAATACACAACCAGGGAAATGCTGTACTTTACATAAATAGTAAAGCTATGCATTTTATTATACAATTATCTTTCTTCTTCTGCCTGCCTTATCCCACCAGTATCTTGCTGACATTTCACACAGACAAATAATTCACTATGTAGGTTTAACTAACTTAGTTCAGTTTTTCTAACAGAGAAACTAACTAGATTAGAGCCTCTCAACATTCTGCAGTAGTCCTGGTGTCTTAAGTTAGACGGTTTCCCCAATTTGTAAGGTGGCATACCCAAAAGCTTTGAAAGCCTTTAAAAATAAAGACTTTAATGGTAAAGACATTCAGCTGCTATCTCTTACCCATCCCAGTATACACCCAATGTTATACATTATGTGCACAGGGTAGTGCAGAATTTGTAGAAAAGTGCAAAAGGTGTCTTCATATGGCTCTCCACAACCAACTTCTTCTGGAGTGATTCACAGCAGGCAAACCGGCAGGCTCTCTTTAAAGTCCACCAGAACTATCACTTCAGCTCCTTGCAGAGTTTTGTGCTCTCCCACGAAATGCCACAGCAGAATTTTTCTCCCTATTAATCGGATTTCGGAATCGCATCCAAACTTCCAGTTTTAAGATCAAATCCCTGATAACTGTATGTCTGCTCTTTGATTCCCATAATGTAGGAAGCAGGAGATCAAATAATTATATTCTATACTTTACATAAAACAGTGTTCCACACTGCAAGAGCCTCCAAGATAGTTCCCTGCTTTAAAGTCTGCACAGATGCAAAACCGAACACATCCAAAGTCATTGTTATGCTGGAAATGGAATGGAAAGGGCAATCGGCCTGTGTTAAGTGTTCCACCAGATTTGCCTTTTAGATTTCGGCAACTACATTTCCAAAAGCTGCTCGCCCGAACTCTTACAGTTCCAGCTTGCTTCATCCGTCCAGTAGTACTGGCAGCACAAGCCATGCCACTGGGAAGTCCCCCTTTTCTTTGGAGGCAATAGATTGCAGATCTCACTTTGGCACTTCTTTGGCTTGCTCCCAAGTGGTTTCTCTTCCAGCTAGCTATAGCGAACTCTAAAAACTAGGACAGCTAGCGAGGTTGAATCCTGTAGGCAACACGCTAGCAAGCTGCTTGCCTGCTGGTTTGTGATTAAATACATTCGTCATACCACCCTTCCCCAACTGCAGCATTACAAGGCACAATATTCATGGGATAATATTGCAGATTGAAATATTGACACAAGTGTCGCTTATACTGAACTTCGCAGGCTCCTGAAGCCTTCTGTCTCCAGTGCATTCAGGCAGCATACATGATTCTAGTAACCACCCAGTAGTCTGTTCTAGGTGGTTCCCTTCGTTTAAGAAAAAAGGAAAAGGAAACAGGTGATCACTGTAAACCAAGGTTTCAAGATAGTGCAAACAGGTGTTCTTTGGCAACAAATGCTGGCAAGCCCAGACGCAAACTGCCTAGCCGTTACTTCAGAAGAGCTCGGTACAAGGCTAGAGAGTGCTTCAGCTCTTTTTCTTGTTCCATACAGAATATCAAGTCCCTGAGGCCGATGCGTGTTATTCGTGGATGAAGATTTGGTTTTGCAAGGCTGGGTGATCTGTTTAAGACCTAGAACAGGAGAAAGGAGAGAAAAGGTGAGTAGTCATTAAAAATAAATAAAACTCACTGTACAACGTAAGTGCAACTCCAATAGGATCTTATACTGCATGAGCTTCACCCCTTATTATTTGCCCTAACTTTAGAGGTCTCCCATGCAAGCGATTGCTCGACGGGGCACAGCTGTCTTTGCAGGAAACACATGCAATTCAGTATGCTGAGACCCGTTTCTCAAAGAATTGTGTTCAGAGTCTTCAGGAAAAAAATAGGATAAAGCTCTTAAATGGCCTCGTCCTGAATATCCAAAAGGAGACCTCAAAAAACTCCACCCCAGCCTTAAGATCTATTGGAGAGGTCCCATTATCAATACCCAGATGTTTAAAGTGTGACGGCCCATGTGCTGCTCCTCCATGGTAGCATGTGGAACTTTCCTAGGGGTCATGGGGTAGCCAGAGACTCTTTCACTTTTAGGAGAACAGCAAATATCTTCTTAGGCTTCATGTCAAGCTATCTCACACTGCTTTTAAAACTGACCATATAACCTTAGTATATGGTTTCATTATTGCTGGAAGCCACCCAGAGTGGCTGGGGCAACCCTGTCAGATGGGCAGCATACAAAATATTGTTATTAACATTAGTTGCTTTAAGTGGGACAGAAATGTTTTTTTTTATTTAATCCAAACCACCTTAAGGATATAGAACAAAAGAATTTTAGACTCGTTTAGAAAGTAGGGAAACAATACAAGCCAACACATTTAAACGCTTGGCGATTGGCATGAAGTATATCCGTAGGAAGTGCTACTGCTACTACTTTGACATCAGCAAACAGACTTAAGTTGATACCTGCTTTCTCTCCCAAAAGAAAGACTATTTCTCCCACTAACATGATACAAGACAACACCAGCTGAAAACTAAAATAAGAATGCCATTGTTTTGAAACTTTCCATTTGTTCAATGGCTTGGAACAAAATAGGCATGGGAGAAATATCGTGGCCATGTACAGGGAAAGAGAGAGGTCCCTCTTGTCTTGGTAAGACACAAAAGGGTCACAGTTCAAAGTAAGAAAACCCCTTACGGGGAGTGGAAGCAAGGGGGGTGGCTAGCTTTGTAGCACAGCTGCCACTACAGGGTTGAAGAGGAGGTCACTCCAACAGGATGCAGCAGAAAGCTCAAGGCATTATTACAAATGAAACAAGCCTCAGGGGATTCCTCAGCAATCCAATAGCCATGTCCTTCAGAAGTCAAATAACTTTAGGGAGAGGAAAGTATTTACTTTCTAAACAGAGACCAGCTTAGAGGGCTTAAAACTGAGCATTCACACACAAACCTGTTCATTCTCATGTAGCCCTTTGAAAAACAAAGTGTAAAGGACAAAAACCTCAAAATTCCCCATGAGCAATCTCCGTATCTGGATCCATCTCTCCACCCTTGAGAACAGTCATAGCTTGAGCTCATGTAAGGTTTACTCAGAGGTTTGAGTTCAGTGGGGCTTCCTTGTGGGATAGTGTGTACTGCAAGGATGGGGAATCTTTTCAACCTGAGGGTAAGCATGAGGGGGTTGTTTTTGATTTTCTTAAACCAGTACAACGCAGGTGGATTATGGGTTTTGCCATATTCACAAAAGAGCACACATATTTGTGTATGCTTCTAATCATATGCAAATTTACATCCTCCCTTGCGTGGGGTGAAGGTGACAAACATAAATTAGGAGCCAAGTGCAAGCAAGCAAGCAATGTTTCTGACAAAACAATAATTGTATTTCTATACTAGAAAGGACTTCACCTGTTCAATTTCTGCCTGCCACACAGCTGTTCAAAGCATAAGAGCCCTGCTCTCCCCCCAGTGCCAACCCTAAACCATGCAAATAACACTCTTTAGATTTTCTCTGTAGATTAAAATAATGGAGAAAGACTGCCTGCCCTAGTTCTTCGCAGTTACTCAATACATGGCATAATTTCTGAAGCATATGTTACACCCTTTGCTCCGAAACCTCTTCCACTGCTTCCATGTTTGAAGGTGCTGGCTGCAATTACTTAGGGATTAAAATAAGTCACTCTGTTGTAAATCTGAGGAGAGTGTCTGAACATGTACATACATGCCGTAAACCAGTCCCAGCATAATTTAACTCGACTCTCTCCCTGTCATCTCAAGTTTTTACTGACCATATAACCCTTGGTTATTTGTCCTGCTTTTTGTGTTGCCTTCATTTTAGCCTCTCTTTCAAAGGCCCAATAAGTAGACTACTCATACCACTGGAGACAAGGTTGCCCAGTAATTTACATATCTTCCCCACTTCTGTTCAAAGTACTGAATTTGCATCATTCACGTGTTGTCTCACAAAGCACAAATATAAGCAGTGCCTTTTTTGTGATGGAAGAGAGTACCATCGCCTCTTTTTTTACTGGCCATGAGTGTTGGTTAAGGTTAAGTGAAGTTTTCCTCCAACATCTATTTAACCAAGCAACACTTGAGTCTCTCTCAGGGAACTTTCCCAAGGCAACAGATTTGAGCTTCTCCCACACTGGGTGTGGAGTGGTTTAAACTTTGTCAGGATGAGCCCGTCATTTTTATGATTATTTTGTATTGTCTTTCTTTTATATTATGTTTTATTGTACTTCTAAATGTTGTTGCATACACCCCCAATATTTTATATGAGGGGCAGTCTAGAAATATTTTTATGAAGTAGATAAATATGATAACTTAATCAAATGCACACAATAGCCCATATAGCTTTTAGCTTACATGTAGAATTTGGAAACAGATGTGCAAACTGAACTCTAAATGGAAGATTGGCATAAAATCTGGGAGACTTATCCAAGCCTTTCATTATGTGCCAAAATAAAAGAACTGTCATGCAAAATCCTATCTAGGGCTTCCCCCCCCCCCCAAATAATATACAAAACCAGATTGGTCTCTGGTTTAAGCTGGTATGCATGTTATGTTTTTTAGATGCTTTAATTGCTTTAAAATGTTTTTAGATTGTTTAAAGTATGTTTTCATTTCACTTTAAATTGTATTGTTTAACATTCTGGTGTTTGTTGCTCTGGTCTCCTTTGGGCGGCAGGGCAGGATACAAATTTAATAAATAAAAGTGTGCTTTTCCACATTGTGAGAATGTGAAGCTGTAGCAAGGTTTTCGTTTTTCCTGCTGCTGTATATGAAAGCTGATGAGTCGTATCACAGACACCATCCTGCCTCGAATCCAGCCAACAATTTGCTGCATTCTTTTAATAGTTAGCACGACAAATACAAAGTTAACAGACATTAGCAATAATGTTACATGGTTGATGGACTAAGCTAATCATCACTGGTCCAAGAAATACTCAAGGGACAAAAATACAATTATATAGTATCCATTCTCAAGAGACGATCAGAAGAATGAGCATTAAATTTAAAGGTTCTGCAATTTGTTCCAAAAGCATTTATATAATGCTTTCTTATGCATGTACAATACATACATGTAATGAAGTCATGCAGGTAAGAGATTTTCTCATTTACCGTTGGCAGATAAGCTTGAGTTAGCCAAACAGTGGAATTTCTTTCACTCTCCCCATCAAGTCAAATGCAGAATATTCTCATGAGAAATCTACGCAGCAAACTTTGGCCAAATGAAATAATACAAAAAAAGCTCAACAGCTTTTGTGTCCGGATTTTTAACTTTTTGAAATATGGCAACCTTATGCTGTGCTGTATTTTGTTTTTTGAAAAAGTTTTAAACCTACACTGGCTTATTTAAAAATATAAAATAAAACCAGTAGAAATCTCATGTAAGACAACTTTCTTTAAGGTTTTTATTAGCCAATGCAAGATTAGGGTTTCACAATGAAACCAGAATTCTGAAAACGAAACAAACTTCAGTTGCCAAGAGATTGTAAAGTGGAAAACATGCTTAAAACCAGAGAATTCTGCTTTTCTTCTTCTTCTTCTACAGGTCAAGTGCCCACAGCACCACTGTGAGGTGCTCCATCAATGTGCCATGTTGAAAAGCAACACTTAGAAAGAACTTCAGTTGACCTTCTATTTCTTACTGGGATGAAAAAGTCTCCAACGCAGCTCTCTGACAGTAAAATAAGTAAATGAAAATACTATACAGCACTTTTGATTTTTAAAAAGGAGAATGAGAACTCTTAGGACACCTCATGGCATGACAGACATGTTTTCACTTGAACAATTTAGGAATAAATGTGTATGTTTATGATCCAATTATCTTCACTCATGCTGGAACTTCACTAAACTGTCAAAGATCTGCAAGAAACTAGGTATTAATATTCTGTTGTGTAGCTTTCCTCCCCCAACTTACATTGTGACATTTCTACAAGTCCTTTCAAATGTAACCAACAGAGTGTTTTACATATTGAGACAAATTACTGGAAATGTAGTGTCAGTTTACTCATGATTATGCCCAAGATTCATGCTTACATGTCACTATCTGTGGCTGCATCAGATCCTTAATCTGTACCTGGAGGTAACAAATACTGTACAAAATGTGTCATGTTAACTTAATAGACGATTATTAAACTGAAATATTCTGGCTCTTTGCCACATCATTTTAGGCAATATATCATCAACTAAATTATAAAACTCTTGACCCTTCACATGTCATCAACGTTTGTGTTATCAATATGTTTAGCCCAGAGCTACAATACAATTAGTCATTTAAATTGCAGATATCTTTCACACAAGAAAATAATTAAGTTCATCTCTGTACAGGAATGGCATTCTATGGGCCTGTGAGCTGCACTGCTTAAACCTATAAGTGGCAGTCTAGAATATTTTAGCCAATTTACAGGCAAACATCTGACGTCGTGAGTGTGGCCCAAACTGACAACCTTCTACGAAATTCAGAGATGAAACTGAAACTCCACCATCCACTGACATGTGACATACAACACATTTGTTGCTTCCTAGTCTCTTCCAATGAGACTGTGTCGCAGTTACAGAGAGTCCCAAGATGCACCAAGCACTTACAATTGAGGGGACTCAGTCAGCATGCAAGTCAAGGAAGCTGACATGCTTCTAAACCCAGGAGTAAGGAATCTGCAATCCCCCAGAGGCTGTTGGACTATAATTCCTATCAGCCCAGCCAGCATGCCCTACGGTCAAGGGGCAGCAGTACGTTCCACAGCCCTGCCCTAGAATATACATTTCTCTGCACAATTAGCTGAAAGTCAGTCAATTTGTGCATTATTCCATGACCATGAGAGTCAGCGCTTAAGGGGGATTGAACTGTTACGAAGTTTCTTTCTGGCTACCCTGTGCCTGTGTTAAGGAGTACAGAACATTAGCTCCACAATCATGGCAACAACCTGGTTGTCCCCATAGTTTTTGCCAATGCACCAATAGTGTCTAGTATGGTGCACACACTGATACCGAAGAGATAGCTATTAACCCTATTTCACATAGATATGAAGATATAGGCACAGTGCTGCAAATGTGATTTTTGAAGAATCAAATCAAAAGGCAAATCTTGCTTCAAACCTCTAATCTTCAGGAGAAGAGTGTCCAGGCTTATGCAGTCAAAATAGCAGCATCAACACAGAAGAGGGTACTCATAGGAACCCTGGGATTGGAACGTCACCACCAACTAATGTTCTATATGTGGCAATCAATGGGAAGACTTCCTTGGGCAGAGTTTAACTGCTTTCACAGGAAAGTGCCAAGGAGAAGTCTGGAAAAAGTGAGCTGGCCCTCAGGTAATAATGGCAACCTTCCCAGGAGATGTCTACCCTAAACACTTGGCACGCTGGGAGGGGCCATGAGCAACATAAACTAGTTCACTCCCCCCCCAAAAAAAAATATGCTTTAGCTATCCATATAACTGTATATATATGAATTAAATGCATGCTTCTGGTGCACTACCACTAGTTTTATTTAACACTTATAGAAAGATAAATAACTGGAAATGGTCAGATGTGTGTCAAACTGCTTAAGCTCTTTGACATTTAACAGCTTTAGAAAATAAGTATCTTTGCACTCGATGGATATAGTTCTACATATTTAAATTAGACATGTTTTCTCAAAATATGCTTTTGGTGATTCCTAGTGTGTACAGGCCCCCAAGCCATATTCTTCCATTTCAAGGCCATCCTTTCATCTCTGAACAGAACACTGTTTACTCATCAGGATGTTTTGCTTTCCTTGTTATGCGTATACTGCAAGCATTCTGCTTCTATATAAAAAAAAAGATTTCTCAGAGATGATTTGATTTAAAAACTACTTTACAGTCATAACTCTTCAGATCCATTTACAATACACCTCACCATTTCTAAACCCCAGCAAAGAACCAGGACACTTCAATACTGGTTGGAACAAACTGCTTAGTGGCTGGACCCTTTAGCACTCTAATAGCCGACAAACTAAAAAGGAATTTGCACAGGAAGTCCCAGCATCTATGTAAAAGATTAAAGCTCCCAGAGATTTGTGTACTGTAAAATAATGTTACAACACATGCCACTCTTCCTCTCATGGTTAGAAATCTAAGCCTCTGCAGCATGGGCTGGCAAATATTGGTGGCCACATTCTCCCACTCCCATACCTAGTGATATTAAAGTTATGGCCTGTCTCAAATTACTTGGCAAAATTATATTCAAGAAAGCAGGCCCATCACACTCAAATATTCAACCTGGGTCATGTTGCTTTTTTTGTAGTTGAATACCAAAATATATTATTCATACACCTAAAACTGTTAAGTCTTAACACAACATTGTGTTCCCACTTCACAGCTACACTTGCGGGTGAGCTGCATGCAGTTGGTTGTCTCTCCCTGTTGAAAGTCCACTCTGGCCAACCTGGATTAATTTCTGTAGTGCAGGGATAGGGGTCCTTCATGCCTCCAGATGTTGTTGGACTCCAGCTCCCATAGGTCCTTCCCAATGTGATCAAAGGCCAGGATGGTGGGAGTTGGAGTCCATCAACATCTACAGGTCCCCCACCTCTGCTATGTTTGGAGCGTCTCTCGTAGGTGCTTAGAAACCAAATGAATTAACTGACTTGCTACATATTTTATAGACACCCTTATAAAGATGCAAAGTGTAGGCATAGCATGCCTTAATGAGTGCTTCCCTTTATGTTGCACAAAATGTTGGATGCTATTGTTCTGATGTATAACTCTATTGCCACTGGCATTTTCATCTAGTGTTATGTAGGGTTACAGCACAAGTGTTTAATAAGGTAGGAACAGCATCAGTGACAGCAAGAATATGTCTAAGGGGCAGCCATTATATTATCCTCTAGAATTATAGAAAAGTAAAAGCTGAGAATAATTACTACCTTGCTCTGCTGTAGCCTTCACCTACTTAATAGTAAACACCATGATTTACCTAATGAAAGCCGAATGGTTAAGGGAGGGACCTGGGAAAGTTGTTATACCAAGCTCATGATTTTAAATCTTTTAGCAGTAATTAAGGTAGATAAAAGCTCATTCTACAGGCTGCAAGAAGATAGCCACTAATTTATTAAAATTTCAAGGCACACACCCAAGCTCAAAGGCAAGATAATATCCCTGTTGGTGGACTGATTCACTTTTGTTGGCTAGTCAGAAATTTATTCCACCATTCTTGCCCTGAGAAGCAAAATATCATACCAGAGCTCACTTGTCCCCTGAACATCCTTAAAATTCTGGGCAACATTGTTAGGGAACAGCCATTGGTTTTAAACCCGTGTGGGTGTCCTCCATTCGCAGGCGATGGGTGCTCCAGTCCAACCTCATCGGGAGTACGCCATGTTAGCAAAGGCAAATAGGTATTTCAAGTGAACTTTTAAATTTCTTTGAAATAGCTGGCTAGTTTTATAATGGGGGGTGTTGAAATGTATTCAGATGATCATTCTAGCTTTTTTTAAATATTCGTTTTATATCTAGACTTAACAGCAACCAAAATAGTTAGGCAGAAGAAGAGTTCTCGACTGACAGAAACCCAGGAACTTTCCATTCACCATCATGCAGAAGCAGATGGGATAACAAGAGCAAATGGATTTTCTTTCATTATTCGGGAACTTATAGAGAGATGAGATTCAGGATGAGAATTCTGAAATGCTGTGAGACATCCAAGATAGGTGGGAAAAGACTTGAGGCTTGCCTTAGATATCATACAAATGATGCCCATGACATTTGCACAACCACAGCCAACGGACACTAGCCGCCCTTGTCCTCTTGCTACATTTTACTACAGGAGTAGTAAAACACCATTCCTTTTCAGAACACAACTCATAATCATGCAGAACTTTTCTGGATGCCAAGAGGCTGCTTCATTGCCGCTAAAACTGATAAATATCAAGTCGCGTGAAATTCCAACAATATACAAAACAGAAACACAGTTCAGCTGGAAGATACTAAACCAAGAAGGGTTACTGCACATACCTCCAGTCCGGATGAATCCAGTGGCCTCTTTTTTCTTGGCCCAATGGCTGCCAGAGCTGCATGGTTAGCCTCCATTTGCTGCATTTGTGCAAGTTCTAATTGCTGCAACTAATTTAGGAAGAAAAGAGGAAGTTATGAGTAGGTTGGTCTGCAGTACCCTGAAAGTCACGGCTCAACTTGAGTCAGTTAGTCTTAGCCTTGGCCAGTCTTCTGCAGTTAGAAATTCATGAACCGAGTGTGCTCTTGTTTGCTTGTTATCCCATTTGTATAGCAATAAAAAGGTTCAACAAGAAGCATATTTAGGGGCATCATTCTATAGCTCACTATACATTTGTTTTGGGGAAAAATACGTACTTCAGTGGAACATTTACCATTTAAGAAAGTATGTAATAATCTCTTTAATATTAAGCATCCCATTCTCCATTTCCTTTATTAAAAATACAATTTATTCTGAAATAATCTATTAATACTATTTTAGCTTATGTTTCCTCCGTCTTGCAGGAAGCAGTTTTGATTTATGAATATTTACCTAAACCTCATTCTGGCTGCTATTTGTAATAGGCTGAGATGGCTAGAGCAATGCAGGTAGCCACCGCATACATCTCTTAGCACCAGATCACAAATACATACATGCTAGATACTTGAGAACTCTGCACTGTGACAAGATGCAAATATATGAATCACTTCTACTGAGAAGTATTGCACAGGAGGTATCAAGTTCCAACCTGTTAAATCTGCCATGGCCAATTCACAAAAATAAGTTTACTGCATGTTGCAGACAGACAGTTGTGCTATGTGAACCAGCTCCCATATGCCTTTACACCCTAAATTCATCCCTCAAGGGATGAATTCAGCTACAGCAGCTTACAGCAGGGATAGCTACATGCACTCCCAATGTTGTTGCAACTGCCATCAGCCCTGGCCAACATGGCCAATTGCCAGGGAGCATGGGAGCTGCGAATCCAAAACATCTGGAGAACCACAGGATAGATATGTTACTTATCCCTAAACCAGATGAAGCAATGTCCCACCAAGTCTCAAGACTAGTACTCTATAGACTTCTCAGCACTACTATATATTTGCTCAGAAGGCACAAGTCTTGAGATCAGAAGCCAGCCAGAAAGCATTTCAAGCCCATTTTCCCTTCTTCGATTTTTCCATCTGCTACAAGTACAAAGATTTTTTAAAAAACCTGTGTAAAGATCAAATTGCTATGAAAACGTTGCAGAAATTGTAAAATGGTCTTTGTTGCTGCTGGCCTTTTTAATAATAATATATAGGTTTTTTAAAAGTCTGGTCTTGAAGCAGTCAGGAGTTTCTAGGTGACACAATAACCATTTTAGTTAATCTGACCTGAAGCACAAATAAAGTGGAGGTACATTTTTTTAAGCCCTTCCCAATGGTGAAATGGCATTTGCAGCATAGCTGTAATCACATGAAGCAATTTTTAAGAAGGGGAAACTGCTCTGTTCTCCTGTTCAGTTTTAAGAAAAGATTTCCTTACCATCTCACAGAAATTGGATTTTTCCACTTTCATAAAACTTGCAGACACACACACACCACATTTCAGTACAAGTAGGAAGGGCAAGTATTTTAGTTTAGGAAGAAGTACATTGACTTGTTGCTTTTGATGCACTTAAACTCTTCAGATGCTAGACAGTTGATGGTCACTTGAACTATTGTTTTATTTTGCCCATGCACCAGGGCATTCTGAATACTTAATGTGCTTTAATAAACAGAAAGCATTATCTACTTCACTGTGGTACAGAGCAAGCATTATCCACCTGATAGGTACAGAAATAATACATTCCAGAGGGCAGTGAAGGCCCCAAACAGTCTTCAAGTGCCATTTTACATTCAAGGGAAGCTGGTTTGAAACCTTTAGCCCTCATAGGTTCATAATTTAGCCAGCAGAATTCCTCTCCATGTTGCCCTTCCAACAGGAGATGCAAATGCAACTAAACTATCCAATGACTGTTGCACCTATTACCACCTGTCATGCCATCTGATATGTAAAACGAGTGACATTAGTTCAGGTCAGATGCAATGGGAAACTAATCTCTCATGGCATGAATGAGACATAGAAAGTTTCAGGCTTGTATGCACTTCCCTCTTGTCTCATCTACTTGAATTTTCAATCCCGATTTTGAACTGTGCAGTTTTACATGGTGTGCAAATCTGACTTGGTGCATTCTCATGTGGGACAGCAAACAGCCCACAAAAAGAACAATTGCAGCTGAAAGTTTATAGGAACAAAGGCTACTATGTGGCTTTCATGGACTGATGGAAGGTTTTATTGGAAAATGTATACCCACTCTAAACAGAGAACTGTGTTAAGTCTGGGTGTCACAGTTTAAGGAGGCCTTTGGAAAAAAACCTGTAGTGTGTCCAATAGGCAACCAGGACAAAAGGCTTGGAAACCATGTGCATAAAGAACTGTTCAAAGAACTGAGTATATTTAGCTTGAAGAGAGTATAATGGAGAAACAGGATAGTGGCCTTCAAATATATCAGGCACGTCCAACCTAAAGTTGGTTGCAATCTATCAACAAGTATCAAAAACTGGCAGTGATCTACCACCCTCCAAATCATTTAAGTTAAATAAATAAATAAATGGATCTTTATTTCACAGATATAGTAGCTATATTTGGATATCATTATGACAGATCGAAATAGTTACTAGATGGACAAGTAACTAAACAAGTGAGCAAAGTCAAACTATATTTTTATATTAGTTTGCACAGATCTGAGGAGCCAGCTTCTCTCTGTGTGTGTTAACTCTTTCCCTTCTGAGTTGCTTCCTTCCTTGCTCCGTGATTCTCCTCCTTCGCTGCTTCTGTCCCCGCCCCCATCAAAGGGAGCCTTCCCAAGCAGCTCCTCCTTGCGCCTCCCTCTGTCTCTGGCAGCCGCCTCCTTCCCCAATGAGAAAGCCAGGCTAAACCCACCTCCCCTCTTCCAGCAGCATCACACAGACCTCCCCCCACCTCCCTCGTGCCTCCCTCCATCTCCCTGCATGCGCTGCTCAGAGAAAGGCCCTGCGATTGACCAGAAACAACCTCGAGGTCTCGCAATTGATGTGTTGTACATGTCTGAACTATATGAAGACCTGTCACACAGAAGATTGAGCAGACTTGTTCTCTGGTGCTCCAGAAGAGCAGTGCTAGAAATAATAGGTGGAAATTGCAGGGAAGGTGATTTTGGATAAGCATTAGGAGAAACTTCCAAATAGCGACAGCTTCCCCACTAACAGTGGAACAAACTGTCTTGGGAGTTGGTGGGCTCTCCTTTGCTGGAGGTGCTTAAGCAAAAGTGGGCAGGAATCCATCAGGGATGCTGTATGTCCTGCTTTTAGGCAGGGGGTTGGACTAGATCTCCAAAGTCCCTTCTAGCTCAACCACTCTAAAAAAAACACACCACACACACACACACAAAAACAACCCAAAAAATACACAAGATGAAAAATGCAATAAAACCAAACACCATTTTACAGCCTATAATATTCACGTATGGACTCTGCAATCTTCCTGCTCTCTTTTAGACCTTTGTTCTCAAAAAGTTCAACTTACTGTCTAGCACAGTGTTTCCCAAACTTGGGTCTCCAGCTGTTTTTGGACTACAGTTCCCATCATCCCTGACCACTGGTCCTGCTAGGTAGGGGTGATGGGAGTTGTAATCCAAAAACAGCTGGAGACCCAAGTTTGGGAAACACTGGCTTAGCAGCTTTTCCTGTTCCTGGTTTATTTTTTAAAAAGAATGTATTCAGCCATCAGCTTCTCAAATTACCGGTACTTCTTTGCTTGCTTCAGTTTATGCTCATTTATGAGAATTTTTCCCCTCATTTGGATAAGACTTCTATTTTTTAAGGAACCCTTCTTCCCATTTATAGCTTCCTTGACCTTGGCATTTATGCCTGCTTGAATCCTCTTGGCACTTGTTCATCACCATTCTAGTCTGTAGTACTACTGCAGTGATTTAAAAGAAACTTCAAAGCTGCCTGAAGAGGTCTGACCCACCTGACCCACCCCTTCAACTTGCTTTTAACTAATCCCCTCATTTGAGAAGTTTCATCTTTTGAAGGCAGGTGCAAGTGCTGAAATTTCCAAGCAACTTTCCCCTTACATATTGTGGCCACTTTTCCCAAGTGGTCCAGCAACACTTAAACACCATATCATGGGTAGACAAACTAAGGCCCGGGGGCCGGATCCGGCCAAATCACCTTCTAAATCCAGCCTGCGGACAGTCCAGCCCCCCACAAATTCTGTGGGGGAAAATTTGCTGACCCCTGCACTACATCCTGGGTACTGTATGATATTAGGTTAACACCTTGCCTCTTGCTTCGTGGCCTCCATGAGGAATGATTAGGACTTAGAATAACTTGCATCTTGAAATTTTGTCCAGCATTATCTTAAATCACATTTTACCTACTCGGTGTGAGGATTGTTGAAACCACCACCACCACATCTTATGCTCTGGCTACAGGTAAGAGTTGAGAATGAAAGCAATATCTAAAGCTTACCATAAAGCCAGAGGAAGGGTGGTATTGGAAAGGAGAACAAATACCAGAAGGTCAAAGATGAGCTGTTTTGACCAACAGGTCAAACTTGTAATCATCAGGAATGGTTTCAACTTGGAAAGCAATCCCTTTTAGTTATTCCCATCCCAAAATCAACTTTGAAAGTTACCTCTCAAGTTCAGTTTCTACCTGGGGAAATGATGGCAAGGCAGCATGACAGTACCAAAGCACTGTTATCCATGGAATTGTGCATATGCAATATTGATAGATACAACCCTGAAAAGAACCAGAGTGACTCCTCCAGTTGAATGTGCTTCTGGTGTGGGCATGAGTATACGTAACTGAAATGGCATATTACTTTAATTATTATTCCAATTCCCTCCCCCAGTACTGAATTTTGCATTGTAAGCTCTTTGGGGCAGGCAGCTCACCTTTTGCACTCTAAAGCACTACTGAACACTAATGGAGTTATGTATAAGGAAGTCAAAATGTTTCCATAACTGGGCACTGCACCATTCTCAAGTCACTCCTCCCAAGGTTTAGGGTAGTAAAATGCACAACTAGAGGTAAATATCCATTAAGAGTATCTTATAGGGAACTGCTTTCTTGATAGCAAAACTTAGAGGGGCAGAGATGAAGTAGCATTAGGCAAGTAACAATGGTAAGTTGTAAGTAATATGCATATTTTGATGTATAACGTCAATCCCACTCAACGCGCCTAAGGAAACCTTCTGATGCAGAGGGTCCAAATTCCCTCATGCTCTCCTTGCATTCTGTGGGCATTCCTTTACTTTGGTTGAAGTCTGGTGCATAGATGCCGAGACCATTTCACGGGATTGCCATTTGTACTGCCTCTCCTCCTACATTAATCCAAACAACGAGGGCCCTTTAAAGCATTCATAAATAACCTGCTGCTGCTGCTGCTGCTGCTATTGGCACTTAGAAGCCAACCGTAGCAATGTTAAGCAACAACAAATTTGATAGTTCAAGAGGCACAGTTAAGAAAAAGATTGCTCAGGAAAAAAAACCCCACTCATTTACCACAGAGATCCTTAAAAATGGCATTGAATCAGTCAAGTAACTATAGAAACCAATTTCTTCAGCTCTGTATCACACATCTCACACCTCAATTGTCTTTATTATTGTCTGCTGTCAGATCCTTAATCAGAAATGTGAACAGGCTTGATTTATTCAGCGGGGAAAAGAATCTGTAGGTCAAGTAAAAAAAAAAATCTCACTCACACAGTCTTCAACCTTAGGTATTTTCATTTAATTCTGTTCCCAGTAGCTCTGGGGGCAACTCCAGTGAGATCCAATATTAAGGCTCAATTAAAATAAGCTCCAATTAGTGGAGCTTTTTTCTCTCCGGCTAGAAAAGTCAGGAAATGGATATTGGGAAATGTAAAAAGTCAGCTACTGAGAGGAGGCTGCAGCAGACATAAATGAACTTATTTGTTGATTTCTGCAGTTGCTATGCAGAGGCCTCTGGGAGTAAAAGCTTAACCAGTCTAAGCTATAAACTAAAACCCCTGCAGCTAAACATGAACTGCGTGAAACAAGGGCTCCATTCCAGAACAGAAAACTGCTGGGCCCAGAAAATTAAAAGCCAGAGGCGTTTTCCATTTAAAACTAAATCCCAGTACCGCCTCCCAGCCAAAGAATTATAAGCAGTATCAGATTTACAAAACGAACAATTACCCTGGAAAAATGTAGCCTATTGTACGGTCCCAGATGCTAAATCTCAAAGTGTCTTTTTCCCCCCCTAATCCCACATTATATTCCTACCAAACACACTGCTGTATAGTTTAGGCCTGTCTAGAAATAGTTCTTTGTAAACTATGAAAATAAAATGTTAAGAGCTCATAATTCATTGACCTCATTTGAAGTGCTGCCCTTGCCTGTAGCAGTTCCTGTCCTTCCCCAAGGCCTCTGCAAATGGTATGCAACAGCAAAATAAACCCTGACCTAATTGCCAGGAGAGGAGGGCTGCCAACCTTCCCTCAGAATACAAAGGCAAAGCGTGGGGACTTGAAAAAGTCATACCTCTTTTGCTTTCTGCTTTAATCGCAGCTGCTCCGGATCTTCTTTATTGGTACGGCTCTATCAAAAAGGAAAGGAAAGGAAAAGAAGGGGGGAGGGAGAGGAAGAAAAAGAAAGACGTTTAATAGAAATTACTAGCACCCAAACACAACATTATCTTTAAATATTTAATAAGTTACAATTTTCTCTTCTGATTGGAAATCTTAGCTGCAGGGAATGAATGCCTCAAGCCAGATTGGTGCGCTCGCTCTCGCTCTCTCGCTCTCTCTCTCTCTCTCTCTCTCTCTCTCTCTCACACACACACACACACACACACACAAAAACCCTCTCTTCATCAGGGACTGCTGCCTCCATTCTAGCCCAGAGGAAGCTTGAACTAAAAATGATGCTAACATTGTCAGTCAGGTCCAGCCTAGGCATGATGATGTTCATGTCAGCAACAGACACTTGGGAAAATGAGAAAAGCAGCAAGGAGGGAGATAAAAAGATCCGGCACCATATTTGATGGGCGTGCAGAAGACCTCCTTAAGGAGCCTATTTTTTCAGTTCCTATATTGGGCCATTTTAAAATAGGTCATTTGCAAGAGTTATAATAGGTTACATTTAATAGGTCCCAGGCAGCTACCAGTGGATCATCCGGTAGGGGAAGGAAAGACTTCTAGGTCTATTAGCAAATTGGTGTAACCTTGAAGCTCCTAGCTCAGTGCATAAGCAACTTGCTGAAGGCCACACAAAGCTCAGTCATCCCCTGCGATCTGTAATGTGGGATAATAGGAATGTACCCTTTAAGTTAATTCTAAGGCACGTATGGGGAACCTCAGGCCTGGGGAGTCCAAAGATGGCCTCTCCAGTCCTCTATCTGACCCTCAAAACTCTGTCCAGGAAACACCCATTTCCCCAGGCCATGCTGATCACCAGCCCTACTTCATACCTTCTTCTTGAGAGTTTTTGCCTGGCTGGAATCTGTCCTTGAACTCTGCTTGCTTGGTCGGAGGACAGGGAAAGGTGTGTGGGTGTGGGTGTGAACTGCCCTACTGTACAAAGGTAAAATTCATATTTGTTGCACCATTGACCTGTGGTTCCAGGAAGGTTGCCAGCAACCTTTGCAAAGGTTAATGCTGGGCCCTTGCAAATCATAGCCAGAATCCACCTGTCCCAAGATATAGTCCCCTGCCCAGTAGTTTGCAGTGGGCTAGAGTTACATCTTCATCAGACCCAAGTTAGACACACTGAAAGCTATATAAAGAGATAACTTCCTGCACTTGGCTACTGAATTCTGCACAGACCCATGGACATGCAATATGGAAGTCTCTGGGAAGAGGTAACAGCTGCCAAAAACTGAGAAGTCTGGTGGGAGATGACTGAAGTGGTTTAAGAATTGGAAGCAGAAGTGTCCTCTAGCTGCTGCTCATCCATTTTTGTCTTCAAAATGAAGCAACAAAAAATAATAATAGAAGGATAGGCTACAAACTCCCCGCCATCTAGTTCTAATTTTTGAGTGTTTGGCTCTGTCTTATTTCTGTTTTTAGCAAGAGCAGCATTCAGTAAATGGTCTAGAGTCATACAGCCCAGACATAGGCTTATTACCAACAACTTTGAAATAGTGATAAATGGTAATATAACCAAAGTGTATGACGTTTTCCTATTTGCTTTTAACATCAATCTTTTTTTTCCCTATGGGATATCTTTCCTACGCATTTCAAGTGTCAAGGGGGCCCACTGGCAACACAAAAAAAACACACAAATGCAAGAAGTGTCCATAGATTACAACATGTTTGGACTCAGGAGCCCTGTTTAGGGAAGTTTTTAATGTTTGAAGTTTGATCGTGTTTTTAATATTCTGTTGGGAGCCACCCAGAGTGGCTGGGGAAACCCAGCCAGATAGGCGGGGCATAAATACAATACAATAAAAATTATTATTATAGAAAATATTGGAAAGATGGAGAGTAGTAGTCCACTGTTGCGGAAAAACTTTGCCAGAGTTTGTACCTTTTCGGTAAACCTTGGGATCCACAGAGTCCCTGAGTCCCTGAATCCCTTCTCTGAGGTCCAACTTCTCAAGGTACCCAATTACTGTAAAATACCCATCCCCTACATGGATGTGCTTGTATAGTTCTTTCAGCTGCAGCAAACTGGCAGCAGCTAGGTCTAGGAATATTTAGCTGCCGTAAGTCTTCTGCAAATTACAATTCTCTCACCTTGGCTGCCCGGAGCAACACCTCTCTCTCTTCTTCATCCTTCCTCTGCTTCTCGATCTGGTCCAACTGCTCAAGAAACCGAAGCTGGGCCCTTGTATCACTCGTTATTATGTACTTGTCATTCCCCTAAAAAGCGGGGGGCGGGGAAAGAGAATTTATGGTTGTTTTAAAATACAACATGGACCACTGGCCCCCAACCTAGATGTTAAAAGCAAGTCAGCTTGCATTAACGTAATAGACAAGTTTAAAATAAATTCAATGCACATTTGCTTACCAAGATTGCATCTGCTTATTTTATTATTTATTAAATTTAAATTCCATTAAGAACTACTTTCCTCCAAAGCGTTTCCAGATTTTCAGTTAGCTTATCTATACTAGCTATTAAAACCAGCCATTCGCTCCAACCCTCCCCGCCACAAAAAACAACAACCATTTTTGCCTATGTCCAGTTTCAAGCTTCCAAGCTCAGAAAACAGGCCCAGCACTGAACTAAACTGATGCCTGAAGACACTTAAAGGCAGGGAAGAATGGGGGCATATAATTGGAAGCATGCTATACCTCCAGTGACAGGCGTGCATGCTTGGGATTGTAGACAGTCCTAGGAGGAATCTCTGGAAACTCTAGTTAAGAGAGAAGCCTGGAACTGCTGCCAGTTAAAGCAGACATATACTGGTCTAAATGAACCAGTAGGTGGAATTGGTATGTGTTAGCTTTTTAGGGGACGCGGGTGGCACTGTGGGTTAAACCATAGAGCCTAGGACTTGCCGATCAGAAGGTCAGCGGTTTGAATCCCCGCAACGGGGTGAGCTCCTGTTGCTCAGTCCCTGCTCCTGCCAACCTAGCAGTTTGAAAGCACATCAAAGTGCAAGTAGATAAATAGGTACCACTCCGGCGGGGAGGTAAACGGCATTTCCGTGCGGTGCTCTGGTTCGCCAGAAGTGGCTTAGTCCTGCTGGCTACATGACCCGGAAGCTGTCTGCCAGCTCCCTTGGCCAATAAAGCGAGATGAGCGCCGCAACCCCAGAGTCGGTCACGACTGGACCTAATGGTCAGGAGTCCCTTTACCTTTACCCAGCTTCCTTTTGGCTATTGCCATTTCCATGACTGCATTTTATTCTTACAACCTAATAGCCAAGAACCTTCTGTGTCCATGATGAAGCATACTTTAAGGCAGATTTTAGATATAGGATGCCAATACAATTACTTTTTAAAAAAAAAAAAAAACCCACTGACTGGAACAAGACTGTTAGGAGACCAAGAAGCTTAATGATTATTTCCTTTACCTTACAGGTCATCGTACGATGCTGAGCAATTACAGTGAGTTTCTCCAGAAGCCCTCTTAATCTCTCTTGTGTAGCATGGGAGATCAAGCTCAGAACATCTGAATTAACTTCCGTGATGTCATGGCTTTTACCTGTGGAGGCAGAGAAAATCCATTACGTGTTTTAGTACTAGCTGATAATTGAAATAATTAGCACAGCAGGCATTCTGTTCCCCCTGGAAGTCATACCCATTATGAATAGAGGTTTGGGAGATTGTGATTTTCCTGGTAAAGCCACAACTTCAAAGATCTTAGACATTACATTAATAAAACCTAGCCTACAGCTTCAGAAAATAGACATTGTTTCACTTAGCCCCTAGAATCACTTTCCTTGCAAGGTCATTTATAGGACAAAGTTAATAAGAATACAGAAATCAAGGCTTGTGGTCGGGAGAAGGGAAGTAGTAGTAGCTGTAGAAATTAGTGCCATATTCGGTTAATTTCAGTAATTAAAAAAAAACACACAAAACCACACACACAGTTACGTTTTGCCCTGTTTTGACACAGTGCTTGTTAAATCTTGACATGTTAATGAACTAAGTAGCTTTTCGCAACATACTGGGCCTTTTTCATACTCCAGTCCAGCCAACAGCATATGGCAGCTTGACCCAGTGTCTCAAGGCAACAGCTTGGAAAACAGCGAAGTCCAATAGGGCCTTAAAGCGGCCCCCTTTCCTCTTCACCCATAACTGCAGCTTGCCTGGGTGAGCTCTGCTTCTCTCTCGTTCTTCATCCCTTCACTCCCCCTAATATTTTCAGAGCAATGGCACAGAGGCAGACTGCTTTAAGGAAAGCTGCTTGAACCCTACACTAAGGCTAAGCATCTTCTCTGCAGTAGCGCATGTAACTAATGAAGGCTTCCTCTGGTTGACAACAGACCCTGCTTTCAGCACAGGCTTCGTAAGGTGTAGCAGCTGCCAAGGCAATTCAGTGGCATGGAAGCAAAATTACTATTAAATGCAGACCCAAAGGCATTTTCCTGAACCTGCACTCTCTCCCCTTCAGAGATTTGAGAACTTAAAACAACAAGTATACTAATGCAGAAAGGGCATATTTCATGCCAAGAATAAAATGTACCCTCAAAATAGGTGTGCAAGGGGTTGCTGGCTATCACGAACCTCGGCAGAGAGTAAGACAAGCTACTGTTTTAATATTAAAATGGTCACCTTTAACATTAAGTTGTTTATGGGCAGAAAGCATATTCCAGCATTTGGTTTAGGCTGCACTTTACACTTCTGCAAAGCAGCTTCACTGTTGGTAGCTTGCAAACATTTGCGGAAATTAAGATGTTGAGATTTGGGGAAACAAAGGAAACTAGGATTTGTTTAGAACAGAGATGGCAGATTTGCAACCCTTGGGCCAAATGCAGCCTCCAAAGCAATTCTGTTTGGCCCTGGTGGCCATGCTAAATTTTAAACCAAGGTGTTTGCCCAAGTTTCACCCATGAAGGACAATGAAAAATGCTACTTGTACAGTATTAAATTCACACTTCTAATGTTTAACTCTTTGGGTTTTGCATGCAGAGTCCCCGTTACTAAACAGCATCTGTGCTCTATATCTGAAACACTTGCAGCTAGATGATTTAGGCTTTGTAGGACCTAGCCACCTAACTTCAGTTTGTGGCCATATGCTTCTGCCATTCTCCTTCCTCTGGCTGAGGCCATTTTGGGGCAGGGGAGAAAAGCTGGGGATCCAAGTCAAGGTGGTTTTGGAACAGACTTTCACATGACATACCGGTAACCCCTTTCCAGGGGCAACCTGTGGCCAAGACACACCTGCACCTTCTACCCCCACCCCAACCATAGGGGAAAGGTATGCACACCCAAAAAGATGTTTAAGGGGAAGCCAACCCTAGAACATCCCCTCCTATTTAATTGTACCAATAGTGGGATTTGCCTTAAGCACTGCTGTTGGACCTCTTTGCTGTCTGGCTGATGAGTTGGGCACTATCCTTCTCATAGCTGCTTGGTCAAATGGCCCCAGAAGCCTATGCACCAGCACAATGGCTCATGGAACATCTCTCTGATCTACTGCTTCAAAGATGTATTGCTGGCCTGCTCAGAAATAGAACAAAACCCTCAAACATCAGTAAAAAAAAATCTCATCAGTAAAGGGATTTCACAAATTGGAAACCACCACCTAGAAAGCCCCATCAGCAATAAATATCAACTGGGTGCCACCAACCCTGTTGATTATAGGTCCAAGATGGCTTGCGGCCCGAGCCACATAGGGCTGTGTATGCTGGTATTAACATGCTAAACAGAGTCCAGTAGGTCATTGGCAACCTGCACAGCGCTTTCAGGACTGATGACAGTCACATTGTGTTGCCTCACTAAACTAGCAGCTGCATTCTGCACCAGTGGCAACTTCCAGGCAGTCTTCAAGGGCAGTCCCATACAAAGCACATTGCTGTAGTCAAGATGAGAGGTCAACAGAGCATGGACAGTTGTAGCCAGGCTATCCCAGTCCATAAGCAGCCATAGCTGGTGAACATACCAAAGACGAGCATAAACACTCCTAGACACACAGACTGCACTTGGGGATGCAGTGACAGGCTGGAATCTATAGGTACTCCCAGGCTGCAAACCTGTTCCTGCAGGGTGAATGAAGCCCTTGCAAGAACAGGTCATCCACCCAATTCCCATGTTTCTTGCTTCAAGATTTCTTGGGCAGGGGTTGAAGTCTTTGACTGCATGTGTTAACCAAACAGACGTGTGTTAACTATACATTAGCACTGAGTAGTAAAGACTGCAAAGCACTGGCCAAAATCTATAGTTTCCCATTTTTAAGATTAATATTGCTTCATAATCTCACTTTCAGTGCTGCTGCGATCCAAGCTAATTTGCTATTTAAAAATTTGGCTGCTTAAATACAAGTTCTGTAAATCAGTACAGAGCAATGACAGTACATTCAGGAGAGAGGTGGTGTCAAAGTTAAGATTTATGCAGCCTGTTTTGCATTCTGAAGTATCCCACCCCCACCCCCCAATTTTCTCACCCATTTCTAGGATCTTCTTCTGCAGTGCATCTGAAGAAAGGAAGAGTTCTTCTGGACAAGACCGGATAATTGCGCCGACTGATTGAGATTTCAAACCGAATATGCATGCACTCTCTTCACTCAGGTTGACCCCAGCCATAGAAGTCACATCGTTGATGTCATCTTCATCTCTACAAGCAAAATTTCTATTATATTTTGTATTGGGTTATAAAGGCAAACTGTTCTATTAAACACTGTGCTTACCAACATGACCGTAGGTCCTGTCACTAACTAGGCTGCTTTATTTCTTTGATCTGCACTAGCTAGAATTTAGCATTGCAAGTTCAATGTTTAGGTAAACTTGGCAACTTTGGCATAGTTCTCTACAAATGACATAAGCGGGAAAGTGAAGGCTCCTGAGAAAGTCGTCACTGACCATGATTAGAAGTCTGAGGGCTGAGTGAGACATTAAAAACAACAACAACCTTGTGGGTAGGGAGATTAGGATCAGAGAAGCAAATGGGGACGTCCTTGTAAAGAATTCAAAATTCTGCAGAGGGAAAACTGTTGGGAAAGTGGCAATTTGAAGCACTGAAGTTCAACCTCATTTAGAACAGGTAACTGACTTATTGCCTGGACACAAGAACCACTTGCCCACAGAACCACTCTCTCTTGTTAGGGCTTAATCTCAGTTTGTTGGATGCCCACCATACAGCCCACAAGTACAGCCACACACAGCCGCTCTTGATCAGATACTGTGGAGAAACAGAGCTGTGTACCACCAGCATACTGATAACACATGGCTCCATATCCCCCAATGACTGCTTCCAATAGGTTCATATAGATGTTAAATAGCACTGGGGAACAAGCAGGTTCCCTGCAGCACCTCATAACAGATGTCACAGGCCTGATGAACATCGCCCCATACCACTCTTTGGAACTGATGTTGCAGGTAGCATGAACTGGCATAAAACAATGTTCCTGACACCTATGTCACACAGCCAGTCCAGGTCCATGGTTGATGGTATCAAAAGCCACAGAGAAATCAAGCAAAAGCACAAAGGTTGCACTCTGCTTGTTGCTCTCCCTTCAGGGAGACCAAGGCTGATTTCATCCCAACATCAGGTCTGAACCCAGACTAAAATGGGTCCAGACTATTGGTTGTACCCAATAATGCCTGCAGCTGCTCTGCCACAACCAGCCAATGACAACCACAGACTAGGGGATCCAGGGTGAGCTTATATATACCATATTTTTCGCCCTATAGGGCACACCGGCCCATAGGGTACACTTATTTTGGGGGGGGGGGGTAAAGAAAAAAAAATTTCCCCGACCCCAGCCCCCAGAACGGGTCCGGGAGCAATAGCAAGGTTGAGCTTCGGGGTGCAGGCTGCTATCCACAAGCCTAGGGAACCCGGCGGGAACTGCCGCAGGACGCACACACATTTCCCCTTCATTTTTGGAGGGGGAAAAGAGCGTCCTATAGGGCGAAAAATACGGTGTGTGTGTGTGTGTGTGTGTGTGTGTGTGTGTATCAGTGGACACAGCACCAGCTCATTCAAGGTAGGCCCAATACTTTAAGCTTGCCAAGAGCAAGATCGCATAGAAAAATAAGCACCGTCAAGTCAGAAAAGTATTCGATCTTTTAGTTTAAAAAATAAGGTTATCAGAGAAATGAAGGAGAAACAAGGACTTGAACTTGTCTGTGTAATGGTTAAAGGAACTTTACTACTACAACAAAATGAGTAACAAGGGTGTATTGCAACATGGGTTCAATTGTTCAATTAACCTAATATTTAAGAGAACTTGATATGCAAGCTGGGGCCGTTCTAGTTCATTCCAGTAGAGCATTTGATATGGTACCACAAGGAAAAATACTCCTTTCAACAAGCAAAAAAAAAGAGTTACAAGTATTACAAGTATTGAAAGAAAAGAAGTGGGTTTTTGTTGGGATTGGTCTTGAACCCATTTGTTCATATTTTAGTGAACATGGTAATAAAAATGCACTTAAGGGTCACTGAGTAACATGCTCAAGATTAGGGGGTGGCATGAATTGATCTTTTCACCAGGACCTAGCAAGCAGGTATGCTTGGGACCGAGTCCCCAGGATCAGACTGTTTGCCAACATCAATAATATTTCCTCCTGTGGTAGTTATGGATTATCCACAGAAACCATTAATCTGGGACATTTATTTTGTCAATTACAGAAGTTGCTTCTCTACCTAAGCATTTTATTAGTTTGGTTCATAACTATGTCCTTAAGTGTGGAGTACACTGATCTAATCAAACTTTTCAATTGAAGCAAGTCCCTCCTGGTTTTTCTCATTTAGTATATCTCATTTAGTAAACTTTTCAATGAAGAAACACACACAAAAACTTGACAAACAAGTCTTTAGCACCCTCTGCTGTTCAAATATTGGCCCTGCACTTTTCGCTGTTTTAATTACACAATTGTTCTAAAAATAAGGACAGGCTTGAGCTAAAACCTGTAAGATGCCAGCCAGAGGCTGCTAATCAAAATCTGCATGGAACAATTTAAAATTTAATCTAGGATTAGGTTGGTAGCAGCTACATACTCATCTGCGTTTATTGTCTTTCTTTCTATTTAAGAAAGCTCTCACACAGGTAAAAAGCAAAATTAAAACATCTGGACAAAAGTAAGATTGTTCTAGCTGTAGGATGAAGGATTTCAGATTACCATTCTTTTTACCGAAGTGTGATGCTGCAAAAACAATGGCTCCCAAACGCTTTTCACCATGGACCACTTGAAAATTGCAACAGGTCTTGGTGGACCAACTTAGTTTTTTTTTCCTGCATGTTGTAGCGATTTTAATGTGCTGTGCTAGGTGATGCATGATTTTGATCATATTTTTATTTCCCATATATTGTATGCCATTGTGTTACAATTTGAATTCAAATTGTAACGCAATGTAAGAAATGAAACCAAGAAATAGCAATTAAAATGAATATGATTATTTAACATGATGGATGCACCACCTTCCACATTCAACCACAGACACCCCATGGACCATGTGAATGAAGCTGTATGTGGTCCACAGACCAGAGTTTGGGGAAAGCATTAAGTCCCCCAACCCCCAAGTACATAGTCTCTTGTAGGTAGTGTAACTTCCAGCTAGAATCTGCAGACAGAGATAGTGAAATAATCTTCCTTAACAGCCATGAATTATCACACTTATCTTTCAGTTTTAATTCTATGGTAGAAATTCAATAGAGCATTTGATGCTGCTAACTGCTGGGATGTCAGACCTTATGCTACAACTTAGAAGTAGTAGTGAGAACAGAAACTTCCTGAACTACAGCTAAAGTAGCTACCTTAACCTTCCATATTTGGAGGGGGAAAGCTCCCTTGCTACAGTCTTTTGCCATAGTATGAAAGGTAAAGGGACCCCTGACCATCAGGTCCAGTCGTGACTGACTGAGGTTGCGGCACTCATCTCCCTTTATTGGCCGAGGGACCCGGCGTACAGCTTCCGGGTCATGTGGCCAGCATGACTAAGCCACTTCTGGTGAACCAGAGCAGCGCACGGAAACACAGTTTACCTTCCCACCAGAGTGGTACTAATCTACTTGCACTTTGACGTGCTTTTGAAATGCTAGGTTGGCAGAAGCAGGGACCGAGCAACGGGAGCTCACCCCATAGCGGGGATTCAAACCGCCGACCTTCTGATCAGCAAGTCCTAGGCTCTGTGGTTTAACCCACAGCGCCACCCGCGTCCCTGCCATAGTATACTAGCACTAAATTAGTAGAGTTGCTTTCTCATCTTATACCTACAGCCCTCCACCAGATATTGCCAGAGTCTTAGGGTTACTGGGTCTACCTTATGTGCATTGAAGTGTCTAAAACTTAGATGAATGCCATACGTATGCCCTACGGCCCCAGCCAGCATGGCTAATGGTCAGGGATGGCAGGAGTTGTAGTCCCAACATCATCTGAACAGCCAAAGGTTCCCCTTCTCCACAAGATGCCACTGACATCCTTGGCTCCCTCCCCAAACCCAAAACATTTTATGCATGGCACAGACTTGTACTAAATCCTTGTGCTATTACACCAAAAGGTGCATTAGTTTAAGGGGAAAGGCTAGAGCCCAATAAAGGAAGGGGCCAAGATCTTCTTATTAGGATTAATTAGGCTTAATTGGTTTACGACCCCAATTAAGCTGCAGTTTATAGCGGTCCGGCGCACTTCCTCTCAGCTGCGGCAATTCTCTCCGTCGCGTCACGCCTTGCAGAGTAAAACACAGCGGCAAAGCTGTCGCTTAGCTTCAGACAAACACACAAAGTACTGGTTTGTCATTAACAGTTCTTTATTGCGACATTTCTCAGAAATACACTCCTGGGCTTCTCGCAGCCATAGCAAACTGCGTCCTTTTCCCTCAAAGACAAAGAGGAACAGAGAAAACTCCTCCCACCTTCGAATCCTTACGTCAGAATGGGAGGCATTTACTCAGAACAACTTAACCCGTTAAGTTCTGAACTCTAACACTTCTGGAGTGACTTTTTGCCGCAAGAGTGGACTACACTAATGTGTCAACTTCTGAGCCTTCTATGCAACAGAAATCTGAAAGGGATTTTCCTTCCAGCTACTGGCCACATTAAAATGATTTTTTTCAGGGTGATGAAAACAAATACAGCTTCTTTTCCAACAATCACAGACAACTAGACACATTTGATTTCAATTGAAATCTGTTAATAAATCTCAAGTCTGTATTAAACCCTAAGATTCAGCTAACAGATATGATACCCTTCTGAACCCTACAAAAATGCTGCTGGGCTATTTAAAAGGAATAGAGTTTGCCGACTTAGAATTAGCTTAAATCTATCAGCAATGGGCAAATATAGTATATTTGACTACCTCAAACCCCAACAGAATAACTAAGAAAAATATGGTATGTAGAGTTATTAATGAAGCTGACTTATTTTCATCAAGGATCAGTGAAATACAATCTTTGTTCATAATCTATGGAATAATGTTGTATTACAATTACTTTTTCTTTAAGTGTTCCAACAAGAATTGACTGAATTATCTAATTTCATTAATATTTTTTTGAATGTTAAGTGTGCAATTAAAATCCGCTCACGTATACTTTACATTGTATCATTTGTTCAAGCATTTTATTCATATTGCTTAGGATAAAGCAATCTCAAATCCAAAGATTTGAAATGTGTGAAGTTTTAGTTCCCACAGACTTAAATTGTATTTTCCTTCAGTGAGGTAGCAATACTGATATTTTGCAATGTGTGAATTCATTTAATGAGTTGGACAGTTAGAAGACAGGATAAGGAGTTCAAAATAAAAGAACTAGGATTAGCAACTAGATAAATGAAAGCCTGGACTTCAGGAGCATATAACCCAATCAAGCTCTGGAATGTAAATATCTGAAACAGCTGGCAGGGCAATTTGTAGGCTTTTCCTTTCATTAGCACTAAAACATCAGAACCAAGGAAGCAAAAACTCCCATCAGAAATCTTAAATATTTATTTAGGCATCACTCAATTCTCTGTGGCTGTTTGTTTCCCACCCACCCCCACACCCCGCCTCCCAGCCAGGCTTTTGCATAGTACACAAACTTCCGACTTTGTTTATTTTTTACCTGAAGGATTTTGTTCCGTTCTCCCTTATTTTATTTCTCTGAACAGGAGATGCTTGAAGCGACAGAATTTTGTTTCCTGGCAGGGTAATTTGTTTCACAATGGAACCTAAAAAAAAAAAAAAGATGAACAATCCGTAGCAGAAAGCAAAATCCTTAATGACATTCAGCGCACAGCGCACCCAAGAACAGATATCTGGAGAGACTGTGTCCAGGATTTTTCTTTTCTGTTGTTTTTTTTAATGAAAGCTGTGTATTTGCTTCAAGGTCAAAATGCAGTTCCCATACACATTATCTGCTCAAGTTATTTTATCAGGACATGGACACCTGGACAACTGTGCTATAGCCAGAATATTCCAACATCAAAGGTATCTGTAACTGTTGCCTTTAACAAAGGCTGCTCCCTCTTGTAATTAAGAGAACTCTCCAAGTGATTTTCTAGACAACTGCTTTTAGCACAGTTAATACATTTGCTGTGCAAGGTCCAGCCATCTTTCTTAAAGGTTGTGGATGGGTCAATGGATAGTACTGTGCCAATATTCAAGAGGTAGCATCTATCACTGGGAAAATGCACTTCTGGTATTCAGGATATCATGAGAAGGTAAAGGTACCCCTGCCCATACGGGCCAGTCGTGTCCGACTCTAGGGTTGTGCGCTCATCTCACTTAAGAGGCCGGGAGCCAGCGCTGTCTACAGACACTTCCGGGTCACGTGGCCAGCGTGACGAAGCTGCTCTGGCGAGCCAGCACCAGCGCAGCACACGGAAACGCCGTTTACCTTCCCGCTATGAAGCGGTACCTATTTATCTACTTGCACTTAGGGGTGCTTTCGAACTGCCAGGTAGGCAGGAGCTGGGACCGAAAGATGGGAGCTCACCCCACCGCGGGGATTCGAACCGCCGACCATACGATTGGCAAGTCCTAGGCACTGAGGTTTTACCCACAGCACCACCCGCGTCCCTTCTTTCATGAGAAAGCTTAGGGTAAATGGTACAAGCCTGGGCAAGCTGCTCCTCCTCAAAACTCCTGGCCACCTTCCTGTGTGGCCAAGAAGACAGAACAGAAGCTTTTGCTTATTCACAGTGTAGTGTTACATCTTAACCCTAAAATGATTAATCTTATAGATGGTTTGTAACAGCAAGTAGAGCTTTTTATGAGAGGAGGGGAACTTCAGCAGCCCAAGGCTCATCCAGGTTCATTCCTATCATCATAAAACCATCATGATAGCCAAAGCTCAGCTATCATAAATAAATACTGGAATTTGTTTTTCCATGTATCATGGCACCTATTATTGACATATTCATACTTCAGACTTTCATAAAAACATCAAATTGGTATACAACATTTAGGAATACAATCCACACATTCATAAAAAAAATTTAAAAAGCACCAACAAATACTGAAAGGTTAAAAAGAGATAATTCATATTAAAAAGGCCTGTCTGAACAACATAGTTTTCAAAAGACATTGGAAAAAAGCCAGAAATGGTTCCTGCTGAATCTCTTCTGGATGTGAGTTCTGCAGGTCTGGAACTGTCACAACCAAGGTCTGGCTCATAGTAAAGGCCAAACAAACATCAGAGGTAAGTGGAACCACTAGAAGTTCATCATCAGAGGATCTCAGTGATGGAACATAGAATCAGACAAACTCTTAATGTATTTTTGGCCCAAGTTGTTTACAACTTTGAGCCTGGGAAATTGGCAACAAGTGCCAGTTTCTTAGCAGCTGAGTAACATGTTGCAATTAACTAGAGTGTGCAACACTAACAGAGATGCCCAAGCCTACCTTATCCCCGTTTTAAACATTTTTGTGAACCTGCTGACTTCAGAGTTGAATTACTGCAACCAAGCAACTCTATGTGGAGCTTCCTTTGTGCTTAACCCAGCAACTGCTGTTAGTGCATACAGCTGCAGTTCACTTGGTGACAGGCATGAGAATCTGTCAGCATGCAACACCCCTGCTCAGAGATCTGCAGTGGTTGTCATTTTCTTACCTGGCCAAGTATATAAGGCCCGTAATGGCTAGGGAGCAGTTCAGTTGCGTGATCACCATAACCCAAATGTGCCCACTCAACCACTTTGATACGTGGAACTGGTGCCATTACAGGTGCCACATAATACTAGTTCCACAGCTGTAAGAAAACAATCTTTGGACACTTTGGAATTCCCTGCTTATTGACATCAGACAAAACATTGAGCTGTACCCACTGAAATGCAGGACACCCCACCAAGCACAGTGATACATTTGTAAAGTGGAAACAGCATGGTGTGCACTCAATGGTTCAAATCAATTTTTATTTTATTTTATATATTTTTTGAATTTATATACTGCCCTATACCCGGAGGTCTCAAGGCAGTTCACAGAAAACTAGGCAAGCTATGGTTTGGGTATGAGGTCTGAAATCAGCCAGATAACTTTTAACTGTACCTGCTGGAAGCTGGCTAGACTGGATCAAAGTGTTTAATGGCATTTTTTCACCTGATTTGTTCACAGCAGGGAGTGAAGCCTGTTCGAGTGTGACTTTTTTCAAGATACTTCCTGAAGGCTGCTGGACTATCTGGAAAAGTTACACATAAAGTACTCAGCACACACTGCAAACCTAAACAGTCACAATATTAGATCAAGTTAGTCATGCACATGAAAGTGCAACACTTGCATCAGGGCTGACCAAGTCATCCAAGATCAAGCTTGTAAATGACATTAGGATGTCAAATGGCTTTAAGAAGTCTGACTACACTCCCCCCTCTTCCAGCAATAATGGGTACAATCATATTGGCAGGACACACGCTTTGTGAGCATTCCAATATAAACTTATTTGCACACTTAAAAGACACCAATAGAACCACTGCTCAGTGTTCTCCCTTCTATCAGAGGCGCCAAAGTTTGCAATATGGAACAGGCCCTTCCCAGTGGCACCAATGAGATTATGAAACTTTCTCCCCCTGGTCTTTCCTGTTTAGGACAGCTGGAATTTGCTTCAGAAGGGATTTGTGGATCTGGTGAATTTATGAACTTGTGTCAAACCGCTGGTGCTCCTCTTCAATTTTTTTACTGTTTTATTGGCTGTTTGATGTTGGTTTAAACACATGGAACTGCTTTGGGGATAATGTCAAAAAGCAGGATGAAATTATCTTAAATAAATCTGTTTGATCATAAAATGAGATCAAAGCTACCTACTGCTACGACTCAAAAGGGCAAATATCAGAAGCCATTTTGCCATGGCTCGCAGTTAAAGACATTATGTACCCCCAATGTTTTACAAGACTAAAAGTGCCTTCTAACCTCTCCTGCTCCCGCATATTCAACAGCTTTCCAGAATACTAACAAGTTTGATGTAGGGGTTCTGTGGTGATGTTTGAATGGTGTGAACTTTATGCCAAAAGCAGGAGATGCTTAACCCCACCCCAAACGTGAAAAATCAGGGTAAAACTGTTCCATTTCCATGGGACATAATTAGAATCTTCCCAGTGACGTGAACCTCTAGAAATAAGAACTAGATGGGCATTTTAAAACTGCCAAGCGAAACATTGATGTTTTCTTCAACTTTGGCTCTCCAGCTGGACTAGAGATCCCATCATCTGCTGTCACTTAGCCCTAACTCTCAGGAATTATTAAAGTTGCTGTTCCACAGCATCTAAGGATCCCAAGGATGAAGAGCACCAATTCTAGAGACAGAACAGTCCAGAAAATGTTATAGATCAGACAGAAAAAAACACCCCTGTCCTTAAGAGGCCGTATTTGATACCTAATAATGGAGCTCTTCACACACTGGGTATGTACAATTTGCAGCACTGCAAATTTAATAACCTAAGAAAAGTCTGCTGGATCAGGCCAATGGCCCATCTTGTGTAATATCCTGTTCTTGCAGTAGCCAAGAAGCAGATGCCTGTGGGAAATGCACAAGGAGGACCTGAGCACTCTCCTCTGCTGCAGTTTCTAGCACACTGCTTCCAACCATGGAGGCACCACACAGCCATCACAGTTAGTAGCCACTGGTAGCCACTGAATTTGCCTGAACCTCCTTTAAAGACATCCAAGATGGCAGCCATCACTGCCTCACACGGGAGCAAGTACCATAGCTTAACTATGTGCTGCATGAAGTAGTGCTTTCTTTTATTTGTCTGCGAAAGGTTTCCTGCTCTCCTTATCAAACAGAAAATAACTGCACGGTAACTTTAACATCTCTTTCATTTGGTAGATCAGGGAGAAAAGGGATGTCCAACAACAGTACCTATGTCAAAACAAAAAAAAATTCTTCCAGTAGCACCTTAAAGACCAACTAAGTCAGTTCTTGGTATGAGCTTTCGTGTGCATGCACACTTCTTCACACTTCTGAAGAAGTGTGCATGCACACGAAAGCTCATACCAAGAACTGACTTAGTTGGTCTTTAAGGTGCTACTGGAAGAATTTTTTTTTTGTTTTGACTATGGCAGACCAACACGGCTACCTATCTGTAAACAGTACCTATGGTGACTTCAAATGAGACAGACTTAGCAGTGGGGAGATGAGTCAACCATCACCATTTAACATTTGTACAGCCCTTGAACATTCAAAGTATGTAACATAGTCTTTAATCCGTACAATAACCTAGTAAAGTAGACCATATCCTCCCAATCTGTATTATGGGAATGAGGCCAAGATATAATGGTCTGTCTACGGTCAAGTACACAGAATGGGTGAACTGTGCAAACACGCACGCAGTTCAAGTATTCATGCTCAGTAAAGTTCTGGTATTGGAATGCTTAGTTTACATTGTCAAATACCTAGAAAGCTGCTCTGTTTAGTATCTGCCAGAGTTTTATTCATGGAGATGGGTGCTAAACATTCCTGATTCTTTGAGTGGACTACTATCAGACAGATATATTCCTCAATGTTGCTTAGTACTCACATATCTCCATACTGCCCCTTTCCTCATATATTATTAACCTTTTACAATGGACATCTCAGGTGTCATGTTATGCAAGGTACGTAAGGGGCAAATGAACAAGTGCCATTTTAATTATATGCTGATAAACTGCCTTTGAATTGCTGGCTCGGCTGAACTGCTAAGGTTAGAAAACTTCAGAGCTTTACAGATCAAGAGCAAGATAAACTTATCAGCTACTTTACCTTTACAGCCTGTGTCTGAGCTGAATGGGAAAGGACAGAACTGGGATGGACAACTCTGATAGTGATTGGTTTCCCAGCAACTGGCATTATGGATTGGAGAGACGCGGTCACTGCTGTTGTAGCAGTTGGTGCAGCAGTAGTCAAGGTTGGCTTCAGAGCTTGTAGAGATGTTGCTGCAGCAGAAGATGGCGGCTTTACAGAACTAGGAGCAGGAAATGCAGGTGATGACGACATTGCAGGGGTATGGACTGGTTTCACAACCTGGAGAGAAGTGGTACCAGTTGCCACCATTGCAGTGGAGGAGACTGGATGTACAGCTCTCACAGTAGTTGGTTTAGTGGAGGGAACGGGACTGGCACCTTGAAGGGAGTGTGTCCCTGACAAAACAGGCGTGGTCTGAACAAGCTGAAGAGAACCAGATCCTCTTGTCACTCCTGATGTACAGAGGACTGGGCCTGAAGTCTGTTGGGAGGGTATCCCCGTCGGAATTTTAAGAGAGGTCGCAGTCACAGGAGTGCTGGCAGCAGGTACCGAAGAAGCGGATGATGCTGTGCTACAAATAGGAGGAGCTGTTTGTGGTCCTGATTGTTGAAGACACTGCCGTATAAAGGCCTGTGCGTCAGGCATTAATTGCCGTAAGGCAAGCATACTTTTCTACGCAAGGAAGAAAGCAGTAGAAAAAAAATTAAGATCCTGCATTTTCCTTCCAGCAGTGACACCACACTGTGTCTCATTGAATAGTATCAATGTCACCACTAAAACATTAAAAAGATAACTAGCAGACCAGCTAAACAATACAAATTATCACATCTGATCTTCAAGGAAGATTCCTAAAGTTCAGGCTGTTTGCCTTTGCAATCATTAACAAATCTGCACTTTGAGAGGAGACTTAAGCACACTGGACAACATCCCAGACACATTTATGAAGCTGGTCCTGAAGTCCTGCTCTTGTTGAATGTGTGAGAGCCATAAGAACCTGAATGGGCAGGAAGTTTCCTCTGAATGGGTAGAATTTACCGAAATTGTACATGCAGGTTTGTGCCAGCTAGCCTCACACTACATGGTCTGATATCACAGATTTGGGAAGTCCCAATTCTCATCACAACACCATGGAGCCATGGACAGAATTTCACTGGAGAGGCTCATTTTCCCACACCAACTACTTCATGCTGATTCCCAGTGTGTTTTGCTTTACAAATTAATTCTCCTGACATTTCAAAACAACCTTTCACCCAGCCATCAAGGACCATCACCACTTTGATACTTAAAATGGGGAGCAAATTCATTTAGACATACCTTGAGAAAAGGGAGAAGATAGGGCTGAGGGGAAGACTTTAGCTCAATGTACAGTTTTCTAGTAAATTCTTCAGGTTCCATTTTGGCTTCCTAGATAGGAAAGGAAATGGTTGCACAAATGTAACGTGTCGTTTCTCCAGATGTGCCTAAACTGAACCCACCAATTCACACACTTTCTTGTACTAACAATTTCATACGCTGAATATTCAATTCAACAATTAAATTGAAGAAAGTGTACAGTATCAGCAGGCTCCCAAAAGGAATCTAAGATTAATTCTTCACTGGTTAAGAACCAGCAACTGCGGGCAATAAGTTAGATTTCTAAGTTGTTACTAGAAACGTGGAAATGTACCAAGGCGGTAAAAAAATTGTGCAATATTTCTGCCACATGACTAGAGAGACAGACTGCAGAGAGTCAAATTTCTCCTAGTTTGTATCCAGAAGCAGGTAAAATAAAACAAAACCTTTCCTATTTGTTTAGCTTCTCTTTCCTGTTTCCCACCTGTATTTGCAGCATGTGTTACTATAACAGGCAGTATTTAACTTGCCTATTCTGAACATGCTCAGGAAAAGCAAAAACAGCTACAGAAGTATTGCCATGTCATACACTCTACACCAGTCACTCTGTGAAAAAGAATGGGATCAGCTTCTGGCAATTATGACACTCCAACATTAAGGCACATGCATATCTAAATATGGTATAGAAAAACTTATTGGGGGAAAAGGAGCCTTTCATTGTTTGAGAGGTCTGCAAGAGTGCCTCACCTGGTGTGCCTGAGAATCCTGCCTCTCTCTGAATGTTGTCCCAGTACTCAGGCTAGGACTGAAACATTGCCCTGCAACCAGGCTGCCTGATGACTGGGATCCTTGCCTTATGCCATGCCCCACTGTGCACCGTAGCCAATGACGTTGTGGCCTCTAGTATGCCCCCATGTAATTAATCCATCCCGTACTTCACACCCTTATTTCCTGTGTGCACACAAATCACTTCTGAGTAAATACATTTAGGATCAGGGCACAAATACTTGCAGATGAACTTTTACCAACAGACTTTGTACCAGGTTCTTCACATTCTGCCCCATTTCAGGTGCTTGAGGCCCACTGGATGCCAGTTTTATTAGCGTTGCTAGGAAGTTTTTGCACTTTTCCACATTTTCCAGCATTTCCTGATTGGAAGCCAAAAGAGTAAATTAACTTCTGTTCAGTTCTGAAATACTGGGAAAGGTAAGCAATCTTAGACTACTTTGCACTAACTTTAGAGGTGCTGACCTGTGCTACTGTCCTACTTTCTGTGTCAGAGACTGGCTTCGTAGCAAGAGAGAGCACAGAAGAATCAGAAATAGGAGGCTTTGCCACTGGTCCGGTAACCAAAGACTTTGCAGCAACAACTGTGGTGCTGCTATTATTTGTTGATGCTGTTGACTGGAAGAAATTAAACATTTAAGTAGCTAGATTCAATTCTGACAGGAAAAAGCAAAACTAAAGCTGCTACATTAATATTAGTATCAGGAAGGCACCTTTGTTCTACTGGTGTTGGTGCCTACTACCCTCCAACACAACTTTCCATTAATGTCTCCCATTCACACTTTTAGGAGAAAGCAAACAGCTACACAGAACATCATGCATGCAGATTAGCTCATGTGAACCTACATTTAGATTTAGCAATAACGATTTTGTCTGACAGATAGTAATCCTAACAACCATGCACATTTCCATCAACCACCAGGAGCTGAGAATGACCATCACTGAAGACAGCTCATAAAGCATTATGTTTAGAGGTAGACTCCTTTATTGCAGTCAGATTCAGGCATTAGACACTACCATAGGCTGGGGGATATGGATGACTAACCCAACCCATATGGCAACTTGAATGAGGCAGATGACCAGGGAGGGGGTTAGTTTTCCTGTTCCTCAGTATGTTTTGAGTTCCATTGGCAAGTGCACCATTGGGTACGTGTAAAAAAATAATAATAATACACACAGCATGATTTATAAAGCCACCTGGCCATTTATTAGATTTGTGACTCAGTGGGCTAAAAGGTTTAAGTGCCAGAAAATAACAAGGAAGTCATACCTGGATTACAGCAGGCTTCTTAACATTAGAATTAACAGAAGGAGTTGTCCAAGTCACTGTTGTATGAGGAGCAGCTGATACTTTCAGTACCTGAGTTCCAGAACTCTTTCAGAAAGATAATAGAATATATATTGTTAGGTAAAAGCCTCAAAAGGAAATATCGGGTAAGCGGCCAAGCACAATTTCCTTCTAACTGGACACATCAGTGTTATTTGTCCCAACTGCAAGTATGCTGGGCAAAAGTCTTTTCTGAACAGGAAGATGCAAATGATGCAGAAGAGGATCCAGTAGCACGCCAAGTAGATAAGGCTTCTTTCTATGGATAGGCAGAAATGCTATGACTTAAGAAGCATTTCAGGCTATGACTGTTCAAGTGTTATTTCTAAGTATTGAAATTTTTCCATCCATGTAGTAACAGTGATAGCTGGTATGAGCAAGTTGAATGCAGAGGAAAGAACAGAAAATCACTGTACTATATAGGCAATTAAGGCTTAACATTTTAAAGTTGTTTAAGCTCCTACGTACGGGCAAGTGGTGCCAGCAGAAAATGGAAAGGATTCCTGCATCTAGACTAGATTCACTTCACTGCTGCACCCATATCCCTGAGCGTGACATACATTGGCCCAAGTCCTGTGAAAAGCTATAGTAGCAGAAGAAATACACAACAAAACTGCTATTACAGAGGTATTTACCTGTACAGTCTGTATTTTGACTGTAGGTGCATTTGCAGGCAATGATTGTCGTACAGTTGAGTTCTTTTGGGATTGGCTTTGAACTTGAGCAAGTGCTTGTTGGGACAGCAGCATCAGCTGTCCAGTGTTGCTTCTGACAAGAACCGTTCCTGCAGGAAAGAAGATACTATCAGATCCTTCCACTGCACAGTCTTAAGAGCAAGTACATAAATCTGAGTTTGTATGATCCAAACTTTTAAGCAAGAAATCGGCAGCATAAACAGTACATGAATTATGCAATATTACACTGCTTCTATAGTAGTGCACACTTCCCTTCTAGGCTCCTCTGTTTAAACAGCAGACTACTACATTCCTGCTGTGCTCCAGTTAGTGTTATGACAGACGTAGCTTATTGTTTGACCTTTTAAAAATCCATCAAACATATTTAAGAATAAATTCTGAATTGGTCTAGTTTAGTCACGCATCTCTGCTCTCACAGCTTGCAATATAGAGATGTTAAGAAAACGCCACACTGCAATGTTAGTCCTGCAATGGCTTCTGTATTAAATATTTTAAAATTACACATATTTATAACTCTCCCCCTTTCACTCAGGGGTCTGAGAGCAGGGTACAAACACCTAAAAATCACAAATATATAAAATCAACACAAAACAATCATGAACGAAATCAAATGGCAACAACAACAAAATGAAAATGCAGCCAGGAGAAACAAGTCAAAATGCACCTGACAGCCAGCCACAAAGGCCTGGACAAAGGTATGTTTTCACCTGCCTTTGAAAAGACCAAAATGTTGGAGCATGATGCACCCAAGGGGAGGTCCTACCATACTTAAAAAGTAATTGTCATAGTCTTGATAGACAATGCTGTGTGACTGCAGGCTTCTGAGACCACCTATGTGTTTCTTTTTACACAAAAAATCTCATGCTTGAGATTCTTCACCAGACAAGGCTCATTCTAAAAAAAAAGGTGAGGGCCTTCTTTTGCTCAAATCAGGATTTTTTAATTAGATATACAACTCTAGAATCTAACATTTTAATACTGATTTTAAGGCACTTATCCACGTTTATGATATTAAAGTAGTAAGGGGAAGTCTGCCTCATAGGCACACACCCCTCCCCAGAGAGCCAGCGTGGTGTAGTGGTTAAGAGCGGTGGACTCGTAATCTGGTGAACCGGGTTCACGTCTCCGCTCCTCCACATGCAGCTGCTGGGTGACCTTGGGCTAGTCACACTTCTTCTAAGTCTCTCAGCCCCACTCACCTCACAGAGTGTTTGTTGTGGGGGAGGAAAGGAAAGGAAAGGAAAGGAAAGGAAAGGAAAGGAAAGGAAAGGAAAGGAAAGGAGAATGTTAACTGCTTTGAGACTCCTTCGGGTAGTGATAAAGCAGGATATCAAATCCAAACTCCTCTTCTTAATCCTACTTCCGCAAACTATTCACTGCTGGAACAGGGGCATGTTGCCAACAACAGGATTTAACCCAGCCCTAGTGCCCATTAGCTGATATCACAAACCCCCCATTTGGGGGAAATGGCCTTGCAGGCCAGGATTGTCCTATGGGCCAAAGGTTCCCCACCCCTGCTAAATATACTTTTTAATAAGACTTCCAACTCATCCTTAAAAGGGCCAAGAAACCACGCAGAAAGGTATGTTCCTCCTTTCCACATAGGGCAGTGAGCGTTTAAAGTTACAATCATTTCAGGAATAATAGCTGGGTACTTGTTAAATCCTCTAAATGGTAGGTGCCGTTAGAGAACAAGAAGTTAGAGAGCTGAAAGTGCTGCTCTGCTGTCACCTCTAACCAAGGCAGCTTCGAGACTTCCGGAGGCGGCGCGAAACAGCAATGGCGGTCCTCTTCGCGCTGTGAAGAGGGGCTCCGCGAAAAAGGGTCGTCCGCTGCGGCAAAGCGGAGACCCATCAAGAAAAACCGCAGGCAGAGCGAGCCTGCGGCCGTGGGACTCGGCGGGCGCCTGGAGCCCCCCCAGAAGCGGGGAAGGAGCCTCGTAAGAGGCTCCGGAACGTGAAAGGGGGAGCGGCGCTGTGAGTTCATCGCTCTTTTCGTGGAAGCAAAGCCGCGCTGCTGCTGCTGATGAGCGCTGACCTTTCTTCTTGAAATTATCGGAATTGGAGCAACATACCCGTGAGTAAGGGACCTAAATTTTTAATTTAAATTGAAGAAATTCGGCTGAAAACGGGAGGCGAGTAACAGGAAGTCCGCCTCCCGACTCTGCTAATTAGATCAAAGCAAGGGCTCGGAAACGAGCTGAAGTATCTAAAAAGGGACTGTAAAAGTAGAAGAAAGGGTGCATTGATAGACTCTGCATTTTGAAGATAAAAGGGAAAGAACTGTGTGATTTATAGACTTTTATTCTTTGGAACTACCCTCCTATCTTTGGGCTAAACGGGGTTGAAAGAGATAACCCCGTCATCGGGCTGCCAGTGCATAGAAAAAGAACTGTCAAACTGCTGTCAAACTGACGACATTGTTGCAGAGATTGAAATTGTTGCATAGACTGAGACATTAACATTAAACATTGTTGCATGGACCTATATTGATACCTTGTGGTTGGATTTTAAGAGATCAGAAGTTCTGGAAACCTTCCTTTTGTGTTTGGGAACTACAAAACTTAACGTGGGGAATAGAGGAACTTCAATGGCGGAAAATAGTTCCTTTCTTTTTTGAAACTTTGAAATACTCCCCCTATAGGACTGTGGAAGTATAGTGGCATGGGAATTGAGCTTTATTGAAACTTTTTGTGGTTTAATTTGTTTATACTTGGGATTTGTCTTTCCCATGGGACAAAAGATCATCTGACCTTGAACAGAGGCAGGTGTGGAATGAGCGGCACAGGGAGAACAAGAGCAGCTAAAGCCAAAGATAAAGAAAAAGAGAAAAAATCTGGGCAACTTTTGCAAACAACTTTAACTCATCACCGCAGATCATCTGTCCCAACTGTGCTGACAGCACAGGAGGTAGAACTAGTGCAGCCTGCTGCAGAAGATATGGCAACTGGAGGATCTGAAACAGTTTTGAAACAAATTTTGGAACAATTGGCAGTTTTAAATCAAAAAGTGGACAATCAAACATCAAAGATTGACCAAGCTACATCCTCTATTGGCAAATTAACCGAACAGGTTTCGCAGCACACTCAGGCAATTGAGAAATTGCAAGGAGCTACGGCAGAAAACTACAAATTAGCTGTGGAAGCCAATCAAAAAGCAGAACAGGCGAACTTAAAGGTTGATGAAATTAAAGGAGAAGTAAGACCTTTGAAAAGGCAGGTAGGGGAACAACAAGCCTACCTGTCATTGGTTGAATTGAAAAGTAAAGAAAGTAATCTCAGGATAAGGGCTATCCCGGAACTGGAGCAAAATAATCTAGAGGGATTTTTGACACTTTTGTTCTCCAAATTCTGGGGAATTGAGGAAGAAAAGGACTTTAAAATCGTGACAGCCTTTAGACTGGGAAAATCAGTAAAGAAAGACAAGCCCAGAGACTGTCTAGTTGCTCTGAGATCAAGAGAGAGCCAAAAAGTAAGCTACTTTCGAGAATGTATAACTTGCTGCTTAAGTGGAATACACAGGATGAGACAGTCAAATCCGCTATGATAAAATGGGCTCAGGATGTGGGGCATAACATTATGTTTGCAGACTGGGAAAGGTTATGGAACACCGGTTTGAAATTTACGGCATGCACTGCCTTGAAGGAAAATATTATGAAAATGGTATACCGGTGGTACATGACCCCAGTCAAGTTAGCCAAGATATATCATCTGTCTGACAACAAATGTTGGAAATGTGGAGAGGCGGAAGGGACATTCTTTCATCTCTGGTGGACCTGCCCGAAAGTGAAGGCCTTCTGGGAAATGATCCATAATGAACTAAAAAAGGTACTGAGATTTACCTTACCTAAGAAACCAGAGGCCTTCCTTCTGGGCATGGTGGACCAGAGAGTGCTTAAGAAGGACAGAACCTTTTTCATGTATGCTACCACAGCAGCAAGGATCCTGATTGCAAAATATTGGAAGACACAAGATTTACCCATGCTGGAGGAATGGCAATCGCAGTTGATGGACTATATGGAATTGGCTGAAATGACTGGCAGAATCCGAGACGTGGGAGAAGAAACAATTGAGGAGGACTGGGAAAAGTTTAAGGACTATTTGAAAAAACACTATAAGCTGTATGAATGTTAAAAAATGCACCTTTCAGGAAACTCTAGCTTCAGCAAATTTAAGTTAATGAAATGAAAATTAAGACACAAGAATTTAGAGGTAAAATAATGAAACAACTTTATTGTGTTTAATACAAAGCATATAAGAATTGGGTTACAGTAAAATTGAAATTAGGGAACATGATAAAATGGAAGTTACAATAAGTTTTGAAATAAGTTAACAAATTGCTGATGCTTTATAAGACAGGGAACGCAGGGTTCGGAGGATGTGGGGAAGTCCTATAGATTGGATGGAAAAAGAATATGGAAATTTGTTATTCTTCTACTCTATTTTCTTATAACCATTCTTTATTCTTTTTTCTGTATTTCTGTATTTCTAAAAAGCAATAAAAAATATTTTTTAAAAAAAATAACCAAGGCAGCTTCAAAACCAACATAAAACCTTGTGAAACTTGTTTGTTTCTAAAGAGTAGTATGGCTGTCTATTACAACACCATCAAGTGGTCCTTCTTTCAAATCCCCCATTAACTCTAGGGAGAAACAACTGTCTCAAAGCTCTTGACACCCCCACCAACGCTTTCCTCAGCTATTCTGCAGGTAGCAACTCGAGAGCCTAACAAAGGCCAGCCTTTGATATCTTCTCTCAGCTACAGACCACTGCTAGAGAAAAGGTTTAATTGGTATGTGTAGTTCCAAGTTGGGGGAGGAAGAAGGATCCGGGACAGCCTGGAAGGATAAACTAGGGCACAAGTAACAGAAGAGAAGGCAGAAGAAAGAAAAGAGGAGGGGGACTGGTAAACATACGGGAAAACTACAGCAACTGTGGCTTCAGAGGAGGAAATGCTTGAAACGTAATTTATTGTTGACTTTATAGTTCACCCTTCACAGAAACTGTAAGATAAATAGCAAACATATAAAATTCATTAATAAAAAAGAGTAGCAGTGTGTAAAGAGGGGTAGTAAGAAACATCCAAGTGTTTTCAACCATCAGCAACTCCCAAAGGTGTGAGTAAAGAAGTGCTTGGGTACAGGAGTATAAATGAAGACAAAAATTGCAAATTAAGGGTCTCATGCTCATCTGCAATTTGCAAGCCTGAAACTGCAATCCTAAACACACATGTCTAAATAAGCTTACGGTGCACTTATTCATAAGTATGCATGCACAGGACCTAGCTGTAAAACACACACACACACACACACACACACACACACACAAACAAACACCAAAAAATGCTTTGACATCTCAGTACAAAATGCACAATCTACATAGGGTAGCCTGGGTGCCACAAAGCTTTGGTGCCTTTGTTCTACTTTCTACCCTACATTTATTTTCACTTGTATACATGGGCTGCATAAAAGGCCAAGAGGCACTTCACATTATGTGTCCAAATGTCCTTAAGGATGAAGCACATGGCTCTGCAATAGTTATAATCCTGTCCGCTAACTGCAACATAGTTGTACAACACTGCCATCTAATGGTGCAGCTAGTTAAGTGTGTGTTTTCCCTTCATGAAATTCTAAGCATGTGGTTTATCTAGCGCTGTTCTACAACACTCGCCCACACTTGAACACCTGCCGGGAGAAACAGTTCTAGGGTTGAACCAAAACAAGCGCTCTGTGTGGTGGCCTGATAACTGTTGCCTTAGAACAGCTGCATAGGAGGTTGGGTGCCCCTGAGCATAGAAAGGAAGGGGACAGTGCACATCTGGAAGAGTCCCAAGAACAGGTAAGCAACACATAACCAGAAGAAAACCTATTTGCTACTTCGCTCCACAGGAGGCAGTGTTTGGTAACGGCAACAAAAGTGTCACTGCGCAGGTGCCCTGGCTATTGCTATCTTGCTCATCAGCTTTGAAAATCTTTCTAATAACTGCTAAGCCTGCTCAGCCACCCCAACCCAGGAATTATCTGAACAGAACTATATATGCAGTAGTTTGTATATGCTTCTGCTTTGGTTTTCAAACAAAGAAGCTATTATTGTGCCAGAGAACTTAAGATCAATTTAATATTTCCCTCTGTTGCCTCTACTAAAATGCCTGTTCCTGCATTTTAGACAGGCATGGGGAAGAATAACTATGAAAGTAAGTTGTGGAGAACACTCGGGTCCTCAAAACACAACCCAGTAAAATGCTACTGAGTGACTTAATCAGCTGAGACCTCTACAAAGGCACTTATGACAAGTTCCCATTGAATGCTAAAGGCCGAAAGTTCAATGGTTCCCATCGTAAGATTTGGGAAATTAGGAGGGGTAGGGTTTTTTTAAAAAAAAAATTGGGAAATTCTGAATTGGATAAATTTCCTATGCATCAGAAAACTTTCTGAAACCCTTGAGAAAGCCCCTAATGTTTTAGCCTTTCCTCATAGCAGAACGTTCAGACCCCACATTCTTAAAATGTGAAATTAAGGGTTTTCTGCCACAACTTACATCACTTTACACTTGCTTACACAGAATTGCATTAGCCATTCTACCACCCATTCATTACATTTGGAGAGATCATTTAGAGCTCTTCACAACCTATTTGTTTTACCCACCCTGAACAATTTAGTGCCACCAGCAAACTTGGCTACCCTGCCCCTGCTCAAGGGCAAACTTTGCCCAACCTGGTGCCCTCCAGGTGTAGACTATGATGCCCATGACCCCCACAGCTTCACTAGCTGCAGCTGATGTGAGGTGAGTTCCAGTTCAAGTATCTGGAGGGCACCAGGTTGGGGAATGTTGCTCTCTAGGGCCTGGCTCATAAGCTTCCACAATTTTGCTGTTTCAGAGCACCAGCCTTTGCTGACTACAAAGCAGAAAGTGTTACTTCCCAATTCTTCAGCCAAGTTCAAGCATAGTTACCTTAGTGAGTAATGGCAATAATAGTGTGCAAGAACAACCATTCCCAGTGCAGAATGCAAATAAGTTCTTTCAGTACATTATTAATCCTGTATAATGAATACAACTTCCTCAATAGAAAGTCTGGAATACCCTGGCCTTTAAGGTGCAATCACTACCAATGACAACAGACTTTTGACAGCATGTAAAAAGTGGCTTTTCACCCAAGCACTTGGCTAAAGTGGTGCCAGTGTATTCAATGATATAGTAAGTTGTATTTTAAAGAAATACTGCTTTATTGTTACAGATAGGTAGCCGTGTTGGTCTGCCATAGTCAAAACAAAAAAAATTCCTTCCAGTAGCACCTTAAAGACCAACTAAGTTAGTTCTTTATTCACTGCTTTATTGTGTTTGTGTGTGCAACTGCATGAACAATGAATAGTGGGCTACAAGTATTTTAAATAAACATCCTACTGGCTTTATGAAATTATTATTCATGTGCGTTACTAAACGTCTATTTGGTCAGAGGCTCTTCTTGAAGGTTGCTTTCAGCCTTTGGAGACACAGGACATACTTGCAGCAACTTTTCATCTTGTATGCTGCTGTCCTCTCCCCCCCCCCCTTCACCCATTCATTTCTTTCTGTGATGACACAACACTCTTGACACTCCCTGCAAGATAGTTAAGAGAACTGCAGCTCTAGCCTGTACTAACAGTTGCCATTTTAGACATCCCCAGTCTAGACCCAGGGAAATCCTGATCTGCAGTATTTTTTGAGAAGGGGCAAACTGCTTCCAACTCCCCAGAGCAGTCAAGCACATGTGCTATTCAGCCAACTGTTTACAAAAGGAGTCAAAAGAAGCAAGTTGCAGAGACAGTAGCAAACAGAAAGCAAGAAAAAGTAGCGACCAAACAGTAGCAAACAGAAAGAAGAAACAAAACCAGTAATTTCTAGACAACCTTGCCGATACAATTTCTAAGTTGGTTTCAGCAACTTGCATACAGCCAGCCTTATAGTTAAGCACTAGCCCGCTGGTGGACCATATGCTGCTCATTACGGACTTCACTCTGGGTCACATGGACTTTACAGTGCAGTGGAACGTCTACCCAATATTATATTCTACCCTCTATTTTGGCACTATTGCAGAATCCCATTTTTATTAATTGACAAGTTTAGCTGATTTTAAAATGCAAGACTAAAGAGATGCCCCCAATTAATCAGAATGATTTGTCTTATATGTACTAATACTATCAGCATTATGGAAGAGGCATTATTCCCTAGTAGAAGGGGATGACTCTTCCACGATAATGACTACTATAGCTCATGCTTGCATCTAAAAAAAATTGCTTCAAAAAATGGAGAGTGCATGTGTTAATTAGGTAATTGTCCTAGTCCTCACATAACTCACTTCTAATGCCAAAGCACAGTAAGTAGATTTCATCCTATGCTAACCCTAGAGATGCATGTACAGGTTCTTACTTGTCTGCCACTCTTTGGATTTTTTTTTTTATGACACAGTAGGAGACTGCAGATGCATAAATTCATGCTGCCAATTTACGGTAAACTGTTGTAGAAAGCATGACAAAATCTGGAAACCATCAGCACAGTTGGGTTACATAATTGCATTTTGTCTAGAATAAAGGAAATCACTGTGGCAGACAGGCAAAGGTAGAGACACGGACAAACAAGCTTTGCCTACGTATGGCAATCCATTGAGGCTGAGCATTCAAGGATGTCTCGCTCATGTGGGTTGCAATATCAGCTACTGTTTTTCAAAGCAGTGCAATCTTAGTAAGAAAAACAAAAAATATTATGGCTATGTCCAACAGCGATGTGGAAAATTTTGAATCAGATGATGTCTCATCGCCCTATATTGATGGTTTGATGTATCACGCTTAACTACATTATTAAAAAAGTAGAAAAAGGAGCTCCGTGTTAATTTAACATGCTGTATAAAAACCTCAAATATTTCTAGCAGCTCAAAATAGATGAATAGAAATATTTGATTAAGAACGTGTTATGTTTCAATAAAAATAATGAAAGAGAGCTTTGACTGTATTTAAATGCTTGTAAACACTATTCTATAGCAGCATCTAATCCCTGGAACTCCCTTCCATAGGAAAGCCATATGGTACATTGCTTGATTTTTTAGGAGGGCAGTTAATTTTTTTTTTCCTGTTTGGACCAGCTCTTGCAGCCCTCGTTATTTGGGGTGCTGTGAATTTCTGCCCTCTAGAGATGATTTTGAGGGTGTCAATTGCATGTACATTGAGAAGTTCAATTGCATGTACAGAAGTCTGAGTGAGCAGATATGCAGCTTTTGATACAGCTCCAAAATATTTTAAGATGTTACAATTCACACACTTTAGACTTGAGGGGGGAAATTAAGGTGTCGAAAACTGTTAAATACTCATTTTAGCATGCTAGAATGAGTATGGGAACAGTCATAAGAAATTATGACTTTGGTTGCACATTTTACTAGCATTATTATTCATTCTAGCTACCTAGCTCAGCATGTATTTTTTTCATGCAGCCAATCCCATGAAACAATGAATTTCTAAAACTGAAAACATTATGTAGAAAAATATGGTAGCGATATTTTTTCCAGCAAATTCTTCCTATCACTGATGCCTTCAGTAATGCTCAGATGTTGTCAGGGAAGACACACTACAGGTTGCCTTGATGTAACAAGTCATCCTTAACACAGCTAGCAACATGGACAAACAGCAACAATTAATACTTGGATAATATGGTAAGGTACATTTTTCAACTTGTTACTTGCTCTGGGCCTGCAGCCACTCTATCAGTCAACGGCACTCATGGCAAGTAATGTTTGTTGTGGCAAAGTTTGTGTGTGACCAACAATAGCCCTGCCACCACTATGCAGGAATATTTTCTGCCACTAGTGTTAAAATGTATATGAAACAAATGAGGATGAAGCAAGCTGCAGCTGCTCTGGAGTTGACCAACCTGTGCCCTTCCTTCAACAGATACATTGGCACAGATTCAAAATTAGAGCAGGAAAATCAGTGCATTGCCATGTTTCCTCAAAAAGACAAACAGCACCATGAGATATAGATAACTACCGACTCCAAGGTCACCCACACTCAGTTTGAACTGCAGGATCTCCTAGGATGATCACTCCCTTTCATGCATACCAAGGGAGCAATGAATAAGACTGAAACTTACCAAGTTGCTCCTGATTTCATGACATCTGTTGTTGGTGACAAGAAGAGCAATGTCTGAACAGGCCCCTGCAGTGGCACTCCTGCCAGGGGTGCTAATTGGATAACTATTTTCGTATTGTCACATTTGCTACACAGAAATTCTGCCATACCAAAGTCTAACAGCTAATATTTAAGTTTGTTCCAACTCCTAATATTCTCTCATTTTAACACCTGCCACCTGCACCTGTCAAGTAATGAAGAAGTCTGGGTAAATGAGAGTAATTTCTCAAAAAGGTAGAACTTTAATTAGAAAAATATGATACCAATTCAAAGCTGAAGCTAGCGTCAAATCACATTTTAATAGCACAAGATATCAAAACTTTGACATTAAAAGCTTGGGTGTCAAAACGTTTTGAAAAACTTTTGCAAGTATATTACATCTTTGCAAGCAAGCAGGGAGAAGAGAAGGAAACTAAGCCTACCTCAGGCAGGCAAAAAAGTTCATGTCAGTTTATTATATATGGCACAAGCATAACTTAGATGAGCAATTTAGCAACAGTTCAGTGGAATCATTTCACGCAAATATGCAGTTGTGTGAGTGCACTGGGAACTTTTAAGTCACTGATCTGCGATTAGAAAGTGAAACTTTAAAGGGCTTACAATACTAACTTTCTCCCTTTACTTCTATGATAGTCTATGTCACACTTCTAGAACATAAAAAAGTTCACTTAATACTGAGTCAGTGTTTCCATATAAAGACTTAATGCTGTGAACCATACAGTACAGATACTGTAGATGGGTTGCTGGAAACATTTTTTTTTTAAAGTCCTATCTGATTTTCCCAAGGAATCTGCATTGAATGCGGGGGGGGGGGGGAGGCAGAGATACAGGCTGGCATTTTGGTGCCAACAACATTCAGTGGGCAGGTGCTGCGAAAGATCGGAAGGGGTGATGAAGGCTACTCCATCCCCGCAATAAACACCATTTAACTTGCTTAGGAGTCCCCCCCCCCCATAGCAGAAATTGAAGCTGGGACCGTCTGCATGAGAATCAGTTCTTTGCCACGAAGCAATCGGCCCAGCTCTCATGTTTAGAAGGCACATCCCACCACGATGCCCACAACTCGCCACTAGTTCCCTGATGACTTGACCCGTTAGCTGAAAACAAAACAAAACTCATCCAAAACTTGGCCTCATCCAACAGGAGCGCTGCCAGGAAAGGGAGAAGGCAACTCACCCGGCGGGATCTGGAAGTTCGCAGGTAGCTGTATCGTCACCGTCTGCGGGGCTTTGGGGGCTCCGGGCTGAGGGGCCGGCAGCCTGGTCCCCGCGCCGGGCGCCTTGGGGAGCTGCTGAGCCGGAGGCGCCCCTTTGCCCGCCGCGGGAGCGGACGCCGCTCGGGGCTGCTGGGCGACGGAAGGAGGGACTCTGCTGAGGGGAACTTCGGCGTTCAAGGCGACCGCCGCGGCGGGCGGCGCCGTGCTGTGGGCGCGCAGCGCAGCCGGGGCCTCGCGGAGCCCCCCGGTCCCATTCAAGGCGGCGGCGGCGGTGGCGGCGGGGCCGGCCGCCAAGGCAGCGAGCTCAGGAGACCCGGAGGGCAGGACCCTCCCCGGCGCGGCTGCTCCCGGGGTAGTCATGGAGGAGAGGGCGCGCGGCGGAAAGTGCGGGAGCCTGGCGGAGACTCCGAGCGAGTCCACAGCATAGCAGCCTCCGAGGGGGCCCAGGAGCCGGCGAAGCTTCCGCAGCTGACGATGCGGCAAAAGCAGCGGCAGCGGCGGCAGAGTCCCCAGCGAAACAAGCTGCCTCAGAGGCTGCACCGCTCGCGGACTAAGCAAGAGTTAGGGGCACGGCTGCAGAAAACACATGGTCACGCAGCCGCTGCCGGCTTCTCCTCCTCAGAGGCGCGCACGTGTAGCGCCAGGCACTTCTCGCCTGGAGCAGAAGGCTCCAGCCAGGACAGCGGCGCACGCGAGCCGGCAACGCCCTACGGAGCCCCGCGCCGCCTCCAAGACCCGCCCCGAGGAACAGCCCCCAAGCGGCTCCGCTCTCCGTTAGCCATGTTTATATAGCCACGCGGGGCTCCCCGGCGCACGCGCCCTGGCTCTCCTGGCGGCTCATTGGCTACACCGGGCAACCTCGGCTGGGCGGCGTCGCGCGGCGTCACGCAGAGAGCACGGCCCCCCGCGCCGCTGAAGAACGCCGGAGGCGGAAAGTTATTGGGGAAATCGAACGCACTTGGTGGTTTTCTCTCTCTTACATCCAAACACCCTCACTCACCGAAGGCGCTCGTTGCATCGAAGAAGTAAGTGGAGTTGGTAATGCCAACAGAATGCCTATAATTTAGGGATTTGTACTTTTAAAATGTTTGCTTTGGGGTGGTGTTTTCTTTAAATTGATATTACTTGGGGAGTCAGCGCAGTGCTCATCCACAGGCAGCCCTGCAGCCTTGTAAATAAGCACTCCAAAAGTTACTAGCATGCAAAGAGGAAGAAGCTTTTTACTAGTAACGGAGGAGTGAATAACACAGCAGCGTGCTGTTTTTCCGTAAAGAGTGCAGAGGAAGGAAATGGAGCTCTAACCTTCCACCACCCACCTGCTCACTTTTCTGCATAAAATTTCCTGCACTGAGCTGCATGCATTTCCTTGTTACTTACGGCTTCCAGGCTAGTGGTTCAATACAAGTCTACTGTGTTAGGGCTAACATTTACCAGTTGAAACTCACATTAAGCATTTTAGAACATTGCCAATTCTGTGTCTGTGGTTCATGCTGTTCATTATCTTATGCAGACCCAGTGTGTTAGTAATTTAATCCTTAAATATTTCCTGCTACTATAATTGGTTAACACAATCTAGCATTTTTCTGCTTATCTGCAGCTGCCAATTCCTAATCAACAAGTAGAAATGGTGGCGTGGGCTTGAGAGTGGGAACAGTGCCTGCGTGGGAGCTGCTGCTGCTGCTGTTAGTCGCTGGCCTTCCAGGCCCTCGGTTCTTAGGGCTCTCGTGGAAACCCCGGCAAGATGTTCAAAAAATTTGATGAAAAGGAGAATGTGTCCAACTGCATCCAACTAAAAACGTCAGTTATTAAAGGCATTAAGAACAAGCTGATAGACCAGTTTCCTGGGATCGAACCATGGCTAAACCAAATTATGCCAAAGAAAGACCCTGTGAAGATAGTACGTTGTCATGAACATATAGAAATCCTCACAGTAAATGGAGAATTGTTGTTCTTCAGGCAAAGGGAAGGACCATTTTATCCCACGCTCAGATTACTTCATAAATATCCATTCATTCTACCACATCAACAAGTTGATAAAGGAGCCATTAAATTTGTACTTAGTGGAGCAAATATCATGTGCCCTGGTCTGACGTCTCCAGGAGCTAAACTTTATCCTGCTGCTGCTGATACAATCATGGCAATAATGGCCGAAGGAAAGCAACATGCCCTGTGTGTTGGAGTCATGAAGATGTCGGCAGAGGATATTGAGAAGGTCAACAAAGGAATTGGCATTGAGAATATCCACTATTTAAATGATGGTCTCTGGCATATGAAGACATATAAGTGAAGAAGCAGGAAGAATCCATTGCATTTCAGCTGGGCCTGTTTTTAATTCTTCTTTTAAAATGTGTGGCTAAATGTAAACTTTGTGGTGATGCTAAATAAATCAAATGAATGCTGGGGGGGGGGGGACAAGTAGAAATGGCATGTAAATAAAAATTTGCTTCATCAAACAACTTTAGTAATTCTTCAAAAGAATTGCTGTTATTGTGTTCAGATGATATGCTGTTTAACTTATATTCTCCTGCTGAATTGAAATTCAGTATATTGTTTTCCTTCTGTCTGAAGTGCTCAGGACTGGTGAATTCCCTTTCAACAATATGAGTCCCTTGGTCTGAGCTACTCAGGAAAAGCAATTACAATATAATTGTAGGTGTTTTCCCCCCCTCTTCGCTTGTGCAGTGCACCTAAATTCTTTTTAATGAGAAAAAAAAACAAGACATACAAGTTTTATGCAGCTTTGGGACATCATGAACATGTCACAGTTACTATTCAATTATTGAAAATGGAATTGGAATCAAGTACCAAATATTGAGAAGTGTAAGTAAACCGTACCATGATCATTTTTTTCGGTTTGTGTAAGAAGCTTGGGTTTTACATGTTGCTTTGTCCAACAGAAATATAAAGGTTATAAGAAATAGGGACTCTTTTAAAATGCAAGCAGTAAGCCAACCTGTAAGTGAATTGACAAATCCAATTTAGTTGCTTTTGCTGTATGAATTTTTTATAAGCCTATCCATGCTCCTTAGAGAGTTTGAAAAATTATGACATCCATTTAATGGTGATTCCTAGGGAATATTCATGCAACTATTTTTTTGAAGATACACAGGCTTCATCTGGTCTTCAAGCCACCCCCCCCCCCAAAAAAAATCTACATCTCCTCCAACCCACACTTCATGGGGCTGCCTTTAAAGACAGTTCAGAAGCTTTTGCTGGTACAGAATGCAACAGCCCAGGGATTGGCAAGAGCCAAATTGGGCATGGGGAACCTGTGGCTCTCCAGATCTTTCTGGACTGCAGCTCTTGTCATCCAGGCCCATTGGCAATGAGGTCTGGGGCCAATGAGAGTTGGAGTCCAACCACATCTGAAATGCCACAGGTTCCGCATTCTTAGGCTAAATGGTGCCTGCACTGATAACCTCAAGGCTTGATTACCATAATGTTCTTTATGTGGGGCTACCCATGTATTTCAGAGGGACGTGGGTGGTGCTGTGGGTTAAACCACAGAGCCTAGGGTGTTGCCGATCAGAAGGTTGGTGGTTCGAATCCCCACGACGGGGTGAGCTCCCGTTGCTCAGTCACAGCTCCTGCCAACCTAGCAGTTCGAAAGCACGTCAAAGTGTAAGTAGATAAATAGGTACCACTCCGGTGGGAAGGTAAACGGTGTTTCCATGCACTGCTCTGGTTCGCCAGAAGTAGCTTAGTCATGCTGGCCACATGACCCAGAAGCTGTACGCTGGCTCCCTTGGCCAATAAAGCGAGATGAGCACCACAACCCCAGAGTCGGTCACGACTGGACCAAACAGTCGGGGTCCCTTTACCTACCCGTGTATTTCAACCAGAAGCTTTAACTAGAGTGGAATGCAGCAGCCAGTCTGCTTACGGGAGCAGATTACTGGCAACAAGTTACCCCATTATATTATTGCTCTGTATTAAGGTTCTCCAAGACAACTGCCTTGCAACAGTCCCCGTCCCCCCACTTCTCCAGTACTGGACACAGCATGGATTGCTGTGGTAAATTTCTGTTTGATTCCTCTAAATCACCAGGCCCATACAAAATGAATGTGCTCATGTCCAAAGTTTATAAGACTAAGGATGCTGGTGTGCAACAGCCTTTGCCAACCTCATGCCCTCCAGCAATTTTTTCAATTTTTTTTTATCAGTCTCATCCTTTATAGCCATGTTGGCTGAGGCTGATGGCAGCTGTAAGCTGTAAGCATCATGAGAGCAGCAGATTGAGGAAGGCTGTTGTGCACCAAGCAAAAATTATTAAATGAAACTTCTCATCCTCTTTCCTCACCTTACCGCCGTTAAGTTAGTATGCTTGTTCAGAGGATAGTAATACATTCTGAGGAAATATATATAATAAAATGGCCAATTGTATCCTTTATTAGGATCTTTTGATCCTAAGAGTTCTCAGGGTGCAATCCTATATACACTTATCTTGGATTAAGGCCTGTTGAACTCAGCAGGGCTTCCTTCTGAGTAGATCCATGTAGGATTGTAGTGCACTTTACCTTGAGCTCAGTGGGAGTTACTTCCAAGTAAACGTGATTAGGATCAGACTGCACATTACGTAGATCTATGGCCAGACTTGTCTCAGTTCAGAAGAATCAAAATTATTGACTGCATGAAGAAAAACAAGCGAATTGGCACAGAAGCTGATGCTACTCACAGCTTGTATTAACAAAATAGTTTACATGCTTCAAGTGAGGAAACTGCTCCCCTCCCCTAAAAATTCTGTGTATGTGCCATATTTTTCCATTTAATTTTCTTATGCCTTGAGTATATCTTTCCCACTGTGGCAGATGCACAGAAGCAATCATGAGAGCTGCAGTATGTTTTCCCTGAAATATTAATTGTAAAAACTATTCTTCAGAATTGTATGTTAACAAAACTGATTGTCACACTGTGGAAATTAGGATGGTAATTTCCCCCTAAATAATACACAAAATTATGTTTTCATATGCTTTCCCAGAACCCTTTCATACCCATAATGTTCTCAATATGGGGCTTCTTACAGTATATTATAAATTAGCATCAATTACTATAGCTCACAGCATTGTCAGTCTAGAGACAGAGACAACAGAAGTCACATAACGTTGTACCACCAGATGCTAGGGGACACCTTGTGCACTTCATGAATTTTCAATTGAAAGGCACAGTTGCCAGTTAGAATAATTTATATCAATTCTATACAGGTGTAGTTTGTTTAGCTCCTATTTAGCCAATCACTCATAACCATAATAGCTGGTTTTGTTGCCCCAAAGTAAATGCTTGGGGTTCCTGTTGTTGTTTTGCCACACTGTGAAACCTAATATACAACTGATACATGATTTGAGGTGGAGAAAGCAAGTAAATTTTATAGGGGTTATTGACTGATTCCTAACTGGTCCCAAGATAGGAGCAAGCTAGCAGTAAATCACACCAAGAAAGTTGGAGTTAACTCTTTATTAGCAAAAACAGGATCTACACAGGAGTGTCAGACCTAATGAGCATAGCAACTCATTTCTGGCGGGACTTGCCCCCATGAAGCAGTTGCAGAGATTGCAAGCTCCCACCTCCCCGCAGCTGCCTAAGTCCCCTCCTCTCCAAGGTTTTCCCCAAGCAATCTGACACAGCAACTGTGTGTAGCCAACATCTCCTCCACCCTTTTCATGACTCTCCTGGTTCTGGGAGACATGGGGGGGCGGGCGGAAGAGGAACTTGTTGCAGCAGGAGGGGAAGACACTCATGCCTCTTCAACAGTTGGACTCTGCCTCTTGACCTCCCTCCTCTCCTCTCCTGCTTCAGCTTCTGCCTCTGCTTCTGGCCTCCTCTCTGACACAGGTTCCCCCAGCTCACTAAGCCCTGTTACCCCTTCAGCTTCTGACACCTCCTCCTCCCAGGCTTCTTCCTCTTCTCTCTCTGACCACCGATTGTCATCCCAGCACCAATCCCCGGACTCTGAACCTTCTTCCTTTTGGGGGTTCCCCAGCTGGTTCCTCCCACCATTCCTCTTTATCCAACCAGTCCATGATATCTCATGATTCTTTGTGCCAGATCATTCCAAAACACACTGAGTTGGATCCAGATGTGGGGTTGTATTCAATACTGTTGTTCCACTTGCATAATAGGCTTTTGCTTGCACGATGGAACTTCCCTGTCCTCTCTTCTGCAGCCCCCACCTGTTCACTCTCGAAATGTTTTTCCATGTGGTTGAGAAACCCTATAGAACAGTTTTGTGGGTCCTTGAGGAAAGGTGAGGAATAAGTCCCACTGCACAAGCAGAAGTCTTGAATAAGTAGAACAGCAGCATTGACTACAACTAGTGCTATTTTTCTAGAAAAAGAAGTGCTTGAACTCACCATGAACATCTCCCTCATTCTCTTAGAATGGCAATGGCACCCACCTGAGAGTTGTCAGAACTGAGTTCTGACTGAGAAGAAGCCCTTAGTTTATTGCGCTTGGTCACCATTGAAATCAGCTGGGCACATTAATAACTTAAGTCCTGGAGATTTCTGTCTCCTAGATTTGAACAGACATATCCAGATGACTCCATGCTCTAGAAGAATGGCTGGAAAGGGAGGAGAGATGTAGAGAAATGCCAAAAAAAAGGCTACAGAAAGAATAATCTCATTATCTGGACAAGTCGCTTCTTGTACACAGTAAGACGCTATTTTAAAATGTCCCCAGGGTTGCAAGTGAGGATTGCTCATAGAAATAAACTCAGAAATCCAAGATTGGGAGCCAATGTGTACTCACACAAAAGACAGCACAAAAGACCTCAACAAGGAAAATATTTTTTTCTGGGAGGTTGATATATTTTTAATATTGCCATTTCAGAACTCAGTTTTGAGTCTATTCTTTAATGTAGAGATTTGCCTGTTTGTCCTATGTAGAATGTGGAAGGGAATTTCTGGCAGATGTCATCTGTCATATCTGTTATACGTCTTTTGCACCTAGTTGGTACATCTTGGGGTTCCAGTAAAAAGTAAAGTTGATCCAAAAGTCTGCCTACCCCTAACATAGTTGGTAGCAATCAACAAGAATGTCACTGGAGATAGGAGGATTTATTAAACAACATTTGTACATGCATCTACAAAGCAATCTCATCAGTCTAAAAATTCTGTGCACATAATAATCTGAGTCTGAGAAAACCTTCTAAGGAAAGCGACACACACAAATTGTAATGCAGTCAAGCCTGAAGAGTAAACACACAAATTTGTATTCGAAACTACACACTATAGTGACATGTCTAGCAGCCACTATTATGATGATGATTTATTAGACACGTAACATAAGCACACCACTGTCACACAATCCTAAGGAATGAAGGAATCCCCATTTAGGATCTGTGAGCAGTGATTATTGATTTACATGGACCAAGTCTTCAGCACTTCTCTTTTGCAAAGAGAATCCCATGGCTTTTCCCAATCTGCTGCCCTCCAGTTGTTTTGGACTCGAACTCCCATCAGCCTCTGCGAACATGTCCAGTGATCAGGGATGATGAGAGCTGTAGTTCAGAACATCCAGAAGGCGCCAGGTTGGGGAAGACTGCTCCATGGTATTCATTACATGACAAGGGCACAATACAAATTACATGCTTCAGAAGTCACCCTATGAAATCAGCAGCAGTAGGTGGCTTGTGATGTAAGCAGTATGGAAAGAAGAAGAGTTTGGATATGATATCCGGCTTTATCACTACCCTAAGGAGTCTCAAAGCGGCTAACAATCTCCTTTCCCTTCCTCTTCCACAACAAACACTTTGTGAGGTGAGTGGGGCTGAGAGACTTCAGAGAAGTGTGACTAGCCCAAGGTCACCCAGCAGCTGCATGTGGAGGAGCAGGGAATCGAACCCGGTTCACCAGATTACAAGTCCACCGCTCTTAAACACTACACCATGCTGGCCCAGTTCCCAACCCTGAATCACACATAACATGTTAATATATGTTGGAACAACCTTGGGTCCCCAAATGTTGTTGGACTACAACTCCCATAATCTCTGACCACTGGTCCTGCTAGCTAGGGATGATGTCTTGAATGGAGGCAGTCTAAAAAGATGTGTCACTGGAGCATGTGGGGATAACATAAGTTCACTTCAGAGTTGGTGCCTTCTGCTGGGATGAACTCAAGCCAGATTTTGTTCTGGGTTGCTAATGGAGGCAGAGGAGAGGCACTGACAAGGTGTGAAGTTCCCCTCTCATGAAAGCAAGCAAGTGTAGCGTAGCAGTCTGGGAAATGGATTCACGTACCTTTTCAATCATAAAACTCAATGACCTGGTTTGAACACCATGGTAAGCCACAGTGTCTTACTGACACCACCACCTCCATCTCACTAACCTGGGGGGGGCCTGTGAGTCTGTGGTTTGCCTCGGGTGCCAAAATGTGTTGGGCTGGCTGTGGACACCACCACAAGCCCTTTGGAGAAAAGAAGGCATACAAATGTGATTAAGAATTTGGAGCCTGCTGGATCAAGCGATGTCACAGCATCCCACCCTGACATTGGCCAGCCAGATGCCTGTGGAAAACCTGCAAGCAGCATTCAAGCACAAGAGCACTCTACCCTTGATTGATACATAGAATTGATTGATACATGAATTGTAGAAAAGAAGAGAAAAGAAAGATAACCTAGGTAGATTTTAAGACTTAGGGGAAGTTAGGCACAACACTGCTGTATGTTTTATTTTATTTATGTATGCATTCTTATGAGTAGGAGACTCCCTTTCAAAAAATAAAGTCAGGCCTTTGGAAGATTTTGTCACTAGGACTGTGCCACTTGTTCCCATTAGTGCTGACTGGTGAACGTGGCATGTATTTTTATTCTAAAATATTTATATTTGCAAACTAACATGTCACAGAACAGAATCAAAATTTAGCATCGCCGTGACTGTCTCTTGTTTCATTATTATCTCTCTGGAAGAGATCTCAGACACTGATGCCCTTGCAAATGTGCAGTGTTGCTTGGTAAGTTCGTTTTTATATCGAGACACAGGGGCTCATATTTCAAGTGTTACTCTCTGAATATTCCACCCAATAACAAATGCAAATCATAAATGTCAGCGCTGAAAAAGCTGGGCAAGACAAAAGAAACCAATAAATGGAATAAACTCAGGGCATATTTCCCTGTTCAGAAAATCCCTCCAATGCAGTAAAACAGCATCATAAGGAAAGTACATCATCTCACCCTACAAAGTTGCTCTCGTGAGCCAAGCTATGGCACCTCATTATCTGTTAAGCCAGTGACTATGGGCACAACCCAGAGAAAGTCAGGAATGCTAAATCGTAAGGAGATCAAGTAGTCTTGAGCAAAGACTAATTGCCAAAGGCTGCAACCCTAAGGTTATTTGGAAGTAAGCTGTACTGAAACCGGCGGAACTGCATAAACATGGTAGGGCTTATTTTCAACAGGGTGATAAGTTTATCTGACTTTCTATTGCACTCAGTTTGAAACAGAGATCTTAGTTTAAAAATAAAAAATAAAATCATGCACAGCCACCCAAACCCCCACTCAGGGAACACCACAGCCAGTAAGCTAGTATAGCTGAGGGATCCAAGGATCAGCCCTACAGCATCCTGCTCTGAGCCATTCTGCTTCCTGCTGCTGGCAGGAACCTTCCCTTTAGCACAATGTTTCTCAGACACTGTGCCTTGGGTCACTTTCAGGAGGTTCTCAGTGCCACAACCTATCCAGGGCTTCCTCAGTTGCCTGTTCCATCACCCAGCTGTGACTTGGGGCTGGATCAATGGGCTCCAGCAACTCCTTCCGTGCTAAGTAAATGTTGCTAGGAGAAATGTGGGGCGGGGAGGAAGCTAGGTTTCCCTCTCCTATGGGGAAAGGGCCAGAGAGAGGAGGTTAGAAATTCACATATAAGGTGGTTGTTATCTTCATCACCACCATCATCAGCATCTGGGAATAGAAAGGAAGGAGATAAGAGGCAAGCTGCTACAGAAGAACGAAGTGAATGTAAAACAGCCAGGAAGAAGGGGCGAAAGAAACTTGCAGGTGTTGCGGGGTGGGGAGGAAGAGGTACACTGAGTGTGTAAAAAGAATAGGACAAGAAAATGCAGGAGATGGATAAAAATATGCTGAGACGCAAGTGCATGTGGGAAGGTAAAATATAAAAGCAAAGACCTTCTCCACTTACAGCCTTTAGATCATAGAATCATAGTATTAGAAGGTACCCTAGCCCAACGCCCTGCAATGTAGGAATACGCCACCATCCCGTACAGGGATCAAACGTGCAACCTTGGTGTTATCAGCACTACTCTCGGTATATTCTGCCGACAACGGCAGAGTATCTCCTGAGTAAATGCATGTACTTAGCTTGAGGGAAGATGTGCTATGGAACTGCTCACCACAAGGTAAATGCTGTGGGAAAGAATTGAGTAATTTTCAAAGATGGATCACTTATCAGAAAATGCCAGTGATTTCCAGCTGATTGTGTCAAACTCTCTGCTGCTATTTGCCACCATTTTGTGACAGGTGGGCCTCGGTAATTTTCAGTCTTCACTAGGTTTGAGAAGACATTTACTAGTGATACTCCTCCCTAGCAGCAGAGAGAATAGGACACGGCATCCTTACCCCCTCAGCTATCAACATGGTGAGTGGTGTTGGTGGTTCTTATTCAAAAGGAAACCCCTTTGAAATAAATAGGACATGCAACCTGATCTACAGTTCCTCAAAAGTTTTGGTGCCTTCAGTCGCACTTACTTCCAAATATGTGTGCATAGGATTAGACTCTGATCATAAGAGCTTTAAAGCCACTTTTCATTTTGTGCAGCAGCAAAAGGAAACTTGATGTGCCATCTGTGTAAAGCAGGAAACATTACAGGAACTTCAGGCATATAACTAACACACACAAGAAAACGATTTGGCCATGGTGCGTTTTATGTTTTTCTCTTTCATGGTTTACACGTTGCTACAGCAAACACCAGTAGAACAATAATGACCCAGGCTGTCATGCTCATTCATCCGCTTGTCACAAAATCCAAAAATGGATTTGGATGTCAATCAAATTATTTGTAATGGGGAGGCTGATTAGTGATGATTTCTATACTACTTTATATATTTAAAATATATCTAAGAACTGTAGCAAACAACTGAAGCAACAACAAACAACTTAAACAAAATATTACAAAAATACAGGGTTACATATAAAATGTTACAATAATACAAATTTACTAATATTGATGTAGTGTATATATAAGTAACTTTGTATTACTGCAACATTTTTATATGTAACTCTACATTTTTGTCAATCAATTCATTTACCTTCTGACACACCCTCCCTCTCAGGCTCTGGGTTCTTGCTCAGGGTCCAAACAAACTTTCAGCTCACCCACAAAAGTCTCACAATAAAGAGTTCGTGGAAACAGCAGACATCACCCTAGTCTCTCACTCTAGATTTGCTTTTTATGGGCAGGCCCAAGGTGAATGGTACATCCTTAGGCTGCCCACAGCTGTGTCCCATTCAGCTACACTCTCCACACCCAGTTCAGGTACAACAGGTTAGTTGAGCGGTCCAGGGGGTCCAGAGGATGGAGAAAGGACCCCCCTCCACTGACAGCTATTTCTTCACCGTTTGTCCTCTCCTCCTCCAGATGCTGGCTGAGCAAGTGGTAGCTCAATTGCTTTAGATACACCTGTCAGGTTGTGTGTCTGTATGGCTTTCCTCAGCGATTTCTGTTTCCCTGGGGATGCCATGTGTCCTCTTTTTCCAGGACGCGCCCTCTTTTTCAGGGGTAAAATTTGGGACATATCGCATTTAAGCCAGTGTGGTGTAGTGGTTAAGAGCGGTAGACTCGTAATCTGGTGCACCGGGTTCGCGTCTCCGCTCCTCCACATGCAGCTGCTGGGTGACCTTGGGCTAGTCACACTTCTTTGAAGTCTCTCAGCCCCACTCACCTCACAGAGTGTTTGTTGTGGAGGAGGAAGGGAAAGGAGATTGTTAGCCGCTTTGAGACTCCTTAGGGTAGTGATAAAGCCGGATATCATATCCAAACTCTTCTTCTTTCCATACTGCTTACATCACAAGCCACCTACTGCTGCTGATTTCATAGGGTGACTTCTGAAGCATGTAATTTGTATTGTGCCCTTGTCATGTAATGAATACCATGGAGCAGTCTTCCCCAACCTGGCGTCTTCTGGATGTTCTGAACTACAGCTCTCATCATCCCTGATCACTGGACATGTTCGCAGAGGAAGGGAAAGGAGAACGTTAGCCGCTTTGAGACTCCTTCGGGTACTGATAAAGCGGGATATCAAATCCAACCTACTACTACTGCTACTACTCTTCTTCTTCTTCTTCTTCTTCTTCTTCTTCTTCTTCTTCTTCTTCTGTTGCTTTGAATGACCATCATGGCATCCTCCTTTTTGCTCTGCAAATTAAGGCAAACTGTAGTCTCTGGATGCCCATCCACCTTTCTGCAACCTATAATACCACTGGCCACAAAGACTTGGTGACTCAGCTGCAGAAACTAACAGACATTCAGATGATCAGAATCAAATTGTTCTTCTGGGTTCCTAACCGGGACATCACAGAATGTAACAATGATAACTGCACCTTCTTTGCTGGGTGCTACATGGTTCAATTTCATAATGTTTACCATTCAACATCTATATAGGAGGCTGTTGGCAACATTCTGCAAACTGGAGGCACAGTATTGGTAATGTCTTTACAGTCTTTCTAGTCTTGAAGTTAGACTGCTGCAATGCACTCTTTGCATGGCCAGCTGTAACACTATTAATAAGTACAGTAAAAACAGGAATATACTTGCAGAATTGATAACTGACTACTCAGTGTGAATTTATTGCCTTAAATTAAAGCAAGAGAAACTGTTTTGAAGGCTGCAGCTTAAACAAGATAATTGTTCTGTCTCCTGCTTTTTATCCTGATATTTGCCAAAACTCATGACTTATTTTTTTTCTGTTCTATAAAATTTGTTTTTGCTGTCCGATGCATGTGGAGATGCAAGATTTCCTCTTCCCCATTCCTTTTTTGATTCTAAAATGAATATAATGAAGTACCAATGGAAAGTAATCAGGTAGAAGCAGAGGAAAACCTCCCAAAATAAGGGCTGGAAGCAAGTTGTTTGCTGGGTGAGGCACCTTACCACAAGTAGCAGTTTTCAGCTTACCAACTTATAAATCAGTTCCTGTAGCTGGGAAATTTTTACTTGTGGCACCAGAACATAATGGGACATGGACCTGGGCTTTTTCCGTTGTTGCCCTTAAACTTTGGAATATCCGTCCTTCTGTCATTTGTGAAGCATCATCCACTATTTGCTTTGGACATCTTATAAAGACTAAACAAGAAATCCTTGTAAGCTGCTGAAAGAACAGGTGGAATTTAAGTAATTTGTGTGTGTGTGTGTGTGTGTGTGTGTGTGTGTGTGTATTATTGTGGTGGAGCTATTTCTTTTAACAGCACCCTGGCTGGTAGAAATATACAGAAGTTTCCTCTATAATTGTGATTCCAAGGCAGAAAAGGCTTCAACTCCTAATCTTCTACCTGGCACAGGAGCCCCGCCAGAAAATATCTGGCAACCCTAGGCGCACAACAAGAAGTTCAGCTTCAGTTGCTGACTTGGCAGGCTGTGCCAAAAAAAAAAAAAAAAAAAAAAGTTGGGGGGGGGAGGCTTGGCAGCCCTGACTCGCACCAACGTATTTGAATAATTATTAATAATAATATTATTTGTACCCTGCCCATCTGGGTGGCTTCCAACAAAATATAAAAAATTATAAAACCTCAAAAACATTAATTCAATTTCTTAAAATGTAAAAACAACATTGTAAAATGTAAAATGATTGTAAAACAACAATAACAACCTCAAGGCGGTTTACAAAAATAAAATTCACAACTATACTTTAAAAAAAATACAAAAATATGGCATGTGTGTTTTAAATTAATCCCGCGCCCTTTAAAGCCAAGAAGCAAACAGTGCACTGAAGGAGACAGCAAAGATCCCACTTGAAACGGGACTGAGGGTTTCGCTTGGACGTGCTTTGCCGCACGAGCTGGAAGCTCGCTTTGCTTCTCGCGACTTGAAAGGGAAACGCCAGGCTCAGAAAAGAGTGGGCTGGACCAATGATGCGAGGAACTCGGGGGGAGGGGGCGGGAATAGATCAACAGAGAACTTCTCTCCCGACCGCCCCCTCCTCTGGGGCTGTAACATTTGTCATCGCTCGAAGGAGGTCGGGTAGGAACGTACCATTGTCGCAGCGAAGGGGTGCGCTCGCTAACAGTCCTGACGGGCGCATTTTCCGGACCGCAACGGGGACCGTTCCGTTTGGAAAAGGAGCTACGGGGAGCTGAGTCGAAAGCAGCGCTGCGCCGCCGGGGCACGGTGGAGCCCGAATGTCGCCGTTGGCCAGGACGTTGCTCCGTCCCCTCCCCTGTTTTGAGAGTGGCGATGGCTCGGCCCAACGGGTAACCGCTTCCTCCTCCACAGCTCGCTGCTGTTCTTCCCAGGGCTTTGCCGCCGCTGTCGCCGCTGTGGCCTCAGAGGCGGGAGGGGGCAGGAAGGAGGAGGAACGGGGAGCCGCCGCGGTGCGCGCCGAGGCCCGTCTTCGCGCGGGGGCCCAAGATGTCGGTGGCGTTCGCAGCCCCCAGGCAGCGGGGGAAGGGCGAGATCACGCCGGCTGCCATCCAGAAGGTGGGCTGAGGGGCCTAGGCCGGGCCAGGCAGCCGAAGCCGGGGCTGGGGCTCATTACAGGGCGGGGGGGGGCGGGGGAGGTGAGGGAGGTCGGCGCCCCGGCTCGCGCCTGGGGCAGCTCGGGACGTTGGGAGCCCCCAAAAGTAGTCCTTAGCCGTTTTAATGTGGCGCTCTTCCTTTCTCTTTCCCTGTCCCAGCACCTCCCCGCTTAATGGAGGGGTTGCAGTTGTGGCAGCCCTGCGAGGTAGGCCGCTATTGTGACTTCCCCTATGCAGGGGTTGACGGGAGGGGTGGGGTAAAGGTGGCTTGAATATCCAACACCGAGTTTCCACTTTAAATAGTAGTAATGGTAGTAATAATAATTTATACCCCGCCCATCTGGCGCTGGGTTTCCCCAGCCACTCTGGGCAACTTCCAGCAAAATATTAAAGTACAATCATTCATCAAATATTAAAAGTTTCCCTAAGCAGGACTGCCTTCAGATGTCTTCTAAAAGTCAGTAGTAGTAGTATTGTGACTTGCATTCGTCGAGATAGGCAGTGCGGTTTTAGTAGTAGGTTTAAAAGTTTGGGATTAGGACCTGGGAGACCAGGGTTCAAATGCCCACTCCGCCTTGATGGCCTCTGGGTGGCCTTGGGCCAGTCACTGCTTCTCAGCTCAGCCGAACTCAATAGGGTTATTTGAGGGTGGGTGGGGGTTAAATGAGGAAGGGGAGAGCCATGGCATGCCACTTGAAGGCCCTGAACATGGGATAGAAATGAAATAAATGAAAATAAATGTTGGAAATCGGGAAAGCTCAAGCAGTGGCCCCACACAACATAATCATGGAGTGGAAGGGAAGCGTAGAGCTAAATGGATTATAGGGGAGGGGAAGGAGGAGTGCATTAGCTGGAATTGCTCAAGAAATTGCAGAAAATCTTGTTACATGCATGTGAAAATGTCAGAGATGTCCCACTAATTGTAAGTGATTCTCCTACCTCTCCTCCCCACCCCGAAGGCCCACAGCATCCAGCATGTTGCTAACTTATGATCTACTGAGGTGGGGGGGGGGCACAAATCATTATTTACTGAGTAATATAAGAGCAGGCATTCAGGATTAACGCAGTGGTGGAGGCAGAGTATAAGAGAAATCATAGCTCTTACCTACTGTTTCAGTATGAAAATTGGGGAGCAGTTGATATTAAAAGAACTTGCATCTGGAGGTGTATGTTTCAGCTGAAGTACTTTTACAGTAAGTTAAGTAGTTTAGAAGAGTGAAGATTTTAAAGAGTTGCTGTAAGTTAAATCGTTATGCTTCAGGGAAAACGATGGAAAAGGAGGGTGGGCTGGTAATGGAGAGGTTAGTAATAGGGTATGGGACTGTTAAGATGCTAAAGATATATTTGTGATGCAAAAGTACTGTTGAAAACTTGAGAAACCTGATGGTGGAAACACTTGCAGAACTGGAAAGATCACTGTGGAAAGCATATAGATATTATGGTTTCTGGTGTTGCTTAATTCATGGCAGTGGTAGGTAAAGGTAAAGGTACCCCTGCCCGTACGGGCCAGTCTTGACAGACTCTGGGGTTGTGCGCCCATCTCACTCAAGAGGCCAGGGGCCAGCGCTGTCCGGAGACACTTCCGGGTCACGTGGCCAGCGTGACATCGCTGCTCTGGCGAGCCAGAGCCGCACACGGAAACGCCGTTTACCTTCCCGCTGGTAAGCGGTCCCTATTTATCTACTTGCACCCGGAGGTGCTTTCGAACTGCTAGGTTGGCAGGCGCTGGGACCGAGCAGCGGGAGCGCACCCCGCCGCAGGGATTCGAACCGCCGACCTTTCGATCGGCAAGTCCTAGGCGCTGAGGCTTTAACCCACAGCGCCACCTGCGTCCCTCATGGCAGTGGTAGTTAACTATAAATTTGATGGTCTTCATTTTTTTGAAGACATTGAGGCTACAGTTTTAACACCAATTCATTGAAGTCCCAGAACTGTTTCTAAATGGCTGAACTAGAAGTTACATTTCTTTTTGGGCATGGTGGATTTTTTAAACCATACAGTTTCATCTTAAGTCACCTCCTCCCCATCTGTAATATGGAACTAATAAGACTGATCTATCAGTGGTGGTCTCACAATTACAATAAGATAATATATGTGAAGTACTTTCATTTGCTCAAACTGGTGCTTGAGTATTGATTCTGTTTAAGTAAACTACACAGTTTTAAGTTCTATATTATCTCTGGTAGCTAACTTCATAAGTGTAGAATCAAGAATTTGATGCCTTTAACTAACTGAAGTAATAGAAGTAGTTATAGATTTTTTTTGTCTTTTACAGTGACTGCATAAGACAAGAAAAATGAAGTGTCATAACTCCAATTGACATTTCTTGAACACATAAATTCCTATTTTTTTCCTTCTAAAAATTATGAGTAAATAATTATTGTGGGGGTGGGGAGGGAAAGGAATAATCTATGTATGACTAGGAAACTAAAGTGTTCCAGCAGTTTTACTGCTTCAAAATACCTACGGTAATTGCCCGCACTTATTCAAATGAAGCTTCTTTGATTTTAGGTTGTCTGACTTTTCTAATTCTGTCATTCTAAATACCACTATTCAAGTTTAAGTATGTTTAAGATTGTGGTAGAACTTGAAGTTCTTGATAGCTAAAAGGGAAACTGGGAAAATCAGTTACATAGTTGCTGTACCTTCCCCCTTATTGAGGAAAAATAACAGATAAATAGCTGTGGTAATGAATCTGAACTCTGGATTCCACAAGAGGGACCAAGAAAGTTTATGATCTGGGTTGAAAAGACAGATTGTGACAAAATCTAGCTCCAGTTGAGATCAGTAATCCTGTTGCTATGATAGGCAGCAAATCTGAAAGGAAGAAAAAGGTCTTTGCTAAACTTTCAAAAAGAAAAGAGATTCGGAATAATAGAGTTCAGTGGGTGCTTGAATAGATTGACCTTACTGAGAATCTCTTTTATTATTACAGATGTTGGATGAAAACAACCATCTCATTCAGTGTATAATGGACTACCAGAACAAAGGCAAAACTTCAGAGTGCTCTCAGTAAGTTAATTACCTGAATGTAATTCATGTTCACTCTTGCCATGTTCACTTTAACCATGCTCTAAAGTAATGTGCTGTGCATACAGAACAGGTTTTTCAGGTGCACAAAACACATTATGCAAGCAAGTGCATAATCTCTAACTTCTGCTTATATAGCATTATTGTATAGTATTGGTTGGTACAAGTGATTTTTTTTTTCTGTTCAGTTAGCTTGTTAGTATATCTCAGACATGTCCAACCGGTCAATTGTGATCAACCAGTAGATTGCGGGAGTGATCCTGGTCAATCGTGGGAATGTTGTCGCCCCCAGGCACTGGGTCCCGCCACAGCAGGAAATGCCGGGCTGTACGGGAAGCGCAAGGGATGTTGCCCGGCCTGGTGGTGGCCATGGCAGTGGCAGCTACAACACCCGGGGCAGGGGGGCAGCGACATTCCTTGTCTGCTTGCCTGCCCCCGGCCTGGCTGCTGTGGCAGCCCTGGCACTGGGTCCCTTTGACAATGTGGAGAAAGGTGGGAGGGGGAAGGAGGGAGGGCAAGTGTGATCGGGATCCACATCAGCTGGGTGGCTCCCTTTGACGGAGGGAGGAGGGGGAAGGAGGAATCGGGATCCGTATCAAGTGTGCAGTTCCTTTTGACAGGGATGGAGGAGAGAGAGAAAGGGCTGGCTGGGGTGGGGGAGAAGCCGACTGGCTTCTCAGAGAGAGAACTTTTGCCTCCCCTTCCTCCCCACCATTTAAACTCCCCCCTCCCACGTCCAGTTAGCCACCTCCTTCCACACATGCACCCCCCACACACTCCTTGCCCCTCCAATGATAATGGGTAGATCACTGCCAGTTTTTTATATGTGCCTGGTAGATCTGTTTTGTGACATGCACATACATATGTGTGGGCCATCATGGTGTAAAATTTTGAATAGGCAGGTTAAGACAACGGTGTGGTTACTACAACCAGCATTACCCAAAAGACCTCATTCAACTATGAACCATCTACACAGGAATGTACTTTGGATATGTGGGAATAAGGCTTTTAGGAGCTTTAAGATGTCAGAAGCAGCACCTAGAAGTGGTGCCTAAAACTGATTAATAGCCATTGTGTGGAGACCAAAATTTGAGTATTCTACACCAATTCCTGTTTCTGAGTTGTTTTTAAGTGTAGCCCAGTACAAAGTCTTCATAAGAGGCTGCCATTAGAATAGCTACATGGCAGTTTTTTGACAGTAGTGACATGAGAATATTTAACCTTAAACTGTAAACATACTCTGCTTTTTTATAGTTATCAGCAATTGTTGCATACAAACTTGGTCTACCTAGCCACAATAGCAGACTCCAATCAAAATATGCAATCTATACTGCCACCAGTAAGTACCTTGTAAAGACAATTTTGTGTGCTCTTTCTAATGTAAAAATGTACCTAAAGAAAAATTTAATCACAAATATCTGTACTAATTTTTCTGCATGGCATCTTCTACCTTGTAACAAACATCTCTACCCCATATATCTCTGTTTGCAGTATATTACTAAAATAGAACCTTGTGCACAACACTTGCTTGATTTCATTGAAAAGGCTGTAATTCTTAATATAGGATCAGTCATAATTAAAAGCAGCCCAATTCAAAGTGCTGATTTTGACTTATAAAGTCTTAAATGGCTCAGGACCGCAGTACCTGAAGGACCGCCTCTCCCCATATAAATGTCCCAGATTCTAAGCTCATTGGGGGCCCTTTTTTGTGTGCTTCATCCATGTGAGATCTGAAGGGTGGCAACATGAGAATGGGCCTTCTCTGTAGTGGCTCCCCATTTGTAGAATGCTGTCCCCAGGGAGATTTGATTAGCACCTTCACTATATGTTTTCAGGCGACAGGCAAAAACGTTCCTTTGGCTGATTATTATTCCACAGCCTTTTAAATGTGTATGTGGGAAGGGGGATTCTTGTTTTGCTGTTTCGATTTACTTATTTTTATCCTGTATTTTATTCTGTGATCTGCCCTGAGATCCTATGATAAAGAACAATATATAAATCTAATAAATAAAATAAATAATTAGATTGTACCTTGACTATTTTAGCACAGATTACCAAGTCTATTTATGGATATGGTACAGTGATACATTTTATTTTTAAAATGCTAACTCTGTGCAACTAATTCTTCCAGTTGCTGAAGGGCATAAGGACATAAGAAGAGTCTGCTGGATCAGGCCAAAGGTCTAATCCTCTTTTGAAGCTATCCTAGTTTGGTGGCCATCACTGACTCTTGTGGGAGTGAATTCCATAGCTTAATGTTGTGAAGAAGTACTTTCTTTTGTCTTGTATCTTCCCTGAGTTCTAGTGTTACAAGAAAGAGAGAGAAAAACTTTTCTCTATCCACTTTCTCTATACTATACTAAATTTTATACAGCTCTATGTTCTCTAAACTAAATAGTTGCAAAGGTTATAATCTTTCCTCAGACGAGTTGCTCCATCAGCTTGATTATTTTGGTTTCCCTTTTCTGATGCAGTTTAGGATCTCATGTTAGGATTTTCCATGGGGAAAGTAAAGCTAAATTCAAAGGTGTCCTTTTTTTGCTTGCGTAAGAGGTTGCATAACTACTTGCACAAGTGGAAGCATGATAATTGCTATAGAATCTACTTAGCATAGCATTGCATGAGCTGTAATACAACTTCTTCTCCAACCACTTGCAGCTATTTTCATTCCACCCACAGTTATTTGGAGCCAACCCATTTAATGCAACTTACCCTAATATTTGATTGGTTGAAAACACACTAGGGTTGTGCCCTATGGTTTCATAGTACCTCATCACAAACCTTTGGAAATTCAGCCTTACCAAGAGTTGTTAACCAAAAACACATCACTGTTTTCTATTACCTCCATGCTAGTTTTTGTTGCTGATGTCCCCAACACACCCTTTTCTTTACAGCGCAGTGCAGCACCATCAACATCATATCCCCACTGCCCCCTCTTTTTCAAAAAATATTTTCTATGGTGGCAGCAGCACCACTGCAGGAAACTTCTCTGGCACCTTGGTTCTTAGAGAAGACCAAAAGCCATTAACGAGATCCAGCCTTTCTGCGCAAGAATGCCTGTGGTGGTACTGCAGTTTGCCAGAGTGGCTTAGAAGGACTTTTAAAACAGAAAAAGTAAGCTTTAGAATTGTTAAAGTCTACCTAGCTGCTGTGGTCCACCAAACACCTAACCACCTTGCCCAAATGCCTGGCTCTGTGAAGGAGCCCTTTTTCCATTCTCAAGAAACTCCCAGATAGGGAAGTAGAGATCGGTGGCTAGCCAGCTGCCATGGATGAGAACCAAACTCGACTTCCACACAAAGTGATGCCTCCACACACCACCAGCTGGAGCCATTGAGTTCGTAGGTAGCAGGCTGGGCTGGTGAGGGGCACATTTTTAGCCAGTGCCTGACTTGGGCAACTGTTGGTGCCAGACCTGTTGTAATTGGGAGGTGGCTGAAATTGTGCCCTCTAGATGCTGTTGGAGTGCCACTTGCATCAGACTAGAGCATTGGCCATGCTGGTTGGGCAGTTGATGGGAATTGTAGCCCAAAGCTTCTGAAGAGTACCAGGTTGGCTACTTTTGTTATTCATAATAAATTTGAACTTTATCCAAATACAGCTTGGAAGACTAATTAGGTTGGCTTCTATTCTCCACCTATAAACTGAGTGGGAGAGGAACTTGGACTGTCCCTTCCTCCCACCCTCTTAAATATGCTGCTCTGGCAGGGAAGAAAGGATGCTATTGTGGCTGCATGCCAGCTGCAAGGTGTTCTAGGAATTCTAGTTTTGCCAGTGCTGAGAAAGTTGCACTATACAGTGCTTCTTGCATCTGGTATAGCCATAGCAAAATACTAGATGTCTCTAGCTCCCTTTGCTGTTGCCACAATTCTTTTTGTGCGGTGGGTGGGGAGAGATGGATAGATGAGTGGGGAGGGAAGGGGTTGTTGGGCGATCCAAGTTCTTTCTACATTTGAGGAGAACAGTTTTTTAGGACAAATTCCAAGCCTGGCATGGGGAATTTGCCCATCTTCGCTTGCAACTACCTAAAATCTTTCTTGTACCTAGAGTTAGAAAATACGCTTATTGCAAAAGAATTAGAAGTTAGGCAATAAATTGACAATGGATGAAAGAGTGGAAGAAATGTACAGGCTAGGGCTTTTAAAAAATAGCTGAACACCTAAAGAAAACAGATTCCTTTATACTTACCTGTTTTTCTTTATCGACTTTTTGAAGCAAACAAATTATTTGTTCAGCCATGTCCTCTGGGAAAACCTTACTAATATTCTTCAAACTTAAACATTCTGTTATTGTATGAAAGAATAGTTGTCTTTACACTTTTATGCAGATGTTTTCCTTAATATAACATCTTTAACATGCATGAAAGTCATAGCCTGCTTATTTAGTGTTTTTAGATGCCTTAGCTTTTTGAAAATTGGATCCAAACATGTTTTTCCTTAAGCATGAATAACTGTATTTATTGCATGGTTATACACATGTAAACCAAGTATGATTTTAAAAATGTTTAAAAAATCTTTATCCTATACTAGAGTTCTCTATTTAAAAGAATTGGCATGTACTGAATTGATGCAGTACAGTTTCAGAATCTTGTTTCTCTTGTTCCTGTATTTATCCACACACATTTAGTTCCAGTGTCTTAGTTAAAAGTGAAACTCATAGTTTCTTTCCTGTTATGTCTGCTGCTGGTAATTCAGTAACCCACACCCTGACTTTCATGATCTGATAGTGGGTACCAAGGAAACTTCAACTCTTTAGGTAAAAAAGTGCACTTAATAATCTTGTTTGTGAAAGATGTGCAAGTTTGAAACCTCAGTCCTGAACTTCGCTGTTCCACAAGAATGGTTATATAGTTTCTTCAGGCCTAATATGCATTTTAGAAATGAAACTTAGGAACATAGGAATCTGCCTTTTACTGAGTCAGAGCATTGATCTATTTAGGTCAGCACTGTCTCCTCTGACTGGCAGCAGTTCATCAGGGTTTCAGGCAGGGGACCTTTCAGGATTTTCCCAGGATGGAGACAATAACTTCTTTCCAGAACTCTGCCACTATAGGGCATGACTATATTACATGTTTCACTGCCACCCCTGGTGCGCCACATTGACAACATATGTCTTTGGGTGCAAGATGCTTCAGGTAGATGTAGTGAAAAAAGACAAGCTTTGGTGGATTAGGTATAATAGAAGATCCAACAAACAAAATTTAATAGGGGCCAAAACAGTTTGCTATTGTTTCAAGTGTATAGGGCAGTCCAGCTGTCTTTGCATCCGTCGCATTGGCCATCCACATCACATTTCCCATTACCCAGTAGGTTTTTTTAAAAGGTAAGAGTGTGGAGGTTTTGAATAGTTTACAGAGGGTATGTGGTCCTCCAACAACCCCTGGGTTCAGAGGCACTTAAAGCTACTGGGCCAAAACCAGAAACGAAAAAGTATTAAAATTGCAACTACTGCCATTCTGCTGCAAAGGGCAAGGCAGAAAGTCTTCCTCTCTAGGCTTATCTTTTTTTTTTTAGCATGGTGACTCCCACCACCACTTATCTCTTCCATTGCACCATCATGCCCCCAGTATATACAGGGTTTACACCAGATGGTAAGTTTCCCCTGGGAATAGTGTCTCATGATTACTTCACAGGTCTGTTTACACAGCTGTATGATAAGAGCCTTCCCTGCTCGTGGGAGATTCTCATGGGAAGTATGATGGGTAGTCTGTCCTTTGAAGCTCCCTTCTTTGACTTTCCTAGAGGAGACTGCCATGCATTTATATACCTTTATTTTGCTTTCCCTCTAAACTTTTGCATTAAGCCTTTTGTAGATGTAATAGGGGAGTTGATCTTTGAAGATTTTCTCTGTAATTCTGCATACCACCTCACACACCTCTTCAACCCTCCGGAGCAGATTTTCAGGTGGTTGGAAGTAGAGGAGGGAATCAGCAAAAATTGCCTGCTTCCTCTTCTTTGAGTGCAATAGAATGCTCTTCCCTGAGCAGATTTTTTTTGCTCTAGCCCAGTGTCCCTGCGGGAATTTATGGGATGACTCGCTTAATCATAGAATTGTAGAGTTGGAAGGGATGACAAAAGTCATCAAGTCCCACCCCCTGCAGTGCAGGAATCGTTTTGCCCAACTTGGGACTCAAACTCACAACCTTACAATCAAGATTATCATGCTCCCCACAGGCACCCTGAAGTCAGCTAGTTCAACCCCCTGCCATGCAGAAATCTCAACTAAAGCATTCTAAATAAACAGCCTATAAACAGCCTGAATTGTGAGGAGAAAGTCTGTGCTGGAATAGTCAAACTGGAAGATAGTGCTGTGCTGCAAAGTCTTACCAGGTATTGAGGGAAGTTGAATATATCAGGAGAAGCAAGGCATATGCTGAAGAACTTGGTTAATGTACCACATGTATATGACGGGTATTTATTGTACTAACTTCTTCTGTTTCATTAAATTGTCTTTCAGCCACCCACACAGAATATGCCAATGGGTCCAGGAGGAATGAGTCAGAGCGGCCCTCCCCCACCTCCACGTTCTCACAATATGGGTTCAGATGGTATGGTAGGTGGGGGCCCTCCTGCACCGCACATGCAGAACCAGATGAACGGCCAGATGCCTGGTAAGTTTTTTCTCCAGGAAGACATTAACACCAGGGTTGCTCAGCAACTGAAACAACATGTGGGCTCAAGGGATAGAAGATTGTTGATGACAAAACTGCTTTGAATGCCCCCTGAGTACAAGCTCTCTAAGTTTGTTAGCTACAGAGCTATGTGACCTGTATTCTGTGTTTATCAGGCTGCCCTTGGGCTTTGATGTAGCTGACACACAGCATTCCTCTGAACAGAACTGGCTAAATTTAGTCTGTCTGAAACCATACAGTTACAGCTGTGTTTAGAAGGCTTTCTGAAGAAAGGTACTGGACTGTGGTGGAATAAATTCTCACTGAAAGATTATCTCATGCTATCACATCTAAGTTAGTGTGATATGTAAGAGGTGAAGCTGATGGAAAAGCACTTAGACAGAAAATCTAATTTCTACTAATCTTCTCTATGGTACAATGGTGGGGGGAGGGCTGTATATCAAGCAAGTTGTGTACAACACCTCAACATGATTTTTTCAGTTCTAAACTTGAAGTCAAGTTTTTATTACAGAATAAAACTGTGTGACATGTCAGTGCTTGCAGGATAAAAGCAAAACAGTGTTCCATGTTTTTATCAGTTTTATTAGGCTGTATTTTTCTGGGGAAAGATTGGCAATAGCACACAAAATGTCACTGAAGAAGGAATGCCCACCATTGGTTATTTTTTCATCAAAGAGACCCTACTGTTTGAATACCATAACAACACAAGAAAAGCCATGCTGGATCAGACCAAAGGCCCATCTGGTTAAGCATCTTGTTCTCAGTGGCCAACCAGATTACTGTGTGAAGCTTGCAAGCAGGATGTGAAAACAACAGCATTCCCTCCACTTGCAGCTGGTATACGGAGGCATATTGCCTCGAAGGATGGAGGAGAATGCAGCCATTGATGGTCCTATAAACCATGAATTTGTCTAATGCTCTTTTAAAGCCATCCAAGTTGGTGGCTATCGCTACATCTTGTGTCAACAAATTCCATTGTTTAACCATACCACTGTTTTAACCATTTTGGGTATTAATTAAAATGTTTCAGATCTGTATAAACGTGACTTTGGGTCATCAATGGAGTGCTACATTCAGCATGTACAAAGCTATAGTCAATGTAGGAAATGCTAACATTGATGCAAAATGTTATTTCTTTTGGAAGGGCAGTATGACTAAATATGCAGGAAATTTCAGTCTTCTAAGTGTGTTGTGTTTAAGTGACAAACCTTATTGAGCAGCCTAGATGATTTCTAAATGAGCATCATAGCTCTGTGATTGTGTGTTTCAAGACATTAATATAGAAATTATTTTTCTTCAAAGGACCTAATCACATGCCTATGCAGGGGCCTGGACCGAACCAGCTCAACATGACAAACAGTTCCATGAACATGCCTTCAAATAGTCATGGGTCCATGGGAGGTTATAATCATTCAGTGCCATCCTCTCAAAGCATGCCTGGACAGAATCAGATGACAATGAGCCAAGGACAGCCTATGGCAAACTATGGTCCTAGACCAAATATAACCATGCAACCAAATCAAGGTAAATGAATAAATTTGTACTCTTTATTATTATTTTATTGTTTCTATTTAATTAATTTGTATACCACCCTTTATCCAAAGATCTCAGGGTGGTTCACAGCATAAAATTCCTCCTTTTCATCAAATAAGATAAAATGATTTCAAGGTGTTTATTGGGAACTGAGTTATGTTATTGAAAAGTAGAGTTGGTTTCTGATCTTTACTTGTTGAAAATGTCTGAAAAAAATGTTTTTTTTAATCAGTTAAGAATTCAGAAAAGCAAAGTGAGCCAGACTGAGCAGCTGTGAATCCAGGCAGTTTGGATTTTCCACAGTTTGCTACACAGTGAAAACATGATTTAAACAACTGTTTAAATCATAGCAGGTTTTAGTCTGTAGGTAGGAAGAAGTAGAGTTGGCACACCACTGTGATTATAATAAAGAGAAAAGGTACCTAAAATTATATGTTGACAGGTTTTCCACGTCTTTCACACAGAGGACCTGAAGCAGGGTTTTAGCAAATTGTTAAAACAAACACAAGGTTGTGTTGCAGGAAATCTTAGATTATAGTCTTCAAGATCCGGTACTATGCTAGGTCAGCTGAAGCCATTGAAACTTTTCTAGCATATTCAACACTTTACAGTATAAGGTTTGGCCATCCTTCTTTTTGAGCAGCAGATGTCAAAGTGATAAACAACTACCTGACATTCAGAAGATATCTTAAGGCAGCCCTGTTCAGGGAAGTTTTTAACGTGTGATATTTTACTGTATTTTTGGTTTCTATGGAAGCCGCCCAGAGTGGCTGGGGAGGCCCAGCCAGATGGGCGGGATATAAATAATAAATAATTATTATTATTATTATTATTATTATTATTAAGCAGGTTCTGCCTATCCCTATATGTTTTTGTCTATTAACTACTATATTTTGCATATTAGCCTTAAACTACTTTTTGTTTATCTTGTAGGAAAAGTTTTGCAAGACATTTTGTGTTTCTGGTGTCCCAAAATTGTTATTTGTCAAAGCTGATAATTAGAAAAGTTAATGTTTCTTTTTGTTTGTCTTGAATGTAGGTTATAGTTAGAATGAATGCATAAAATGTTGCTATGGCTTTTCTCACTCTAGGCCCAATGATGCACCAGCAGCCGCCTTCTCAACAGTATAACATGCCCCAGGGAGGTGGGCAACATTATCAGGGACAGCAGCCACCAATGGCAATGATGGGTCAAGTTAACCAAGGAAACCATATGATAGGACAGAGGCAGATTCCTCCATACAGACCTCCACAGCAAGGTAAGATTCAAGTTGCCAATTTTACCACTTGATTAATTAACACATAAGAAAAACTTTCAGCTGATTTTCTTACCTATATCCTGTTCTCTATATTCTTGACATACATTCTGTATTTATCTAAACTTTTCAGAGAAGGCCACAAAAGTTTATAGTACACAATTTTACGTGTGCACCTGCCTGCTCTGTTTATCATTTCAGGCCTAAAAGAGTTAGCTTTTGCAAAGCTTTTCTGCCTCAGAACATAAAGGCAAATCCCCAAACAAGTGGCTATTTCCAATCCTGTACTATTATGTTTTCCTCAAAATAGTACTTGAAGCCAAAAGGTCACTATTTTGGAATTAAATGTTGAAACCTATATTTTTCTGTTCTAATTTTCATTTTTGAATCAAAAGTTATATAAAAACATAAAACTTCGCTAAAATCTATGATCAGTATATGGAATACTGTACAATCTGTACTAATGTAGAGTGGAATTGACAAGTTGCACACTAGACAAGATGAGATGGTTTTCCACAACTATCTCCTTTTTCTTTTCTTTTTTAAAGAGCAACAAGTATGTATATATATACACACATATATAGATATTGTCTTTCTGTTTTTAGAAATTTATATTCGCATCATCTTGGGTATATAATTCAGTCAAGTTGCTGTATATATATAATACATACCTGTTTAGTCACAAAGCATTAAGTATGCTTTCTGAAACACAGTGACACGGGTGGGGGAAGTCTTAGATGAGGACTGTTTCTCATAGTAAACTGAGAAATTAGTGAGCGTGCTAACAGAGAAAATAAGTTATTTACATATTGACTGGTTGTGGTTTTTCAGGCCCACCACAGCAGTACTCAGGCCAGGAAGACTATTATGGGGACCAATACAGTCATGGTGGACAAGGTCCTCCAGAAGGCATGAACCAGCAATATTACCCTGATGGTAATTTCTCATAATATTAATTTTCCCATTTTACATACCTGCCCATTACCAGTTATATATAAAGCTATTTGATGAACAACTTTTAGCAGCTGATCACTAGAACACTTCTTATATTTACTAAAGCTTGTAAGTTCAGTAATCTGAAACCCTACGGATAACTTTATTTTACAGCTCACTCAAAGTATAAACTTTGTAACTTCAGTTCTAGTACCCTGATACAGATTTTATCAGAATTCCCTCTTTTGGCTCAAGATATATTAAATTCTTCACTGTTTGTAGGACACTTGATGCAGTCATGTATTATGTCTGCTTTTCAATATCATTTTGCTTATAAAAAGAAATTTTAAAGCTCAATACTTAAGAGCTGTTAACAAAACAACCAATATGCTTTCAAAGTCTTTTCTTTCTGTGTGTTTTAAAGAGCAAGCTGTGGTTGCAATTACTTTGACCCAGTTCGTGGCTGCATTCTATGCTTGCATTGCAGAATTCTAGATAACTCCATTTTTCCTTTTAACATTTTTCTGATTTTGGAAATTACGTAATTTTGGGAAGTACAAATTCTGGCTCTTAGCATTGTAAAATTTTCTCGTAAATTAGAAATTCTTATCATATATTATAGGGAAATGCAAGGATGTTCCTCAGGAAATGAAATTTTTAAATTCAATTTTAATGTATGGTAGTAAAGACAAATTAAAAACATATTGATGGATTCATTGCTGCTGTAAGAGCTAACATGACACTTTGTACATTAATTTGTGGCACACAATATAATACCTTTTTCAGAGCAACTATTGGTTGCAAATTAATTGTGTGGTGTGTTTTTTTTAACGTGTTCGGATAGAATTTGCTGGTATTTTACCACATTTTTATCATTCATCACCATCATATTCATGGTTTACTTAATCCACATGTCAGGAAAATCAGATTCCCACACCCCTAATTATGGTTCAAGTTAGAGCCAGTTTTATAACATGTAAAAGTATGGTAAGGCAGAGTCACACAAAAGCACTCTTTCAAATTCTATCAATCACTGCTACAACTTTCCCCTTGGAAGTCATACTGTGTCTTATCTGGCTGCTAGATGTTATGCACAAGACCAAACCAAAAGTGTAAGCCGCCAAGAGAACGTGAACTATAGAGTGGCTTATACGGTAAATGGTATAAAATACATAAAATTATGTTTTCAGCTGTGGCATAGGTAACTTTTGTGAACATTTTCTAAATTCCATTTGCAGCTAGATAAATTAGAGCCACTATGTTCTGCTCTGTTCTTTTCTGTTTGGCAAATGCAAGAGTTGTCTTGTATAACATGATCTGCAAATCATGTCTTTAATTATGAAAAGGCATTTTTAACTGACAAAAAGTAGCAGGATATGGAATATGCAATTGATTAAAATTTGGGATGCCTATGATCAGGAATGATTTTATATACAGATAGTAGCCACAAAAGTTGAAAGCATTTTGAAAAATGTAGTACTACTTTTTAACTAAAAGAAGCATATTATTACTGACCATGGTCAATATTACTTAATGAAGTAGATTTCTAATTACAAGCAGGAGAAATATGTGAGAACTTAAAGCAAGCATCAGGTAGGATGTTTCTTTTACCAACTGGATCCTAATGGCAGGTGTCCATAGCATTTACTCATTGCGCTTATACGATAAAGGAGAATTTGGAAGGAAAGCTGTCCTTTCTCTTGTGTCCCCCCCGCCCCCAAAAGGATTGCTGTGGATAATAATTACATTGGGGCAGGGGAAGATAAGTATTATTTTTTAGATATGCCATACCAAAAAAGAGCAATGAAGTTTTTTGGAAGTTCATTGTAGTGTATGCTGCTTTTAGCAGCATATGCTTTTGAATTGGAAATCAGTAGAACAGGTGTATGATAATTGGTTTCTTTGTTCATTCTAATTAAATTCAGGTTATTTACATGTGAAAGGACTAAATGCTTTTATTTTTATAAAAAAAGACAAAAGTACTCCCCACCCCCCACAACAAAGATGATCAGAAGCTTAAGACTATCCCTCACTGTGATGTTGCTAAAACTACTTCATTAGCTGACTTTTTCATATCACGTGTTAATTCCGTATAAAAGGAAATCCTATTGGTAAATCCTTCTAAATCAATTTGAAGGTTCTTTTTAATGTATTTCCAGCTGACACTGATTTTTCAGTAAGATGAAAACTTCTTAGGATTTTCATTCAGAGGCCATTAACGTTTCTTCCTGTCTCTTGTCGAATTGATGTAGGTCATAGTGATTACGGTTATCAGCAACCGTCGTATCCTGAACAAGGCTACGATAGGCCTTATGAGGATTCCTCCCAACATTACTACGAAGGAGGTATCTATATACCTTCACACACACATGCACACATACATTCCTTTTCCTCTTCCCTTCCACAAAGGAACGAAATCTTGCACAACATAACCTATTTCCTGCCCATGCAAAGCTCTTGTAGACTACTAGTCGCTGGCTGTTGAGAACTGCAGGGAACTTGAAGCATTCAAAATAGTTTCTTGCAACATCTAAACCTTAATTTGTCATTTCTAACAGCAGTAAAATGACTAAAACACCGTTAGCATCTATTCAAATCGTACCTTTTTATTTAAACATAAATCCATTGGTCCAGTTGTATATTTTGTGTGTATGTGTACATACAAATATAGTGCCATTAGGAAACAGCTTGCTGATTTGTGTAGCTAGTTTGTGCTCTGTAGCTGTCTTTAATTTTGTCCTTTTTTTATTTATTTAGCATAGTCATGGCATTATCAAGTCATGACATCACGTTCCAGTAAACTTAATGCTCATTTGGCAGAGATGCTGAAAAATGCTGCAGTTTAGCCTTGCAAAATCTGGCTTTAACTGCAGTTTGTTTGGCCTAATTCCTTCTGTTTTGGTTTGTTTGTTTTCTTGGTTTTGTTCAGTTTTTGAGATCAAGACTGGATTTTCATTTTGTTTTTGTGGTGTTCACTGTGCATATTAAAACAAGTGGGGAAAGAACTAGAAAAAGTGCCTTTAACTGTCCTTGCTTAACCTCATGTTTCAGGAAACGCGCAATATGCTCAGCAGCAAGAAGCCTACCAAGCACCACCTCAGCAGCAAGGCTATCAACAGCAGCAGTATCCAGGTCAGCAAGGTTACCCTGGGCAGCAGCAAGGTTATGGTGAGTAAATATATAGTCAGGGGTATATAACCTATGACACTATATAGTTGAACTTCAACTCCCATGAGCCTTGGCCATCATAGCCAATGGTCAGAGAGGATAGGAGGTGAAATCCAGCCATTTTTGGAAGGCTACAGTTTCCCCATTACTGGGCTTTCTGCTTTTAGTTTACTCCTTTATCCTTTTGTAGCTGTCTGTGGAACCAAAATGTCAATTTACCAGCAGCAATAGAGCATTTATGCACCAACAGTCACAGAAGGTTCAAATCCACAGGCAGTTTATAAAGCAGGATTATGCACACACTCCCCATGTGGCTATGAGGAGAGGATGGGGAGTTTTCACTTCTGTTATTAAACTAACCAGTAAACCATATGCCTTGAAAAAAATTGTCTTCAGATAACACTTCTCTGTTAAAAGTAACATTTGAAAGCAGCAGTTTCAAAATCATTTTTTACATCCTTTGGCTCAGTTCCCTTCCTACACAGTAATTGGGAAGGACGTAGGTAGAATATGCCTAATACACACATTTGAATTGCCATTATTTGAAAGTTAGTCTTGTTTATTTCTATATAACTTCCAAGTGAAATAAACTCAAGATCACAGCCTTCACGGTGTTAATTTAAAACAACATTTTTGGTCTCCAATAAGTTCTGAAATTGAAACAGACTGTGATAGAGTGCATTTGTGTCTTTTGCTTTTATTCAAATTGAGCAACTCTCAAATTCAGTGTTGCTGATGTGCTATTTTTTCTAATTTCAGCATCTCTTAATATTTTCTACAGCTTTAACCTGTTTCGTACATAAATAGAAAGATCAATGCCTAACCTTGCTCTGAACCATTTTGCAATATGAAGTAAACATAATATAGATATTTTCATCCTCATTGAATAACTGCCTAAGATGCAGACTGCAATCTGTGCACGCAAACTGAAGGTCACTGAAGTGAAGCTTCTGTGAACAAATTTCTGCCTGGTTAAGGAATTCATTGGGTTGTATCCAATGCAATATTCGTACAAGGATGCTTATATAAAGGGAATTCTGAAAAAAAAACCTTCCCACTGTAGCCCCTTTCACCCTTGAAAAACTTTTCAAGACCCAGTGTGGTGTAGTGGTTAAGAGCAGTAGTCTCGTAATCTGGGGAACCGGGTTCGCGTCTCCGCTCCTCCACATGCAGCTGCTGGGTGACCTTGGGCTAGTCACACTTCTTTGAAGTCTCTCAGCCCCACTCACCTCACAAAGTGTTTGTTGTGGGGGAGGAAGGGAAAGGAGAATGTTAGCTGCTTTGAGACTCCTTAAAGGGAGTGAAAGGCGGGATATCAAATCCAAACTCCTCCTCTTCTTCTTCCCAAGACAAAGGCATCAGATGCCATTGGGGGCGCTGGCATAGAATTGGGCAGAGGTAACTTGCACTCTCCCAAGAGTGGCTGGTTTGATGTGGTGGAGCTGCCCTCCTAACACAGTTGTCACTTCCTTCTTACCTGAACAATGCTAGGGCAGGGTGGGACCATTGGACTGACACTGCCAGTGTGCCTGCACAGCCCTGCCCCTGCAGCATCTAGGTAAGTGGCACCAATACCCACCCTGCTGTTGTCTCCTGCTCTTTCCGATATCCAGCCTCCCACTGCAGCCCTCTTGCTCCATTTACCAGGACTCAGGAAATGCTTTTCAGGAGGCTGCAGTAGAAAGGAGAGAGTGGAGAATTTAATGTGTGTAAGCATCCTTTTGTTCTTACGGCATTGAATGGACCCGACTGGTAACAGTCAGTGTTGCCTATTAAACAAACATGAGGCTGCCTCAATTATACCGGATCTAAAAGAAGGGTGTTGTTGTTAGTAAATTTTTATACCATCCTACATCCAAAGATCACAGGGTGGTTTACAGTATAAAGTTGTAGGTCAAGGATGATGGGAGTTATAGTCCAGAAACATTTGGAAAAACAGATTCCCATCATTCCTGAATACCAGCTGGAGCAGATGCTGCTGCGGAAGACCAGTACCTTCTTAAACTCAACTTTAGATAGCCTTTGTAGTGTGACTGCTATATAATAAACATTGGTCAGTATCCAGACTACTGCAGTAGTAGTACTTTGTGCCCAAGAAGGCTTTTAGCAGGTGTTCCTTGAACACCAGTCTTTCCTTCCACATTGCTGGTACCATGTCTAGTTTTGAAACATATGGGACTTCCAAGCGTAGTTTGTGATATGAGAGTTTGCTGTTCAGAGGAAAGTTGTCAGACACCATGCTGAGCTCCATTTAGGTGTCTTAAGGTACACCATTGAAGTGATATTCTCTATAAGGCAAATAGGACAAAGTGGGCAAATGCTGTCATCTCTGGAAAGCCTTCCCTCTACAGCCCTTGTTGTTGCATTGGCAAGCAGTGTTCAGTAGTGTACTTACGTTCATTGTGAGACTTGAATTTTAACTTAATTCCTAGCTGCTGGATTCCATCCTAAACAGCATTCTCTTTTAAACAAGCCAATAACATAGTTTTATTTGAAATGTTAATATTACTGTATTTGAGAGAGACTAGATGAATCAGTGCTCTGACCCAGTATGGAGGCCAAGTACTGCAGATGTAAACCACACGTTTGCAGCTTTTGTTGAACAGACTTCTTTAAGCAGTATGTATTTTTTTTTCCGGGTAGAGCAAAGAGGATATTGGAAGGTATCGGTGTCTTTCACCAGTGCAAAATGACAAATGTATCAGCTTATAGATACATACTCACTATATAATATGTAACAAATATGCTTCCTAGTGTTGGATCAAGTTAATAACTGCGTAAATAGACTTGGCTATATACTAGAGTTCCCCTACTGATTTTTAGATATTCATAGCTCTTTTAGTTTAATTGGATCCTGCAGAGTCTTTATAGGAGGCATCAAAGAATTTGGACACTAGATCCCAACAGCTTTGTTCTAATGTTTTTCCCCAATTGTAGAACAAAGAGATTCCGCCACCAAAAGCTATTGAAAAGGCGGATAGATTGGAAAGTGACAAGTAAAGCTTTGAAAAGAGTTTCTTCACTTGTCTTTGGTGGGCATCTATCTGGTAGGCTCATACCCACACTCTTACTGCCTGCCAGAAAGCAAAAACAACAGGGTGTATTTATTAAGGGGGGGGGGGTAAAGGGTTGTATTCTTTGTACTTTTTTCCAGAGTTTAAACAGAGGGACATGGTAATTATAATTTGGCCTTGTTAAGTCACTGCTATGAGCTCAGCTTAACAAAATTGTCATGTTTGTAAAAGAAGAAAGATAACCATATAAAATCACTTGTATCTTTCAAATCTGGATAGCAAACCTGGAGTTATAATATTATGCAAGGAAGAGTCACGAACTTTATATGATTCATGAGGAAAGGTTGCATCTTTTAGGCTTTCTTTGTTTGGAGAAAAGGTGAATAAGAAGGGACATGATAGAGGTGTAAAATTATGTGCGGTGTGTATAAAGTGGATAGAGAAAAGTTTGTCTTCCTTTCACATAATAGTAGAATTCAAGAGTATCCAATGAAGCTGATTGTTGGAAGATTCAGGACAGACAAAAGTATTTCACGTTGTTTTTAGTTAAACTACAGAATTATCTCACTTAAAAGGTAGTGATGACCACTAACTTGAATAGCTTGTAAAGATGATTATACAAGTTTATGGAGGTCAAGGCTAGCAATGGCTACTAACCACAATGACTTTTTTTTACCTCCACTGATGGAGGCAGTAAGCCTCCGAATGCCCATTTTTTGGAATCCTATGCAGGGAAAGTGCTGTTGCACCCAGTCCTGCCTACTGGTTTCCCCATGGCATCTAGTTGGAAATGTGAGAATGGGACGCTGGATTAGAGGGCCCATTGGTGTGATCAACAGCCTGTTCTGACTTTTTGAAAGAAATGGTTTGATGATTATGATTTGTTTCTGACTTTGTAGTTTTAATGTTTGAGTTGATCCTTGTTTAATTTTGCTCTATAAAATATTTCAGGTCCTTCTCAAAATGCTCCAGGACCTCAGTATTCCGGTTATCCCCAAGGACAAGGGCAGCAGTACGGAGGATATCGGCCTACGCAGCCTGGGCCCCCACAACCACCACAACAGAGGCCTTATGGATATGACCAGGTGCCGTTTTTGTATTCTCATTTTAATATTTTAGCTTTCAATTTGTCATTTCAGGTACAAATTATTATTACACATTTCAGTTTTCAGTCTTTGCAGGCTTATAGTTTGTCCTCTTTAGCCCTCTTTGAAAGAACAAAGTTCTTTCACTCAAAGTGGCCTGAGTAAATTTAAGAATACAATTTCACTAAAACAATAAATTTAATTTAGCTACTGGGCTTTGGTGCTGTTCTTAGATACAGGTTGTATCCACCTTGCATTTTACTCAGTGTATACGCATTGAAATTAATCAATTAATCAAGTTAGTCATGTTCATTAATTTCAACTTAAATTACTCAGAACAAACCCATTGAAATTAATGGACACTAAGTTATGCCCATTAATTTCACTAGGTCTGCTCTGAGTGAAACTTAGTTGAATGCATCCCACAGGGTCTACTAATAGAAATACTTTATTGTCACTGTACCACTTTTTTACAGCGAGATTAATTATTTATATTTTTATATATTGTATTTTTATTTTAATTGTAAGCCACTGTGGGAACACTGTAGTTTTGAAGGTGCAGGGTTTAAATATGGTGAACAAATTCAATCTGCTGGTTTTGTTGGAATGTCAGAACAATAAGTTAAAGTCTGAAGGTCTTTATTGCCAGTTCCAGTTTCTAAGAAAATCAATAGTGTCAAGTTTACAATTGAAATTTTGAAACAAATCCCATTTGCCATTACTTTAGCTTTAGAAGAAGTGAAAGTTCAGGGGTATGTGCAAGTCTTATGACTTTGGGACATATTCCAGGTGTGTTGTCTTGTTCTAGGAAAATAAGGAAACCAGCAGTATATTTACATTCATTCTCTCCCTCTCTCTTCTTAGGGGCAGTATGGAAACTACCAACAATGAAAGAAAAACAAAAATCAGGAAATAACCAGTAAATTTTAGCAGCTGTATTGCCTCTTCAGTATTGTGGACATCTCCTTTTGAAGAGAATATTCTAGTCTATCTAGTTTGGGAAACAAGAGAAACAGAAGAAAAAACAACCCTGCATTGTTGATAAATGGCTGCTTTTCAGTATATTGCCTGTCTGGACTAGTTTATAAACAAAAGTGATAGTCTTTCTAAAATAATTTTGCATCTGTACTCTAGATGGCAATATTGGACAGAGAATACTCAATTTTGCAAGGAGCTTAGAACTGTACATCAAACAAACTGTTACAAGCTGAAATGTGTGAACAGCATTGTATGTTTATGAAGGTTAAGGGAATTTGATATTTTTCCACAGATTCTTTTGTAAGGGGACGGGGAAAATTTTTACAGCAGCAATATTTTATATATTATGTTTTTCATATGGAATATGCAAGGCAGTACACTACGCACTGGGCAAGGTCAGAAACCCATATAGATTGGCACATGATGCATTCTTTATTGTGTTAGTCTCATTGTTGTATGAGAGAGAGATGCTCAACATACATTCTTGACAGACTGGTATGCAGAATTAATACCCCATCTATTTAATGACAGGATGATCATGGACAATAACACAGTCTAGTATAAAGAATTAATTTTTAAATATTTTGTGCAAAGCTCTTTTGTAAAAATGGTTTCTAGCAGTGGCAATTTTCTGTAATATTATTTTGGTAACAGGAAAATGTTCAGATTGGATTTGTAAGTGTCTTGTAATGGTTTCACATAAATCAAGCTGTGATCTTTTTCTGATTGCAGTAACAAGGAATTTTAAAAAGTGTTCATTTAACCTGGCTTGAATATACAAAGTATTTAAAAACAAATTATAGATAGGTCGACATGTATTTTATTTCATAAGTGTATTTAACTTTTAGTAGGATCATTTCTATGTAACAAAAATAGTATAGGCGCTTTTGTAAAACTCTTGTCTAAACTTTATCATATGAGAATTAAGAAAGAAGGCATTTGTTGTTTTATGTCCATTTTCATACTGGTTAATATGAGACCAAGACCAAGTTCTAGTGAGGTTTTTTAAAATGCCAAACTCCCTTGTGAACTGCATTAATTTTTAGTGTTGCGTGTGAGTTAGCCATCACTTGGATTAACAGCAGAGCCATAGAGAACACAAAACTGTTTGAGATCAACCTGCAATTGTTTTCTCAGGTGCATCACCATAGAGTGTGTTGCACAGAAATACATGCATTTAGGCTGTCTTGGTAAATATTTTTAAAAATATAACTAAAATTGGCCCAGGAGTTAGATATGTTTATTATGTGTTGCTATATTTTTACATGATAAGCTGTACCTGAATGCATAAGACATAAAAAGATGCATTCCTCCATAATTTTAAATTCAGAACAAATTTCTTTTTTATATTGGTTGCAAATTAAAATCAAGTTTTGAATTGAACTAATTGAATTGAACTAAATGCTTCTAGGTTCTGTGCCAATTTCCCACCACTGTGTACTTCATTGCTATTTAAAACTCTCCTCCATCAACTCTTAACAGAAGAATAAATTATTTGTGATTTTAATTTTTTCATTTGCTCCTTTAAATTTAAATCTGTTTCACTCTGATATTTCATTTGCAAGCATGCTGCAGTTTTTTATTTTGTAGTTGTTGGTGCAGGATAACCAAATAGTATTTGTATTCTAGAACTTTATCAAAATTCTCTTCCCATAGCCAAGTTAATTAGAATTAACTGTTCAGTAATCAGTATGTTGTTGTGCGTAGGCTGTTTGTTACAAAATTCACTCTGAAAATGATGGTCCATGAGACTATAATCAAGATGACTGAATTAGATAAATGAGTTGAGACAAAAAAACATGCTGAACCCAACCTGCTATAGATATGTTATCTCATTTAAAATAAGCTCAACTGACATTAAGAAATAATTTGTCTTTCCAGCCGATCTTCTGTTGTCTTACTCTCATTTTTAATGGAAACTAAAATTGCAGTTTTAATAAGCAGAATTTCCTCCAGGGTTTCTCTCCAAGGGAATAATGCATTTTCAAGGTTTAATTGTTTTATAACGGTCCTATTTTGTAAAAGTTTTTAATTGGTGGTGACAAACATTACCTTATTCCTATGATATTGTGTTAAAACAACAACTTAGGAGATGGCCTCCCTTTGATTATTGGCATTTTGTTTAATGTATTTTGAAATCTAAACGAAGTAAAATACCAAGAGAGAAGAATACTGCAAAATGACAAGTGTGATAAACGGTTGATGCAAGTGGCTATTCTTTAGCAAATGAAAATCCAACCCAAAATTTTCTGCCAGGATTGGCAGAAAAATATAAATTACATAATTAGGGGCAGAGAAAATCAATAGTAGCATATAATTGGGGGGGGGGGGCGTTTCAACAGAAGTATATTGTTTACACCTGAATTTTTAGGGATATGTATTATCTATATACAGCAACTAGGACTGATGCAACTTGGGAGTCCAAGAATATCTGGAGGGCACCAGGTTGACTACCTTAGTTTTATACAATCACATGATATCCTAGGTTAAGAGTAGGATTTCACCATTCTGTTGTAGTGAAGTGAATTCTAGTGTGCTATACTGGTGATTTTTATATTTATCAATATAGATTGTCAAAAGGCCTTTGACAAAGTCCCTTGCCAAAAAAAATATAAAATTGGAATAAAAGCAATGAAGGAAGATTAGGATTTTGCATAAAACAGGAATTAATGGGGGAAAAGATAAATGAAATGTACTACTAGTCTATATAATTACTGGTTTCTAGTGTCATTTGTTGAAATTTTATCCACAGCTTGGGTTGTAGGTCTATAGTAAGTTATTTCCAGCCTTCCCTGTTGGAACGTTCTTTTCCCTGGAAAAAGATAGCCATGTTGTCACCAAACCTTTAATGATTTCCTGAACACATAAACTTAACAGTGCTCACAGTAGAGCATGGATAGGGAAGAAAACTTCACTGAAACAGTTGTAATTAAGTAACGGGATGCAAAGATAATTAGGAACTTGATACAGGTAAAATAAGAGGGACTGGATACAGTAATCATATCTGACCTGATTGGTGGCTTTCATCACTGGGAAGAGATGCTAGAAGATGCTGGTTATGAATGCTTGGCTGTGATCTACAGTATAGCCAACAGGGCTAATAGTGTCCGCTTCTGATCATGAAGCCATATTGGTTTCCTAGATTCTCTAGGAACTTAAAAGAAACTTGCCCCAAAGGCTGCAAATGCCCTTCTTGCACCTCCTTTTTTTCTGTAGTCAAGGTGCCTGCTCACTAGCAAGTGCTACAAAAGCCAATATACTCATCAGTCTAGCTCAGAATTGGGGAACTTGTAGCCCTGCAGTTGTTGCAGCTCCCATCAGCCCTTGCTGAAATAGCCTGTAACTTCCATCACCTCTGACCATTGGCTAGCAACATCTAGAGGGCAACAAGTTCCCCCTCCTGCTGCATCTCGTCGTCCTTCCTTAAGTCCAGCAGCTGTGCATGATTGTCTTTGAAGGGGCATGACTCCTTGTTTGAGCACTTTGTGTGTCTCTAATCGTCCTGTACAGGTATCCCACTTGATAAGATTCTGGACTTTTGTACAGCTAACTTTTCGATCAATTTTTGTGCTAGCCACTCTGCTTTGGGGAGCTCAGGTACTAAGGTCCAGAGCATTAGTATGAATTCTTTGCATGGTGTCTTGCATTTGTTCTCAGACCTGGCAGGCACAGTTGATGCACTTCTCCCTCTTCGCTGCATGACAACGGGTAGTTTCAGTGCCAGTGCTGTTCATAGCTAAAATCTGCCCCATTGCACCGCACTTTTTGGGGTCCCCATATTGTCCTAAGGCTCTCGCCTAGGTGCCTCCTTCCATGCAAGATATTCTACAAATCCAAATGAAAGATTCCTTTTGCACAAATACTAAGGCAAACAAGTGCTTCCTACCTACCTTTTCCTTGGTACTCTTGCTTCACAGTACGTTTAAATAATGGGCTTCCACTTTCAGGTTCAGGTCTCCCACTGCTATTGAGCAGCCAGACTCATTCCACTTGGAACTTGTAAGGAGTTCATCTCTCCAGGGCCCTTGAAAGTCCTGCTAGAAACAAAACCCTACAGGAAATAGGCACATTAAAAAGGTCTTCTGGAGATATCTGGTAATAATGAGGTCAGCTTGAGACTGATCATGAGATACTGCATACTTTTCCCAAAAAAGGAGCTACTATGGTATGGGCAGGAGAGCAGTCTTTCCTGTTCAAAGCAACATTTCTCTCTGGGTAAACATGCTTTAGAGTTGTGTTGTTAGTAACGTCCACATATAAATTAATGTACATGGAGGGGTGGTTTGTTTTTTTATATATCTCCATTCCTCCAGCATCTGCAACAGCTGCTGTCTCTGAGAATTCCAAGAGCTAGGAGCTGTTGCTACCATCTGCCCAGTGAAGCCTACAAGACGCAAGGAACATCCTATTCCATAAAGAGGACAGAAGAGAAACTCTACCAAAACAGAGCAAAATGTTTTCCCAGTTTCCCTGCAAACATTTGAAAACTCCTCCGAATAAATAAAATTGTCAGGCAGGTAGAGTGCTTTCTCAATGTTAAACAAAACAAATTTCTTATGCTATACAAATTATGGAAGTCATTTCCCCTCCCCCTTTCACCGGTAGATTTCCAGATGGACCTGATTAAGTCATTGAATGGGTGTAAGAACCACTGTGTGATCAAAGTGTCTATCACTACAAACCTGTGGTTTTGGAGCTATTCGTGATTGACTTTTCACATACGCTGTCTTCTAGTTTAGTGATATGATGATGATGGTGATGATAATAATAGGATTACAGCTCTGCAGATCAAAATCACTGAGATGACCTCGAAATAGATGCTTCCCATTGTAACGGTTTTCAGTGCTGGTCTGCCTCAGCAAAAGCAGATGTGTGGTACCTTTAAAGACCAACAAAATTATTATGCCATGACCTTTCATGGAGTACAATCTAGTTCATCAGATGCATGAAGTCTTAGCTTCAGCTGCAGCCTATACCAGTAGTTGTGTGTACAATGAATGAATGAAACACAGCACAGACAACTGCTATTCAAAGTGGTCATTCACAGTTCTTAGCCTAGTTTAGTAACTGCCATTGCGCCACTGATTAGAAAAAAAATTCTTGAAGCACATGAAGCAAAGTTACAGTGTAGGAGAGAAAGAAACCTAAAATGCTGTGGTGCCTTCAAGACTTGTTGATATATTTTGACATAAGATTTTACAGGTAACAGCTTACTCTTTCATGAAGTAGCAGTCAGAAAATAATAGATTGACTGATTTAATGGACTGGATTCTGAGAAAGTGTTTTCAGTGACCCAAGCTGACCATACTTGCTCTGGATCCAACCAGAGGCATGGGACCCACACTGGAATCTCATGTGCTTCACCGATGAACATAAAACCCATAAAAGAGAGGTGGCTACTTAGCCAATCTCACCTATTTGTCCAGTCTCAAGCTGTATGTGGAACCAGTCCCAAATCTGACACAGACTTTAACTGGAGAGTTTGCCCTCAGCAGAAACATGGGTAAGCTCTAAGACCCATATATTAACCTGATGCTGTGCTTTGTGGGGCTTCTTGGGTTGGAGAAAAATGTTCTACAAAACAGTTATAATGCACAGATTTAGTGTTTCTTAATGGGATTTCTGAGGCCCATAAGTAAAGAAAAATGTCCAATTTTTGAACCCCTAGGAATATAGTTCCCCAAGAAAACATTTAAGCTGCTACATAGCAAAGCACTGAAGAGCGAGACTAAATTCAAAAGAAGATCATAGCTCTCTATCTTTAAAAAGAAGGGAAAATCCTGATTTGCATTACTCTTTATTTCTGTATTTCCCTTTTCACCACCTCCACAGCAGGTATGCCTGTTTTAATCCATACAAGTTAGTACTTAGTCTTCACTCCCACATAAACACAATCATTTTGCAAACATGTTCTAATATTAATTACCCCCTTGGCACTAAAAGTCAGGATTTCCTGATGTAGCCCACTAATGTAAAATGCATTAGTGCAAATGCTGTCTCCAAGAGTTTAGATTTAGATTCTCTTAAATAAACAGTGATTACTTCCCCCCTCCTCGCTCTCTCTAAAGGGGGGGAGATCTATACTATTATCTGCTCCAAAAGTCTAGTTTCTCAAACAAAACTTCTGCCAACCATCACCTTTGATCTTTTTTAAAAAATAAGTTTTAAAAACAATTCAATATCTAGAGAGAAAATTGTATTTGGCTTCTCTTAAAGAAGGTGGTGCTCAAGTTCTGAAGTCTTTCAAAGGTCATCTGGTTAGCCACTGTGAGAACAGAATGCTAGACTAAGTATGGACCTTTGATCTGATCCTGCAGTGCTGTTCTTATGTTCATCTTAGATAAAATGGACTGTAGGAAGAAAAGGCTTCAAGTTGAGACTATAGGGGCTAGAATGAGACACATCTGCCCACTCCAAGTCGCCATATGAATGTGTCCTCACTGTCATGGGATTAAACTTCCAAATTTATTTTTACAGTCAAGTGGGGTGCGTCAGAGCATTTTTGTAATGTTCAACAACTTAATACAATTTTTAAAATAATATAACTTTTAAACAGTATACATAGAAAGATGCATACAAGTAATTTACTCGTCAAGATCAAATGACAATCTAACAGACTGAGATTCTGCAATGTATTATGATTATTAATTTTATTACTTGCGAATTTCTAAAGCCCTGGTTTACAGGCCTACTCAACTCTTTATAATCAATGCTCTGTGACTGTATAGATCCATCTATAATCATGCAAAAGACTGCAGCCATACAGAAAGCTTCCAGAGACTTCCAAGGTATTTTGACACCCAGCGATAGCACAAATATTGCAGTTTTCCAATATTCTTTTGCCCTTTGACAAGCTCACCAGCAACGTAGATGACTTGCTCCCATAAAACTACACTTCTAGGCTGTAATGATTTAATTTTAATGGGTTTTTTAAATGCAGACATGATATTTAAGGAAAGTGTTTAAATGAGTTCCTTTTTCCTCCTTCTCATTTGGGCAGCAGAAACAGTGTGAAGGGCCAGAGTTGGGTGCAGCCGGAAACAGCGTCTGTCTGCACAGGTGAATAACTGTCTTAAAGTGTGTGTGTATTCCTTTCCCATTTGAGTTGTGTTTTTTGTGTTATTTTTAGTCCGATCATACGCAGGAGAGGGAGCCGATGGTGCCAAAGCTCAGATTAGAAATGGAAAGCAAAGCCGGAACTGCTCTGAAAATCAGTAGGTGCTCAGATACTACTGTGCCGAGTGTCATAGAAATGCCTATTAAAGCACCATCTTCATGCTCGGAAGAGCAGAACGAAGCAGTTAAAACCTTGGGCTCTGCCAATTTCCCCCATAGTTTTTGTATGAAAATAATATTTAAGCTGAGTTCTACAGTTCCAGGTACTGCTTCTTTCTCGGAGCAAGGTGGGTGCGGGCAATGTTTTGCTCGTGAGGCAAGCGGCGCGCACACCGAGATGCGCCTGCAATGGCAGCACTTTCAGGCAGGAGGGCCACGAGAATAGAGAGATCTTTCCTACCAAGCCTTCAGAATAAGAATAGAAGGCTGCCTGAACTCTCGATGGAGAGCTTAAAGGGAGAGTGAGTGGAAGAATGATTGGCAGCAGGAATCGTGGGTGGCATCAGAGTGAATGATAGCTGGAAAGCATTGAGGAGGAGGAGGACAGTTAGGAAACAGCTGGACATTGAGAGGAGACTGTCTTCAGGGTTAGTGAGCAGGATCTGAGACAGAGGAAGGATTGATTAAAAGGCCAGTGTTCTAGATAGCTGTTGAAGAGGAGTGCTAGTTGTCAAGCTAAGGCGTTTCAGAACCATTATTTCTTATTTTATTAAATTACTATAACTTTTAGGTGCTATGTTCTATTATAAATACAGTGGTACCTCAGGTTACAAACTTAATTCATTCTGGAGGTCTGTTCTTAACCTGAGGTGCCACTTTAGCTAATGGGGCCTGCCGCTGCTGCCATGCCGCCGCCATGCGATTCCTGTTCTCATGCTGAGGTAAATTTCTTAACCCAAGGTACTATTTCTGGGTTAGCGGAGTCTGTAACCTGAAGCGCCTGTAACCTGAGGTACCACTGTATGTTCAATGCTTTTAAATGTCTGAAGGTGCTCTGGTCTGGAGGATTCTGGGAGAGCATATTGCACCCCCTGAGCTGGCTTTCTTTTACATAGACCAATCTATACCTGAGTCCTGCTGCTCTCTGTAACTCAGTATGTGGTGGTAGCAGGTCATTTGGGACAGTTTTAAGGTAGTTCTGTATTTCATAGGGCACCTAAATGGCTGACCAAGTGGCCTCCAGTGACCAGGACCCTGTAGAGAACTTCTGGAATATCACAGAAGGTGAAACTGGCTTTTTCATTATTAGGAAGTAAAGGCACGAAATAGAAGCTCGCTGGAGAAAGGTCCATCCGTAAGAGATGCTTCAATGGAACACAAGGGGCAGCCAATCTGCTCTAACAGAACTGTGGCTGGGTGTATGTTTGCACATGGGATAAGCGACACAGCTGGTTCAAAGGGATCTGCCTGCCTTGAAATGACCACGACACTGCAAATGGCTTCTGTCACCCACAGCAGATAGCAACAGCTGGATGATTATAGTAGTTGGCATCTATATTCCGTGTTCGGACACATTCACTTTTATTCAGCTATGCATTCGAAAGAGAGTGGGAGAGAAGAATTATAAGCGGTTACGGGCTCATATTTTAAGTACTGCTTCATTTGTCTACTAGGACTAGAAAAAGCTGAATAAATAGGGCAGATTGAGCTCCAGAAGGTTGTGGTGCGGCTAAGCTTGGCTCAGCCCTGAGACATTTTGGTTGCAGGATCCAGCACAGCAATATCTTGTCCGTCATGTTGTGTATATGAAATGGCTTGGAGAAATCATTAGTGGATTGTGGGTGAAGTGTAATTGGTATGTGAGAGACTCCCAGCTCTAGGTTCTTTTTTTGTAAACTGATTATGGCGAGGCAGTGAAAATCCTGAACAGTGAAAGTCATAGCTTGGTGGTAGAGCTTTTGTACTGCATGCAGAAGGTCTCTGATTCAATCCCTGGCATCTCCAGGTCAGACTGGGGAGTCCCCTGCCAGAAACTCTGGAGAGCAACTGTCTATCCTTGACTAGCTGGACCAGTGGTCTCACTCAGTATAAGGTACCTTCCTATGTTCCTATACCTGGAGTTATTTATGGACAGAATGAAGGCTAATAAATTCAGTCTGGACATGGTACAGTTGATGAACTGAGTTGAGGAAGACTGAGTTGATCCTATCAACATCTCATCTTAAGCCCATGCTTCTCAAACATTTTTAAGTGGAGCCCACCTGAAAATTTACTCAACCTTCCAGTACCCACTTACAAATTTACTTTCACTTTTCACAACAAGACACAGACACTGTTAGTGGGTGGTTCTCTGGTCCAGAAAAGTGGAATGCAGCTGGTTTGGAGTTTCAATCAAGTACCCTCAGACCACACTCTAGCTACCTGTCTGACTGCTATGAAGAATCACTTTTTGTGGTATAGGACTAAAAGTGATAAGTCTGGAAACTCATCAAAGGATAAATTTGGTATAGCATGTTAAGATTAAATAAGTATTTTTCTTGCCCTCTTGTAGAAAAAGAGTATGAAATGGTTCCTATTTCTTATTACACTAAGGTATCCTTGGCAACAGATAGCCAAGTAATAAGAAACCTTCCACTAAGGATTTAAAACAAAATATGTTTATTCTCCCTCAACATAGACCATGCCATAATAGCATATATTGGCCCAGTTTGCAACAATTCAATCTGCCAGCTCTTAAGACAGTTTTTTCCCCTTATAGAAAAAAATGGTATTCCCATTACCAGATTATCACCCACCATCTGCTGTATAGATTCTCCAGCATTCTCTGAATGTATGCTTTGTGAGGATCAAAAAGCTCCACATTAAAACAATAAATAGCAATAAAATAATAGTACTTGGTAGTAAAAAAAAACCCCAAAACCTAGCAGTGCCAACCCCTCTGTCTTTGAACTATAAAGTACTTCACCATTTTACCCTTTGATGACTGACTACTATAGAAACTCGAGAGCCAGCCAAGTGCAGCAGGATAACATTTTTAATGGGGGCAAAAAAGAAAAGCACACCTTGATATCTATTGTTGAGCACTGGGTCAAGACTAAGTTCACTTCCATTTGGGTGTATTTTTTTCCAGATTGCAGGACTATTAATTTAATAAACCAGATGTGACAGTCACATGGAACCTATGCGTAGTCCACATGTTCATTTACAGACGTCTGTATATGGGAAGGATGACATGGCCAAGCTCTGCCTGTGGTTCTTATAAGGGCATCAGAAGATCCCTGCTGAATTAAACCAAAGACCAACTAGCCCAGCATCCTGTTCTTGTAGTGACCAACCAGATGCCTATGGGAAGCCCACAAGCTAGACATAAGTGCAAGGGTGGTCTCTGTACTTGTGATTCCCAGCAACCAGTCATAGAGGCATATTGTCTCCAACTGTGGAGGAAAGACATAGCCTCCTTGTCTAGTAGCCATCAATAGGCCCATCCTCCATGGGTTCTGCATTCTTTATCAACTTCTTGATATTGCAATGGCTGTTTTACATATGTGAGTCACACTTTATCGTAGCACTCCTTGATTTGTATGGTGCCTATAATGTTACAGGGGATGCGGATGGTGCTGTGGGTTAAACCACAGAGCCAAGGACTTGCCAATCAGAAGGTTGGCGGTTCGAATCCCCGCAACGGGGTGAGCGCCCGTTGCTTGGTCCCTGCTCCTGCCAACCTAGCAGTTCAAAAGCACATCAAAGTGCAAGTAGAAGACAAGGCTCCAGCGGGAAGATAAACGGCGTTTCCGTGTGCTGCTCTGGTTCGCCAGAAGCAGCTTAGTCATGCTGGCCACATGACCCGGAAGTTGTATGCCGGCTCCCTCAGCCAATAAAGCGAGATGAGCGTCGCAACCCCAGAGTCGGTCACGATTGGACCTAATGGTCAGGGGTCCCTTTACCTTTATAATGTCCCAGGCTTTATAAAATAAAATAAAATATTTGGAAGACTCTTTATCATGTTATATTTGATTGAAATGTAGCTTGATAGGCTGTGGTTACACATTTACAATCAAAACAGACATATTTATTTTATTTGCTTACCTAAAAAATTTCTATCTTTGGTCCAGCAGGACTCCCAGAACAGCTTGCAGAGAAAATGTAAAACAAGGAAAAAACAAAAAATCAATAAAACAATATAATACATTCCTCAATGCAGCAAGAAGCATCCTAGCATTAAAACAGAACTTTACACTAATAGTCCTGAAAGGGTAAAACACTCCAAACTGCATGCTGAAAAGAAATTGGACTTGGCAGCCAGTAAGTAGGACCGGACATAACATTAGGCACAAGGTGGGCAATGCCTCAGATGGCAGATGCTGGAGAGGCGGGGGTGAGTGGTGGCAATGCATTGGGAAGACAAGGCTATGTGTGCCATGTGGCTTGTCATTTGTCCCCAAAGCTAGTCTACTGCCTTCAGGTTGAGTGGAGGTGTAGCAGACTTGCCCCGCTAACTGCCCCCAATTAAATATAGTGGACTCACCACACAATACACCAATTAAGCAAATTTCTACAATTTAACACAAGCTATCTTGTGGAGGTCTTGTGTGAGGGAAACTTCAATTCAGGAAGTCTCAGGCAAGGTCATACAAGAAAAGTTTTATTTACAAAAACAAAACAAAACAAAACCAGGGAAAACTTATTTACCATTAGGTTCATATTTGGACAAATCTCTCGGTGGATGGATTGAGGGGTACAGACCGTTGAGGGACTGAAGTAGCTCATAGGTCTAGAGCAGTTCTTCAAGCATATTCCATCCAATTCCAGCTGGCTCACAACAGTGAGGGAAGCTGCCAGCCATCCCCACAGCCATCCCTGGGTGGACTTGAAGCACCAACCTTTTGGCTAACATCCAGATGCACTGACACATGGCATCACCTGTTGCTGCAGTAGTTCAAATGATAGTGTTGCCAGAGTGCGAATATTTGTGACTAAGCTCTCTTTCCCCAAGTGAGGCTGCAGCTGGTACACCAGCATTAGTTTTGTGCAACTGAAGCCAAAACAGACTGAACATCACCTCCCATTGAAGATATTGAAGTCATCAAGCAATGGACTTGCTCATGTGAATTCACCTTCACTCTGTAAGCCGTTTGGCAGAGTCTAGAATGGCAGCTCACCCCAATGACTACTATCTCACTGGGGAGAAGAACTACCTTCAAAGAAGAAGCACTGTGCCCTGCCTGTAACTGTGATAGGGAAACTCCACCCTATTCGGGCCCAGCATGGGTGCCAATTTGGCTTGGAAGGTCATTCTGCACAAACCACACCTACCTGGCCTACAGCTGATATCATACATGACATCAGGTGCAGGGCAGGTATAGCTGGGAAGGAACATTTGACTGCCTAAAGTGAACTTGCAAGTGGGGTTCCCTGCCAGTGTCATTCAGGTGATTGGCACTGACAGAGAGCCCTGCTGGGATCAACTACACCAGGGGCTTGCTTTCTTCATTTGTAGGAAGCTCTTTGGATTCTAACCACACGTGTCTGCAGGGCTGGGGTGGAACTCCATTTAGATAATGTGGTTAGAGAATTTCTTCATTTAGAGCAGGTTTGGTGAACTTTTGGTCTTCCAGATGTTGCTAAATTACAATGCTCATCATCCCTGACCATTGGCTACTCCTCTGTAGAGGAAAATATATTTTGTTTGAAGGACAAATTCAAAGTGGACCTGTAAATGGATTTCATAGAGGCTCCCTATAACTATTTTTATGTTACAGTAACCAGGTGGTTGGTGCTAAAAGTATGTCTTCAAAGGAGGTTGCTGTATCCACTACTGTGTCAATGAACTTCAGGGTCAATTACAGGTGTCTTTAAAAGGGCAGGTAACTGACAGGTAGGTCCACCTGTCAAAGTTGGCTTGTGGTGGTTGGGAGACCTCTGGCCTGGAGTTTTGCTATGATGGCTGTTCATTTTGACTGCCAGACCCCCTGGTGTTCCTCCTGCTAAACTATTTATATTAGCAGTGTTTGTCTACCTTGCTATGTTAAAATTCTTACGATTTAAAAAATGCATGGCTGTTTCTTACTATGCCAAATGTTGAGTTCAAAAGGTGTGTATTCACTTTCTGCAAGAGAAGTTGTTTGACTCCATATTTCTTATTCTCCAGGTCCATGCAAAAGACTTCTGAGCCAAATTATTATTACTTTTTTTTTTACTGGGGATGCTCTGCAAGTGTCGCTTGTGATTTTATCCAGGCTGATCAATATGCCATTTGCTTTTAACTACTGCTTTCTTCCGGAGAACAAGATGCTGGAAAAGGCAGGTGAGTAAGGTCAAAAAGAATTTAGATAAACAGAGGTAGAAAACTACTGAAAAACACAGCAACCAATAGTCCTTCATCAAATGTAAATCCTCCCCCACCTCAAGTTCCAGGCTACAGCAGGTCTTTGTGTAATAATTCTGTTTACATTTTTGTCTCTCAAAGAGAACTTGTCTGCAGTTCTGTTTGGGTTTAGCTGCAGAATCTCATGCAACAGAAGACTTACTGTATGCAAAAGAGGTGATCCTATTGGGGCATTTTCTCACAGCCAGAAATAATAATAATAATAATAATAATAATAATAATAATAATAATAATAATAATTTATTTGTATCCTCCCCTCCCCAGCCGAGGCCGGGCTCAGAGCAGCTAACATCCTAAAAACAATACAATATGCATAAAACCAGACATCAATTAATTAAAATATATCTTTAAATTAATTCAGACAAGTTAAAATCTGGGCAGGTGGCAATTATCAGGTTGGAATTGAGAGTGATTAATACTTGCCAGGACCAACTGTTTCCACTGGTCATACAAGGACCTGTGAGCAGGTTGGGGGCCTCCTTTGGGCTTGTTTTATACAAAGGAAAGTAAGTCAAACTGCATTCTGCCCAAAGGGCTGGCGGAACAGATCCGTCTTGCAGGCCCTGCGGAAAAATATCAAATAAGAACTTTACCTTAAAGAAAATTTCAGTGAAGCCACAATGAGCAACTCAGTTATTAGATGCATGAGAGCAGTTCCCAACACCAGCTCTAAATGAAGAAATTCTCTAATTTCCCCCTTACTTTCTTTCAGAGAAATGGGGGGGGGGGGGAGGTTGGTGCTAACTCTCCTATCATGCATTCCTCAGCACATTGTTGTTTTATATTTATTATTGATTTCCCAACATAAGTCAACTCCTAGGTGTTTCAAGAAGTACATATTCCATTCTGTCTGTCTATTCAATTGCCTTTTTGTTACCGTATCTAACTATGTGATAAAATTGTAAGAAAGTCATCACGCTGCAGTACATGTGGATGCCAATAAGCAGCCATGTGAACTGCAGTGTGACATCAAAACAGCAGGTGGGGATGGCCAAGGCAGGAGGGTGAACAGGCAGCCCAGACAAGCCACAGAGGAATGGGCAGGGCAGTTCCACAGCAACTGCCCTGCCCCTGCTACCTTAACACAGTACATATACAAAATCTACAACAGGTCTATGGAAATGTGCATATCTCAGCTGAATTCTGTGTATTTTCTGGGCAATATATACATTCTTAAGTCAGTAGGCACAGCCTCCAAGATACATGCCTCTTTTCTATCTCTATTTTGGAAGTATACAAATGAACTGCATCCCATGAACTGCTTTTGGCCCACTGTGTAATCTTACATGTTTCACAGCAAGCCCTCCCACTCATCACCCAAGCAGCAGGAGAGAGAGGTAGGGCTCAAGAAAAAGATTAATATTTTTTCTTTTCCCCACCCTCAGCTGCTTCCCAGTCACCACAAGGGGCATTGTAGGGAGAAGGAAACCTTAAACCATCCCTCTCCTTCCGCAATCCTGCTGCAATTTCTACTTCCTCTTTTCAAATTTGGAGAAATGGCTTGTGTGCAGTGGCCATTTGGTTCCAGCTCTATGAGATAAGACCCACGAAGGACCATCGGGGTTCTATGTTATTACACCACCAAGATGAGGTTTTAGTCCAGCTGGTAAAATTGTATGTCCCAGGGAGGAAAAAATAGCTGTTTTCACCAACTGGCATTTAACCCAGATAAGCATCAGACCTGCTGCACACTGATGCAGTTTAGTTGAGCCTACAGATTATTTTCACACACTTCCGGAGTGTTTTCAGACACAGTAATATCATCCAAATAACACACTGGACTCCATGCTGGTTCTTAAGAATTAGCAACATCATTCTTTGAAAGGCACTGGGTGCTGATACAAGTCCACACGGAACATCTTTAAAATGAAATAGTTCATCAAGTGTAATAAATGCTATGAGGCTTCTGTTGCGCTCATGCAATATAACCTGGTGGTGAGCATACTACAAATCAAGCGCAGAGAACATGTTTGCTTCATAGAATATTGTAAATATGTCTGTGGGTGGCTGTCAGGTTTATTGAGCTCACTGAAACCCACACAAAGTTCCATAGCCTCCTCTTCATATAATGACCACCAACACCATTATAGAGGAAACCCATTCAGCCAAATCAATCAAAACATTCAGGAATGTTTGTATCTAGTAGATTCTTAAATTCTTCTGATATAGCACCCTCGTCTAAAAATGGTATATACCATAACATCTGTCTTACAGATGCCACATCATAGTTGCTCAACCAAGTTTCTACTCAAAATGATCCTCCATTTCAGCTAAGACTGCTGTTTGTACAGCAGTGGCATTTGGCTCAAAAAATGGTGCAGTGTCTGTTAAATGCAACAGACACCTTGATGAGCTGAGATTGAGAAAAGCACCATGTTATCTGGTGAGTTTATGCCATCAGATAGCATTTTAAGATGGTGCAATGCTCTTTGTTACTACTATTTTAACACCTGCCCCTTTTGAAACTAATGGACAGTGGGGAACTTTGCAAGCACATAACATGCACTAAAGGTCACATTTACAGCCACATACACTAATTTAGTTGTAAGCTGTTATTTCCAAATAGCAAGACATGTAGCTTCGCTTCAGTCAGTGACACGTTTCTAAAATACGGCAAGTAGACGTGATAGAGTAGTTCAGAAACAGCTGAGCCGGTGTCCAACATTTGTTCAATAGACTGTAACTTTGTCCTGAAGCTTGGCAAAACACATGAACAGCACACACAATTTGTTGCTCCTGCTATATTTGTGGAGCTAATTTTCTCCCAACTTAAAGCAGTAGCATCTGGCACCACAATTGCATACACTCACTAGCTGGACTGGCTGCTACAGCATAGCTTAGCCCAATGTTCGCTGTTTGTTTCTGGGCTGAATTCAAGACACTCACACTAATGCTTAAAGCCCCAGACAACCTGGTTCCCCAATATCTGAAAGGACACTTCCTTCCTTTTTATTAATTATGAGAATATCCAGCCTTAGTACAGTGATTGCACTGAACCGTCATTACAAGATACCTTATGTAGCTTGCAATATGCAATGTTGGTCCACAACAAAAGCATGGTTTTTTCCCCTAGATAGACATGCAATCGTTCTTTCTTGGGGGTTCCATTTGTAAGTATTTGCCTGGGTTGCCATTGGAACGTCTGCAGAGATTCCAGTACTCGCACTGTACCCCCTATATCCAGCTTTACTGCTCCCCACTTTCTTTCTTTTTACTTCTTCTCTAGCCACCCCAGTTTGGCTTTGGCTTTTTCCAGTTTGCTTCTAAAGGCGAGCCTTATGTGAGGCATTGTGTTTTCTCAATACGCTGATCTCTAATCATCTCATCTGCCGTATTTCCAAATTCACATGTAACAATTAGTTCCCTCAGAGCAGCAATAGACTGTAATGATGATTCCCTTGGTTTCTGTTCACGCTGGCAAAATTTGTAGCAATTAGCTACCACTTTCACTTTGGGCACCAAAAGAAATATCCTTTAATGTAGTGAGTGCCGACTCATATTAGCATCCCCAAGAACAGAGAAGAATATACATTGCCTCCTTCTGCTCCAAAGAAGCAGCTAATCTGTACAAGATTTTACTTCATCTCTCTTCTCCCTCCCCTCCTTAATTCATTCAATTTATTACATTCATATCTCACCTTTTCTTCCAATGAGCTCAAGGTATCAAACATGATTCTAACCATGTTAGCCTTACAACATCCTCATAAGTTAGGCTAGACTGAAAAACAGGCAAGTCACTAAGTTCCCTCAGTCAGCTTCACGACTGAGGGAGGATTTGAATCTGGGCCTTCTTAGTCAGATTTATTGGGGGGGGGGAGCCAGACTACAATTCCCATCAACCCTAGCCAGCAGGGACAATGCTGAGAGATGATGGGTGTTGTAGTCCAGCAAGACTGGGAGGTCCATAGGTTAGCAACCCCTGCTCTAAGCTCAAGACCAGGTGGTTCTTAAGCATCCAAATCCAGACATTGAAAGCAGTCAGAGACTCACCTGAGCCTTGAAAGAAGGCTATGAATGGGTTCAGAGGCAGAACAGCCACTTTTGCCATCACAATGTTGTGACAAGAGGCTGAGGCCCAGTCTATGTTTCAACAAGGCTAAGTTATGGCTCCTTAGCTCTGTAGCTCTGACTAGAATCAAGTAAGCTCTTTATCCCCTCTGCTTTCTCCTTCCTCTGTTTTCATACTATGCCTTCTGGTAAGCAGAGCAGCCAGCCCTGTTTTTAAGACCACCTGCTCCACCTGTGTAGGAACATAAGAAGCTGCCTTATACTGACTCAGACCGTTAGTCAATCTAGCTCAGGTGCAGAAAGATTGCTTCAGGTGTGGAAAGATTAATTTAAAGGCCAAAGCCTTGCCATGTTAAATGTGTGGCAGAATTTCATGTATATGGACTGATTTAAAACATATATATCGCTGGAGAGCCCAATGAGGATTGGAACTGTGGCACATGGTAGGGGTTTTAAGCTCTTTCCTTATTCTATAGTTCTAAATAAAACTGCTGTGAGGAAGCACTGGCTGAGGTGTGCACTTGCTCTGTCCCCTTGGCCTGATATCTAGGGGTAGGTGCAGCTGCAGAGAGGCAGATCAAGGTTTAACACACTACTGAGAGCAAGTTTCCCTCGAAGGAGATAAATAGGGGAATGCTGTTGGTACCTTAGTGCCATGAACCAACCTTGAAGAGGAACTGATCACAGGCAAGTGAGATACTTACTGATAAGCAGAGTGAAGTTAACCCCATAAACAGAGGACATAACTGTGAGGGTTCTGTAACTAAAAAGGGGCAGGTGTATACAATACAGTAAATATAAGTGCCCTGTAGTGAGTCCTGTACAGTACATTCTCCAGGAAGAATAAAGGGCACACCAGAACCCCTGGGAGCGGAGTGTCAGTAAGCCTAACCAAAAGTCTTAAACCAAAGGGAAGGAGGCAGTGAGCACTCTCACGGTTGCCTCCCTGAATCTGCTATTTACCATGGGAAGAAAGCTACAATTGGTGCCATTTTGGTGGTTGTTGTTGTTATTTATTAAATTTGTATACCTCCCTATACTCCCTCCCCGCCTCTCTGCCTCCACACCCAGCCTTTGTCACACACATCCCATCCAGTGGCTGCTTTAAGAAAACAGCAACCCAGATACATTGAATGCCATCACAAATCTATTGTAACTAGTCAATTGGAAACTTCAGGACAATGCAACAAGTGTTTCGGTAGCATTTTGGATCAGGACAAAGGTGGCTCAGGTAAAACAAACATTCATTAGTTAGCAAGGGGTGTGACGAGACTTACAGCAAGCCCAAATACTGCAAGATATTTGCTGGGCAGACTTGATTCTACGACATTTCAGTTGGCAGGTGAGTGACGGGTAGAGTGACAAACAGTTAAAAATTATCACACCACACCACCGGCAAAATCGGTGAAGCGGATGCAAGCAGCTAAGAGCATGGTGGATGGCCATCAAGAAGGGATGCTGAACTGTTGATGGAAATCAGAGGGGAGCATATACTAAGGTCTGTGTGAAGTTAAATGCAGGTTACTCCTGAATCCAGGAAGCTGCAAAGAGAATATCTGTGCAGGCAGAATGTTTGTTCCATGTAACTGAAATGGCTTTGCTGCAAAGGGCAAGGCAGTGTTAGGTCTGCAAAACTCTTGCAGGGGGACCTGGATGGATCCAGCTTCTGGAGATAATTAGAAACAAACCAAAACGTGGGCTGAAAAGAGCTCTGTATTTTGGTGCGAAATCCTGGCACCAGGATCATTGGGACCAGAGTTCAATAACAGGGCACACCATTTTCACCCACAACTCAAAAGGCCATCCCTTGCTGGCACATCCAGTTGAAAGGGCCTCACCAAACGACTTTCAGAATGTCTTTGCTGAGTCCATCTGCCAAACCAGAAGAACTAGGAGGCACAGCACAGGAACCAAAACCTCTCTAACCCAGTGTTTATTTAGCTAAATCCTGCACACAACATTATGTTTGCTTATCTTAATTTTTACTTGAACATGTAAATCTGAATACTGTTTACTACTGTGTCAAATGGCTGCTTAGCAGACATGAAAATGTGCTTACTAAAAAACGACAAGAAGAGAACAAAGGGAAGGAACACATGGCGGAGGTGGGGAGATGAAAACGACTCATTTTAAGGCAAATACCGGTAGGTGTGAACCCTAGCCAGCTCCTTATATACTGACCTCTGAAGGAGAGGGCCTCCATTATCAGGAGGTATGTTTCACACAGTGTTGGAACAGGGCCTTTAGTGTAGTGGCACCTTCCATTTGGAACTCATTCCCAACACATACCTGTCATGTGCCCTCCTTATCAACACGCCTCCTAACACAATGCAGATCCCAGTTGGTACCTGCATTGGATTGAAATTGCTTTTATATCTGCATTTATTTTAATTGTTTTAAATTGCTTTTTATGCAGGCAGTTTGTTTTGGATTTATTTTTGCTGTATTTAGAAATTGCTTTGAGGTGCTTCATAGGCAATGGATGGATGGTGCGGGTGCTTCCTTTCCTGAGCAATTCCATTTTGGGTAGTAGTAATAATAATAATAATAATAATAATAATAATAATAATAATAATAATAATTTATTTACACCCCTCACACCTGGCTAGGTTTCTCTAGCCACTCTGGGCAGCTTACAACAGAATATTAAAAACGCAATAAAACATCACACATTAAAAACTTCCCTAAATAGGGTTGCCTTCAGATGTATTCTAAAAGTCAGATAGTTGTTTATTTCATTGACATCTGATGGGTGCCACTACTGAGAAGGCCCTCTGCCTCGCAGTGGCGGAGGAAGCCACTCAGGTGCCTGGGGCAGCATGCCCAGGGGCGGGCGAGCCGCCCATAGGGGCAGGACGCTCTGTGGGGCCTCTGGAGTCTGTCTGCCTCCTCCCACTCAGCCGCCCTATAGCTGGGGGGGAGGCAGTGGGCAGTTTGTTTGGGCAACGTGGAGCCTGCACTCGTCCAAGTCACCACGTCTCTCCCAGGAGAGACGCATGGCTCGGGCACGCTGCAGGCCCTGTGGTGAGTGCTGCCTGGAATTTTGTCACCCGCCTCAGTCATGACACCTGGGCTGGCCCGCACCCTCCGCACCCCCCCTTCCTTTGCCCCTGCTGCCTCGTTCCCTGTAACTCACTTCTCGCAGTGAGGGAAGCACCAGAAGGCCCTCGGAACTGGCCCTCAGTGTCCGGGCTGAATGATGGGGTTTGGAGATGCTCCTTCAGGTATACAGGGGCGAGGCTTTTTAGGGGCTTAAAGGTCAGCACCAATACTTTGAATTGTGCTCGGATTAGCATTTTCATGTCAACAAGGTTATGTGGATGCTGCAAAGAAAGGGAAGGGACATGCGTAAGGAACACCCATCCTACAACAAACACTTGCCGCCTGTGAGTGCCCCCAGAGCATGCTGTATTGTGGCCGGGGGAGTCATGTTCCATCTCAGTGCAAGGTAGATCCTTATATACTCCCACTTCAGTTATTATGGATGGAGTAGCAAAAGCAACCTGAACAGCCTTTTGCGCTTTGTAAATTTCAGCACAATTCATCCGTATTCCTGTTGCAGGCCATCATTTAGCATTAGCAATTTTTGGATCCATCAGTTGCCACCTTTGTGAATGTTGTATACTTGAGCCCTGCTGTAGAAACTGACTGATGTCAACGCTCACAATAAAAGCGGCATGCTTACTGCCGGAAGTTCATATTGTGTCCTTTCCACATCTGTCACTGCAAATAGTCTAACTGTGTATCTTTTAAAGAGACAAATACAGCCGTGTGGCATTACTTTAGTACCATTCTTATTCTAAAGGGAGAGGGTAGAGCTGTCTTTTCTTTATTCTGGGCTGATTTAGAGGAGTGCAGCCACATTCCAAGATATTTTCTGCTCCCGTTAAAACTCACAGTCACATTAAAATAGTGGTTCAGAAAATAAACTTTTAAAAAACGCTCCCTACCCTCATGAGGTTGGCCTTGATTAAGTGAAAGGGTGTTGTTTCTACATTCTTTCTCTGCTGTAGCTGTTGGGCCAAACTAGCTATGACTTCAGTTTTTTAAAGAAAAAATCAATAGCAGGCATGGGAAGGCCCAATTGTCTTCAGGACATCTGTATGCAGGGCTAACCTTTTCTTCCCCATTGCAGTCTGCGTGTGTGACTTTTATCAGAATTGCAGTTAGGTAGGAAAGAGTTAAGCCTCTTTACGCTCTTCACGATCAAATAAAATCAGCCCTGCTACAATTGGCCCCGCAGTTACCTCCCTAATCACAGAGAGCCACAGAACATGTTCTTCATTGGCCTTTTCTATCCATCTATCTAAACCATTAAGAACATCTAAAAACATTTAAGGACAGCCACAAACCCTTGCAGCTAATAATTTCAAGGTTGTCCGGAACAGTCTCTTTCAGCCATCAAATGTCTGGGTCAACAGGAATATATTAAAAATTGTTGTTAATGAGAGAGACGGACACACCTCACCAGGGATGGCATTACAGAAATGGGGAACCACCACCAAGAAGGTCCTGTATCTGATCAAGGTCACCCTGGCTGCCCCCTAGGGTGGCAACTTTTTCCTGCCTTTATAGCATCCATAGCTTTGCTGAGCAGCCTAATGCTCACACAAAGACTTCTTGCTGGCTCAAAGGAATCAGCTGCCTAGGGAGCAGGCCGGTACTTCTTGTGCCTTTCCATTTTTCCATTCAGCTTCCAGTCTTCCTGAACTACCTCTGTTCCCCTACTTCTGGGCTTTAGCAAGGTGGAGGCCCCCTCTTAACCCCCCTTTCCCCAATCTGCACACAATCTGCCTATATTATATCTTTATTTCAAAATAAAATTCCACAGTGTTGTGGGTTTTTTTTTAAAAAAATTAAACTTGAAAGAAAACTTTTTTTCATATGCTGAATAAAGATATCAACTCAGTGTCTTGGTTTCCTTGGCACAGAGCGATAGTTTAGTTCTTAATTCCCTCTCAAGTGACTTAATGGTACTGTATTGCTTAATTATATCGGTTGCTAACTCCATCCGCTAAGATGTAACACTGGGACCCAAACATCTGCAAGATTGAGGCAGAAGAGGGATGCTGCATAATAAGATCCCAATTTCTGTATTATTTTCTTTTTACTCGTGTAGCAAGTGTGTGTGTGTGTGTGTGTGTGTGTGTGTGTGTGTGTGTATATATATATATATATATATATATATATATATATATATATATATATATGAGAATGATATTGTCAAGGGTTAAAAGTAATATATGATGCAGGTGCCCATTCTTGCCTTTCAGACTATGAGGTTCTGGCTTCCGGGAGAGAACATGTCTGGCCAAATCCTTCCCACAACCACTGCTGTTGTGGTTAAGGAACAGTTGGCTAATATATGCTGCTTAAGATAAGACCTGAATAATATTGTGGATTAAAAAAAAAACTTTTTAGGACTGAAGTCCCAAAGCTGCTGGAAATCATGTTTTCAGGTGGTTTTCTGTTGCATGAAAAGACAACCATATAAGACTGATGGTGCTGGTCTCATTTATTCCTTACATTTGAATGTGGCCCAGCCATTAAGATATTCTGTGAGATGGCCTGCCTCAGAAGGGAGACTGGAAGGGATTATAAAATGGCAGAAATTGTCAGGGACCAGGAGTCAGATTCCTCCAGACCTGAAGGGAAGGGAATGCAGGAATAGTCCCAGAAGCACCAGATGAACTTCTGGGGCTAGTGTGTCACCCCAGTTCTTGGCCCAACTTGGCCCAAGGAAATGGTATAACCATCCTTTGACTCCAAGGTCATCAGAAGACCAGAGCTTCAACAACTCACATGCCTTCCTCCAAAGTACATACAGAAGCCAATTGGACTGGTAGAGGAATCTTACTTCAATATTGGTATAAGGCCAGTATCTTCACTGCACCTGAGGGCATCCGGCTAGTGTAGCAGGTACAGGGCAGACCACATGGTATTCACTCTCCACAGCTCAGCATCTGCCACCTGAGGCAGGTGCCTTGCTCTGAATCATCATTGAACCAGCCCTGTCCCAGCTCCATCATGATAGGAGAGTGATAGAGAAGACTTGGCCCCTTTACGTAGAGCAGCCTGTTGCAGCGGAGGTGGTGCTAACAATCAGGCTGCTTCTGCTATTACTATTCCTTGTTCCTTTGCAGGAGTAACTTCAAAGCTCTGTACTTCCCAGAGCACCTGTTGCATCCAGCCTGAACCCCGCCGTGTCCAGCACCCTGGTAGAGCCTTTCTACACCACAGAGCAGGTCAGAAGTAGTCAATTAATTTCTGTATTGCTATATTTTTGCCATTGGGGTGGGCAGGGTCACTATTTCTGCTTTGTGTTGAGGAATGTCGGCACTGGTGTAAACCATCTGTTGCAACGTCTCCTAATTCAGTCAGGGCATTTGAGATTATTTTTCCTGATCCTCAATGGTGTGTTGTAATCAATGTGTATACTTAAATGTGTATACTCAGAGGACCTGTTGATGGCATTTTACCATTGTACTGTTGAGAGTGTATTAACTTATGGTCTGTGTGTATGGTTTGGGAGCTGCATGGTCAGGGGAAAAACAATGCTGTCCAGGGTTGTAAAGACTGCGGAGAGAATAATTGGGTGCACTCTTCCCACCTTGGATCAAATCTACGCTTCCAGGTGCCATAAGAAAGCTGCAGAGATAGTGCAGGATAGTGCGCACCCCGGAAATGATCTCTTTCAGCTTCTGCCTTCTGGAAGAAGGTACAGGGTTATAAAGACTAGAACTAGCTGCCTGAGAAACAGTTTCTATCCAAATGCGATTTTGGTTTTAAATGCAGTGTAAGGTAGTCTCTATGGGAGTATATTGTATTTAATTATAGGGTATCAGAGTTTTTAGGGGGCTAACCAGGCTGGGATAGCTGGGATAGCAGGCTTGTTGGTTTTTGAATGTCTGATGTAGATTTTTTCAATTTCGTCGTTCTGTATGGGACAAAGACAATAAAGTTTATCGTATCATATCATAAATCCAAAGACACTGGTTTGATTCCATAGAAATGTGAATAAAACTCTGTTTTGCCCTGGGCTTTTCTTCTTCCCATGGCTTCCCACAGGGGCTGCCTCCTCCTCCAAACTTCAGTCACTTACACTTGACTAAAAGATTGTGGGAACCTCCAGAGCAGTATGAAATGTGATGTAGGGTCTACACAGGGATGGGGTGGAGGGGGGCAGAGAGATGGATTCAGTGGGAATCACAGGACCACCTTGTGCTTTCCGCTCCTGCTCAAGGGTCTTTGGATGAAAGTCTTTGACTTCAAAACACCACTTGTTGCAGCATATTGTATTCAATCAGCCTGTTAATTTGTAACAAGCAAAACAGTGTCCTAAGACTGTCAGTCTTAAGGGCAACAATTTGGCATCCAACAGCATTAGGTTTCTATAAATGTTAGTAAACAACTACAAATAAAGTTTTATTTATCCTTACACGTAGGGTTTTTTTTAATGATTCGGAGAAAACTTGTTGCATTTTTAAGTAGTGTTGCTATAGAAATTGTTTCCTGGGCATTGGTGAGTTCAGGCCGTTGATAATCTGTTTTTGTTGGCCATCAAAAGCAGGAGTCATAAGTTTGTATGTGTGTTCATCTGCAGCAAATGGGGGGGGGGGGAGTAACAATGTGAAAATAACTTCAGACTCTCAAATGTGGGTGTTTTCAAAATATATGGAATATTGCTCCCCAGCTGCAAAAGGAACAAATTGACTTGAAGATACAGTTCCAAATTTAGAAAGACTTTTGGGGAGTATAGTGCATTGACTAGGTGAATGAACTGTGCAGTCCCCAAGTAAGATCTCATCTCGGCAATGAACTCACTCTGTGGCTTTAGGCAACCTTCTATTTTTGTGTTCTCAGCCCCACATATACCGTTTGGGAGTTATACTGATGTAGCTTTCAGGTTTTTGGACACACAAGAGTGTTAACGGACACGTGAGTTGCACAGATCTGATTTTTCTGTGTTGTGCAGGTTCATGCACACTTGAGCAGTTTTAACTGAATTCTGTCTCAATGTTTCCCCTCCACACCAGTGGACAACAGTGTGAATGAATTCACTCTGGGTGCTGTTGCCCCCTCCCTCAATTGGTAGCTTGTCATCTTCTCTGAGTTTCAGAAAACTGTGGCCCATTGTGGGCAGAGGTCTTTGTTTACATTTTTAAAATTTATTTTGGCGATCCAAGTTTTTTGATGTTCCAGATTTGCACAGAACAGTGGGTTTAACCCCCCCCAAAAAAAACCCCAAATATGTGTCTCTCACCAAGCCCACCAGCAGACCACACCCCTGTTACTACACAAATAAAAATACCACACACACCTTACCACAAAATCCATTACAGGATGTCCACAGTTGGGTAATATACAATTTTATGTTGGATTCCCCCACCCCTGGCTGCATTATTTGCAGATTGGGATTGAGAAAATCTGAATTAAATAGGGATGGGGGGGATGCTAATTGGATGAGGAAAATGTCATGTGGAGGATGCATGTGGATATGGGCTGCACCTAATCCATCTTAAACTGTCATGTGTACACAGCCTACTGAAATAGCTAAAGTTAAAGGGAAGGGCTGTAGCTCATTGGTAAAGCATGTTCTCTGCACGCAAAAGGTCATCCCTGGCATCTCTGAATAGGATGGGTAAAATCTGAAACCCTGGAGAGCTGCTGCCAGTCAATATGGATAGTACTAAGTTAGATGAATGGATGTGTCTGAAGGAAGCTTCCTGTGTTCCTAACTGATTTGAAGTGCTTTGAACCCTTGAAAGCATGATAAAAATGTTAAAGCAGGAGTAGTGCCTAAATTTTTTAAATAAGGCAAACTGAGGCTCAAGCTTTCTGGGAAACATATTCCCTTCTCAGGGCCATATTTAAGGGTAGACAAATGCCCCAGAGTTGGGGGGCCCATGTCATGGGCAGTGGCGCTGTGGTCTAAACCACTGAGCCTGTTGGGCTTGCTGATCAGAAGGTCGGCGGTTCGAATCCCCGCGACAGGGTGAGCTCCCGTTGCTCTGTCCCAGTTCCTGCCAACCTAGCAGTTTGAAAGCACGCCAGTGCAAGTAGATGAATAGGTACCGCTGTGGCAGGAAGGTAAATGGTGTTTCCATGCGTTCTGGTTTTTGTCATGGTGTTCCATTGTACCAGAAGCAGTTTAGTCATGCTAGCCATGCCACATGACCCAGAAAGCTGTCTATGGGCAAACGCTGGCTCCCTCAGCCTGAAGCAAGATGAGCACTGCAACCCCATAGTCACCTTGACTGGACTTAACCATCCAGGGGTCATTTACCTTTACTTAACTATCTGCCTAGCTGGTGAAGCAAATACGTAGTACAAGCAGTTCATCTTTACTTGAAAGATAGAAATGCAGAGTTGCATAGTCAGCATTACATTAAACTACTTCTATAATTATTAATTATATAAGGTTAAGATGTTCCTATTCAGACAGTCCTTTGGAAACTAGTTGCAGCTGATGTTGACCAGTGGGCTGCTATCAGGCCAATTGGTATGTAAATATGTTAAATAAATAATAATAATAATGATTGTTGCTGTTGTTATTTCTTAGAAACGTGCAGCTGTGCCCATTAAACAGTGTGTATGTGTAAGAGAGAAAGTGTGTGATTGTGAGTGCAATATATATATCCATGAGTGAATGTGTTATTTTACGTAACAGAATAAATTACAGATGCAAATTGTGCATTGACGTTGGGAAACAAGGCATTAATAAGGTATTTTTAAAAAGTTACACGAATGGAGGAGAGATGCTGAAGATGCTCTTTGCCTGAGGTACCATTTGGTCTAGTCATCCCTGACCCCAGCCCGAAACATGTGGATGTCTACTCTGGTTAGAGGAGGCCTGTTCTTCTAAAACATGCAAGGACCCTTCATGAGTACAGAAGCCTTTCTTCTTAAGAAGTTAACCGTCCATGAGTTGGAGGGTGATGGGAATGGTGCCAGGGGGTGAAGCCAGCTAGCTCCTCCCCACTGCCCCTTCTCCTGTGTTTCCATTGCACCTGAAGAGGGATTTATTTATTTTTTAAACTATTTCCCATGTTCCTAGGCCAAGCCCTTACCCTGTTCTGGAACTGAGCCTAACATGCAATTGTGATGGTTGGATGAACACTGTGCTTTGCACATGGCTTAATGGCCTTGCTGTTGTTGTTTTAACAATATGAGCTGAAAATCTACAAATTACTTACTCAAGAGTAGTCTTCTGAGACTGTTCATGGAGCTCTCTGGAGCAAAGTGGTTTTAAAAAATGCAGCCAAGGGAGTCTCCCCCCCACCCTTTCCTTTTTGTTGCTGTTGTTACAGTTTAGCAAATAATCCCTAATATGCTGATAGTGGAAACAAAAGTCACTGGAGACTCTCACCCAACTTGGCTTTCCTTCCATTTCCCTTTCAGCAAGAAGTGTGCAATACGTTAAAACCTGTTGACGTATAAATTTCTCCCAGGAAGAGCTTGTCTATGCTTAGTTTTCCTCAGGTCCTAAGTGGATGGACAGCTTTGCCAACTACATAAGCCTTAGAGTGTAAGTGCAGCTGGACTCAGGAGAGATCAGCAGATACATATTAAACATGAAGCCAAAGAACCCTCTTATTTCCCAGATGAGGGTCAATTCACACTTAAGGCCAAACAAGGCTCTGCACTTAAACACACAGCAGCCTGCTATGGAGCTTATTTTCTTTTAACTAATTATGGGGGGCGGGGGTTGCTTTCTGCTGTAGAATAAGCAGATCGGTGGGGAAGCTTATCTCCTTTCTCTTCGCCCAGTGGCAGCCAATAGAGCAGGGAGAGGGAACTTTGACAGAGCAGGTCACTCAAGAAACTGGGGCAAAACACAACTATGGGGCAAAGTTCACCACCACCACCACCACCACTACTACTACTACTAATTTTATTATTGATATGCCAGCTACTCTGGGCGGCTCCCAACAAAATATTAAAAACCCAATAAAACACCAACCATTAAAAACTTCCCTGAACAGAGATGTCTTCTAAAAGTCAAATAATGGTTTATCTGTTTGAGAGCTGATGGGAGGACATTCCACAGGGTGGGCACCACTACCGAGAAGGCCTCTGCCTGGTTCCCTGTAGCTTCATTTCTTGCAGTGAGGGAACCACCAAAAGGCCCTCAGAGCTGGACCTTAGTGTGCAGGCTGAAAGATAGGAGTGGAGACACTCCTTCAGGTAAAGGGCTGAGGCTGTTTAGGGCTTTAAAGCTGAACACAACACTTTGAATTGTGCTATATAATGTGGAATTGTGGGGGGCTTAGATTTTAGAGCAAAGCCATTTTACAGATTTTACACTTAAACATAAGAAGTTGAGACACAAACTTCTGGTCGCTCACTAGCTCACTCTCCCTCATGTACATATATACAATAAACATGTACAGATATTTTCTCCCTATTCCCTTTTCCCTCCTTGCCTCCCATTGGAACTGGCCTGACTGCTACTGCTGGCTGTTCCCTTGGGCTATGCAACACTGTCTGCCTGTGCAACACTGCCTCTAGTCTGGCTAGGATTCCAGCCTGAGTCTGAATCCAGCCCGCTAAGATAACAAAACTCCAACATGCAAACCGTTTATTCCAAAAAATGTACAGTGGAGATCTACAAATAATTGCAGGGCAGTACTCGTATAAATTTCAATTAGAGGTGCTCATGTTACTGCTTAAAGCCCTAAGCGACTTAGGCCCCAAATATCTGAAAGACCACTTCTTTGGGTGTTAAGATCAACAGAGGGGATCCTCTTTGTAGTTCTACAGCCCTCAGAAGTTCAATGGCTGCTAGCCTGGGAGAGGGAATTTTCTGTGGCAGTCCCCAAGTTGTGGAATTCCCTTCCCACAAAGGTGTCTCTGGTGGAGGGTGAGCAAAAAAATCAAATAAATAATACCTACAATACTAATATTACTATTTCAATGTGAATTTTTGCATTGTAGACTGGGCATTTAGTATTTTGGGAGAACCAGTTGAAGTATCTGGTTCTGTAAGTGCTGGAAGGAAGCAGTGGGAATCTAGCATTGGAAGCGGAGGAAAAGGCCCTTTGTTTGCCAGGCTCTTGTCAGGAGCTTGAGTCGTGGTGAAGAGTAAATGAGAAATCAAAGCACTAAAGCATTTCCCATCTCTTAAATTGCTCCAATATCCCTGTGCTATTTATGATAATTGCCTTTTTAAAAAAGGAAAGTTTTCCACAATGTCTTTTAAAGAAGTAAAACAACTCTAATTTCTAGCATTAAAACTCACAGCTCCCCCAAACTGAACAGCGAAACATTTCATGATTAATGCACATGTCAAAGATGCTAGTAAATAAATAAATAAAAGGGGCACACCTATATTCTCTCAAATGCACAGAAGGCTTGCTTGTTGTTAGCAGTTCAGTAAAAATGCATGTTATGTTGGGAGCACACAGAGTGTTTCTTCTCCTCCAGTCACCCGTGTTGCCACCTTTGCTCGCTGTTCCAAAGCTTCTGCTATCTTTGAGGCTGCCCCAAGAAATCTCTGTCAAATTTTCAAAGACCAACAAGTGCTAGCTGTGAGTGCAATCGGACAGAAACTGACAGCGCAAGAAGCATGGGCTGAAGCGACAATCTGCCTGTTGGAAGGAGATGGACTTTGTTGGTGGAGGCAGGGACACAAAAATGGGACAGGCACAAATCAGAACAACACTGGTGTAGCTGAGGAACTCTTCAACTAGGGACTTTTCACACAGATGTCCATAATATTTGAACAGTTGCAATACGTTCTGTGTAATATAAAATCCCCTTTATGTCTGACATTCGTTCAGATGAGGCAGGGAAACAAACGTGTTAGGATTTTTGCAGAGAGAAGTGAACAATGCAGAGGTTTCTAAAATGATCTTAAGAGAGAAATATTTAGATTGTTTAGAATGCTGTTGCATTCTTCGAATATGTGTGTGGTACTGATGGTGCAAACGCTCTCCAAACAGCTAGCACAGTAGTTTGATATGCTACTGTCAAAATAGGAATGCTGGTAGCTCTTGTTGTGTCAGCTTGGGTTGGGAGATGTAGGGGCATGCAAAATGGCAACAGGATGTCTGTTGGAAAACATAGAAAGAGGTCTGCTGGGTGAGGTTAAAGGTTCATATGGTCCAGTAGCATCAATAGTGACCAGTCAGATGTTTCCAGAAGCCCACAAGTAGGGTATGTATGCAACAGGCCACCCTCAAGATTTGACTCTCAGCAACTTCTGTTCAGAATTACATGTGTCTAGTTAGGACTGCTAACTAGACACAGGAGTGTTGAGTACTCACTGGAAGGACAGATCATGAAGCTGAGGCTCCAATACTTTGGCCACCTCATGAGAAGAGAAGACTCCCTGGAAAAGACCCTGATGTTGGGAAAGATGTAGGAGAAGGGGACGACAGAGGACAAGATGGTTGGACAGTGTTCTTGAAGCTACCAGCATGAGTTTGACCAAACTGCAGGAGGCAGTGGAAGACAGGAGTGTCTGGCGTGCTCTGGTCCATGGGGTCACGAAGAGTCAGACACAACTAAAAGACTAAACAACAACAGTTAAGAAAAGCTGCTAATGGTATGGTCAATATGATAATGGAACCAGTTCCAGGGAGAGGAAGAGGCTGCTGTCAGAGAGCCATCAGCTGAGGATGTTTAGCTCTGGTTTGGGAGGAAGCTAGATGGCAGCTCTATCATGCTATTAATATGGAGCTTGTACTCAGTTATCATTGCTAATAGCCATGTAATCTCCATGAAATTGTCTATTTCTTTTTTTATATATATAAATATTTATTAAAAAAATTTTGTGAAAGAAAAACATAAGTAATAAACAACATTGCTTATATCATAACAAAATTTCATAACTTGTTTAGACTTCCTCGCGTCTCCTGCTCCCACTTACATTGTTGAAAAGTTTTTTCAAGCAAATTATCATCTTGTTTACAATCTTATATCCACTCATTTAAATATAGTCTAATAGTTCTCCCAAAGGGTTTGTTTTTCCCTTAATCTCACTTATCATCAAATTCCAGTCTAATTTAGTGGTGGCCAATTATTTATGATCAAGCATCCTTCTTAACATTCAATCAAATTACAATATTTTTGTAAATAAATCTTAAATTTCTTCCAATCTTCTTCAATCCTTTCTTCTTCCAGGTCTCGGATTCTGCCAGTCATCTCCGCCAGTTGCATGTAGTCTATCAGCTGCATCTGCCACTCTTCCAGTGTGGGTAGATCTTGAGTTTTCCAATTCTTGGCAATGAGTATCCTTGCTGCCGTTGTTGCGTACATAAAAAATGTTCGGTCCTTCTTTAACACCTTCTGGACGACAATACCCAGGAGGAAGGCCTCTGGTTTCTTAGTGAAGGTATACTTAAATACCTTTTTCAACTCATTATATATCATTTCCCAGAAGGCCTTCACTTTAGGGCAAGTCCACCAGAGGTGAAAGAATGTTCCTTCATTTTCTTTACATTTCCAGCATTTATTATCAGACGAATGGTATATTTTGGCAAGTTTAACTGGGGTCATGTACCATCTGTATATCATTTTCATTACATTTTCCTTCAAAGCATTACATGCAGTGAAGTTCAGCCCAGTGGTCCACAACCTTTCCCAGTCCTCAAACATAATGTTATGCCCAATATCCTGTGCCCACTTTATCATAGCAGATTTAACCATTTCGTCTTGTGTGTTCCATTTTAACAGCAAGTTATACATTCTTGATAGTACCTTAGTCTTTGGTTCTAACAATTCTGTCTCCAACTTCAATTTCTCCACCTGGAACCCTAGTTTTTTGTCATTTTTAAAAACTTCTTTAATCTGGGCGTAATGTAACCAGTCTCGCACTTTACCCTCCATTTTCTCCAAACTCTGCAATTTCCAATTGTCACCGTCTTTTTCTAATATTTCCCAATATTTTGGCCATTTGGCCTCCATATTGGGTCTTTTTCGGGCCTTAGCTTCCAGAGGGGACAGCCACCTCGGAGTTTTGTTTTCCAATAAGTCTTTGTATTTTGTCCAGACATTGAATACTGCTTTCCTGACAATATGGTTCTTAAAGGCCTTATTGATCTTAACTTTGTCATACCATAAGTATGCATGCCAACCAAAAGCATTGTTAAAACCTTCCAAGTCCAACACATCAGTGTCTTCCAGAAGTAGCCAGTCTTTTAGCCAGCAGAAAGCTGCGGCTTCATAGTACAGTTGTCTATTTCAGGTTGAAAAATATATTTCAGTCTGAGCTATGCATTCCCTTCTGGGTAACTTTCCAGGGAGCATGGCCTGGGGTGTGGTGGCTGGGGAATGGGTGTGGCCTCAGAAGAGTCCATGGGCCAGATCAAGATGCCTGGGTAGGGGCTGAATTTGGCCCCTGGACCTGAGATTCCCAGTCCTTGGTCTAGTCCTTGGTCTAGTTGGCAGTTATCAACAGTGAATTCCATAATTATTATGTGAAGAGCTAGTATGGTGCCAATCCATTTTAGTGGGTGACCCCAAGTATTTTGTGTTATGAGCAAGAATGGGGAAAAAATCTTTCTTTCTCTCTCCACTTTTCCATTTCCATTCATTATTTGAGAAATATTTATTATCTCCCATGTTAGTTTTCTTTGGAATGAACATATGAACATTCTTTCACCAGTAGGATTTTTTTTTAAAAAAAACACTAATGATTAGGAGCTAATGTCTTTATCTGGAGCCAATACAACAAAAACTCTTCATCCCAAATTCTGAAATATGTAGAACCCAGAATACCACAAGTAGCTTTTATTGTCAGGATATTAAGATCTGCTGATAACACAAAGGGGATGGAGAACTTGTGGTCTTCCAGATGTTGTTGGACTCCAGTGCCAATCAGCCCTTGCCAGCCAATGGCTGGATATTATGGGCATTGAAGTAAAGCAGCATTTGTGGGGCCACAGATTTCTCATCCCTTTTCTGGACAAGAAGTAGAATTACTCCCCTGTGCTGCCATGCCTTGGTCACAACTCTGCCCCATTTCAGACACAGAGTGATTTACCGGCATACTGGTGGATTTCTGCTGATACATCTGTCTCATGGTGGCAGCATATTTTGTGGTCTGCTATGCTGCAAAGCCTCTGACGGGTGGGTCTTCAGTACAGGATTGTGCCCGCAATTATCCACAACAATGCAAAAAAAAGGGATAAGCATTTAAAATCCCTAACGTTGCTTTTCTGTAGAAAACCATTATTGTAGATTGTCAGTTTGTCCTGTTTGTTTACTCTTTCCTTTCCTAAACATCAATTTTTTCTTTCACAAGCTTTTTATTTTCATTTTCCGCAAGGCTTGATATATTCTTGGAAGCTCCTTCTACCACTTCTTAGACCTTAGCTTCTTAACTGAAGCCATTTATTGATAAACAGCATCTCATAGTGAAGTGGTACATCAATAAATTAAAGATTAGTTCAACGTGTCAGGTTTCCCAATGCATTGGGCAGGGTCGGGGGAGGGAATGCTTCTTTAGATAAGTCTGGAGGCGGTGAAATAGCTTCACACAGAAAGAAAACTCTGAAAAGACACACACACAAACACACACTAAAATGATTCCTCCTGGTCTATACTTTTGAAAGTCATGTTTTAAGAACAATGGCTGCAGTCCTGTATATTTTCTATAGTAGGCTGGGACCTGAGGAAAAAAATTGCTGCATGTATTGGGCGTTTTCATTTGAGAGCTTAATTTGCACGGAGGTTGAAGAGATATTGCAAATGGGTTGTTGACAACAGCCTTTTCTTTTCTTTTTTACTTACTGGATTTTCCCTGGGAAGGGTTATCTAGATCAAACGGAAAAGAAATTTGGCCTGTCATTTTGATGCCAGTGACATGTAAATGTTGCAAGCAAACACACACACACACACACACACACACACACACACACACTGCATGCATGAGAAGCACCCACCCCATAACAAACACCCACCTTGAAGAACCTCTCTCCCCCAAAGAATCCTGGGAACGGTGGTTTGCAAAGGATGCTGGGAATTATAGCTCTGTGAGATGTAAACTATAGTTCCCGCGATTATTTGGGGGAAGTCATGTGCTTTAAATGCATGATAGGCATGCAGCCCCAATAGCAAATAGGGTTTCGTGCATATTTCCTAGTTCTGACTTGGAAACTATTCTTTTTATTACTGAACTTGAAATAGCATACATTGACAGGCTCCTTTTTCACACAGAGCCTTCTCAGTATCCATGACATTCATCCTCAAAAGTAGAAAACAAACTATATAGCGTTTTAAAGCACTATATAGCACTATAAAGTTTTAAAGCATTATATACACCCACTAACGGCTGTGTGACAGGTACATACCGTATTCAACAGGACTAAATGGTCAACTTTGGTAGCCCTGGCCATCTTGTACCTTTTCCCTTCCTTCCCTGTTAGGAAGCTTAGATTAGGCTCCTCTTCCTCCCCCCAAAGTGACTGATGCCCATATTTTGGGCACACATGCCTGCAGGCATTAGACCATTGCTACTCACGGGTTCCTCTAAATATCTGGGTTCCAATCAATAGCCAACAAACACAGAATCGCTTTCATCCATTAGGAAGGTGGCTGCCCTTCCTTGTTTGTTTTGAAATTTTGCAGACAGTGTGCTTAAGCAAGTGTCACTTTCCCAAACATCTGTCCACGTTCATTGATTTCAGCAATTTTTTGAAGGCTTACAATGAGATCCTGCAATCATCTAAATATCTCATTCAGTATCATTTGGTTGCTTCAGCAAACTGCTGTAAATATTAAAAGTACTGTTGTGAGGGGGTTTTTTTTTGGGGGGGGGGGTGTGCCAGACCCATCTAATCCCGGGATCCAGCAAGTGTTAAAATCTAATGAAACCTAATTCCAGGAAACAGGTAAACTAGCTTCCTGGTGAGGTGATAGGAGATTAAAGCATAGCTGTCAAGTGTCCCTTATTTGAAGGGACAGTCCCTTATTCCAGGGCCATGTCCCATTGCTGTCCCTTATTGATGGATGTCCCTTAAAAGTCCCTTAAATGATGTCCCTTAAATTTCAAAGGAAGCAGCTCCTCTCCCTCCCTCCCTGCCGGCCAGGGAGGAGGGAGGCTCCAACTGTGTTGCTTGGCTGTGTTGCTCACCCAATAAGAAGTCTAAGAACGAGCTTGCATGCCTTGGAGCTTGCATGCCTTGTGTGTGGCTAGTTATTGCAAGCTGAGGGGGTTTTTGAATGCTGGACGCCATTTTGTTGCACGTGCTGCTGCAAACTTTGCAGTGCAAAGCCAGGCCGTGGAGCCATCTTAGGTTGAGGCTGCATAGGCCTTGTGGTGCATGTGATTCAGATTCTATTCAATTGAACCTCTGGTTACAAAGTTGGTTGGACAGTGTTCTCGAAGCTACCAGCATGAGTTTGACCAGACTGCAGGAGAACAGGAAGACTGGAGGGCCTGGAACAGGTGAGGCTGCAGGTCCCTTATTTTGGCTGCTGGTCCCTTATTTTCAAATCTGTAAGTTGACAGCTATGGATTAAGGGACTTGGTGCAAGACAGCAAATGGTTGGGGCACCCTCCCTCAACAGAAAATAAGAAGAGCTGAGAACAGAGTTTGGCAGTGATGTGAGCCAGAAGAAACAGTAAGCTTGAGAGAGTCAGGGCCATGTTTGATTTCTGTTTGAATCCAAGTCTGCAGCTATGGGAGAAACAAGACCCTTTAGAGGTGTTACTGCTGTGAACCCCTCCATTGTAGGCTCAAGTTATTTGAGATGAACCTACCCAGACTTCAGTTTACTTGAAAAGAAGGCCAGCCCCTAAGTTGTGGAACTCCGTCCCCACAGAGGCATGTCTGACACCTGCATTGTGCAGTTTTTGGTGGATGCTGAAGACACTTTGACACCAAAGATGGGTGCTTTTTGGACCACTACTTTTGTCACTGCAATTTGCTTTCAACTGTTTTAATTAATGTTGTATTTTAAAATTCTGTAACGTGCCCTAGAACTTTACCGTGAAGGTGATGACGGCAATAAATTAAAAGGATGAGAGTACGTATCCCACTTACAATGAAGATGTGACTTTCCTTTTGAATATTTGCTGATACGTAGTTGGTTCTGCGGACTCCTAATTGACATCTTCATTTATTTGTTTTTAATAGACACTGTTTGACTTTCAATTACCATGCAATTAACAATTCTAGAAATGCTTTTAATTGCATGGCCAATAATTTCCCCACGTGCTTTCAATTTACCAACATAGTGTGTCCTCTGCTGAATCTGGATTAGACTCCAGTATTCTCCCTCCCCTGCCCCCGCAACAATGTGATTGTCTTTCAAAAGGTGCAGGTAGAAAGGCAAAAAGCCTGAAACATGGTACGGAAGCATTCCCAACCGCACCACTCCATCAACTCTCTCATAGCTTTTACAATGTGGTGAATAGCTCATGATGAGCCATTGCTCCCTTCGCTTTTCTTTAATGGCAACTTTCATGTCCTTTACTAAATTACTTCTAATTATTTGAAATGAAGCACTAATGTGCTTGGCAGCAGCCAAGGAGACATGCTCTTTCCTCTAATTTACAGCCGGATTCTAGACTCCTAACTCATGTTAAAAAGTGTCTTAATCTTTACATGGATTCATTGGGATGGGTTTGGTATATCTTGGCTGCAGGTCAGAAACCTGCCAATGATGGATTCTAAAGGCAGGTCCACACCATCCAGTTCTGCCATTATGAATTCTAGCGTACCTTGCTGTGTCTACACCTAATAGCTCTCACAGCTAAGCAGTTTACTTCTCTGTGAACAGGAGAGTGATAGCAAAGAACACATTCCTTTCCTAAATACAAATGGGGGGAAGTATTCTCTCCCAAATGACCTGTTCATACTAGTGTACAGAATCAGTGCATTGAGGAAGGGTTGGGATGGTGCAGACCACAGGGCTGGCTGAAGGTTTCTGAGGGCCCTCAGCTGAGATCAGGCAAGCCCTCTCTCTGACTTTCGCTAATAATCTCACTTACTTACCGTAATTTGGATTTCTCTGGAAGTATGAGATTTCGGAATTGCAGCTTCAGGATGCAATCCTTTTCACAGATTATCTGGGAATAATCTGAGTAGACATTCATTGGGTTGTGCTGGAAGTGAGCTAACTTTGCTAATAGCAGTTGCTCTAGCAGCAACTCCTGATCTTTAGAACCAGGGCTGAATCGTTGTCAGTCTTGTAGTGGGAGCAGAGAGTGGAAATAACAAAATTTTATTTTTAAAAATGCATTCATCACTAAATTGCTTTTTGTCATCTGGTTACCTTGCATGATTGTTTCATTGCTTCGTCTGGTGTAATGGCCCTTGTTAGACAGAAGGGTGCTGTTCTTGAAGAGAATTTCAAAAAGTCCATAAAGTGTCTGTCTGTTGGAAGAATTACAAAACAGAAGCATCTGCCACAGATGGAGCAGGCTGCCAGCTGAGTAAAACAGCAGGGGGACCCGCTGTTGGCCAGATTTGACTATATCAGTGCAGGTGTCACTGCAGTTAATAAGAATTACTATTTTGGCTTGTTTTTAGCAATTTTGGAGGCATGGGGATAATATAGAGGGAACCTTTAAAAGTCATAAATATAAAGGAAAGGAGGGAACCTTTGTAAGCCCTAAAGTGAAAAGTAGCGCACTCTCTCTCTCTCTGACACACACACACACACAGACACAAACACACAGCACTCATTCTATTGTCATATGCTTATTCTTCGGTATTTCAGAAAACGCTGCAGTGGAACAATGGCCTGGACCTGTAATACATTTTGATTCATATTTCTTTTCTCATCCAGTATTGAGGAAATCCTAAGCAGATATAAATAAAGACAAGCCTTGTTTGAGGGTGAGGAAGGAGCTTTAAGTTTGTTGGGTTTTGGTGGCTAGGTAAAGGTAAAGGGACCCCTGACCATTAGGTCCAGTCATGACAGACTCTGAGGTTGTGGCGCTCATCTCGCTTTATTGGCCGAGGGAGCTGGTGTACAGCTTCCGGGTCATGTGGCCAGCATGACTAAGCCACTTCTGGCGAACCAGAGCAGCACACGGAAACGCCGTTTACCTTCCTGCCGGAGTGGTACCTATTTACCTACTTGCACTTTGACGTGCTTTCAAACTGCTAGGTGGGCAGGAGAAGGGACCGAGCAACGGGAGCTCACCCTGTTGCGGGGATTCAAACCGCCGACCTTCTGATCAGCAAGTCCTAGGCTCTGTGGTTTAACCCACAGCGCCACCCGCATCCCATGGCTTTTGGTGGCTAGGCAGACCTTCTTATCTGCAGTAAGCTCCAGAGTATGTCAAGGAGCCCTAAGAATATATTGTGAGTTAATGCAAATCTGTGTGTCCAATCTACATATAAGATCCACCCTGAAGTATACAGTGCTGATCTGAGACATTTCCTAAGAAATCTCAAATAATATTGCATTTTTTGGCCATTAGTTGTCTGGGCTGCATCAGCATTTTGTATCTTAAGAACTAGAGTTTGAGTTTATCTCCTTCCTCCCAATCCCTTGTTTTTGAGAAACTCATGCTGGGTCTTATTAATCACAGCATCCTTTTCTAAGTGCTCACAGACTGACTGATGAGCAGGAAGGAAGAACAGTGGTATAGGAGCAGGATATGTATCGTTATGCTCCCGAGTTTTTAAAATTCATTTCCAATTAATGTCCACTAAAGTTCCCCTTGCTTTCTTTTAGAAAACTATACAAAGCTTCCCCCACCACGCAGCCAACTTGAGCACTCTGCAATAGCTATTATTTATTGTTTGGCACTTTGATATTTAATTTCTATAGGGTGTCCATGGACTGTTTCTGTTGTTTTTTTAAAAATACAGAAATTATGTTCAGAATCTTAGTTACAATAATGAATTTCCTTAAGGCAGATGTGCAATGTATCATTTGAAGAATGGGGAAGCACAGTTTGTTGGCTTTTACAAAACACACTTCTGATTTTGACAGTGTTGAGTAATCTTGAGAATTACAAATGAATGAAGAACCCTTAAGGACACTGTATGTGTGTGTGTGTTTTCATTTCTGGGCAATGAATGATGAGACCCTTGATACCACTAGTAGAAATAGTTACCACTTTATATAAAAAGGCTAATTTCACTTATGCTAGCTGAGTTTTGCCTGTCCAAGTGTCTAACTCAATTTGGCATTTCTATAACGCATTCTTGGTTTTTTGTTTCTTTCCAGCAGCAGAAATTGTAGCCATAAATTCCAAACCACTCCCGTTTCTTCTCTTTTGCAAAGTAGAAAGAGGTTAGAATAGAAATGGGGTGCCTGCAGCCACCCAGGTGTTACTGGGCTTCAGTGCCCAGTGGGCCCAGCCAGCAATGCCAATGATCACGAATGATGAGAGTCCAGACACGTCTGTAGGACACTGCATTGGCCACCCCTTATTTCAGAACATGCAAATTGAGACATAGAGGTATGTAGAATATCTTGAGACCTAAGAGATTAATGAAGGCTTTTTGTGGACACCGTAACTGGAAATAATTCATATATAAGCAAGATGCAGCTGGCTACTAAGTTAGCAGAAAGCTCTCTCTCCTTTTTCATGTCATTCAGATTCCAGGGTGGCCAAAAATAGTAGAGGGCTCCCCTACCTTTAATCCTTCTGACAAGAGGCAGTTTTAGTAGCCGAAGCTTTTCTCAGTTGAGCACAATGAGACGAACTGGCTGAACTTCCTTCTTCTGTGCAACTCTAAAAGGAAAAGTAGGCCCATTTACACTAGGGGATTCATGCTTACCAGTGAAGGCAGTCCAGAAGGGATTTGCTGACTGACAAGTGACAGAATGTTAAGCTCCAGGCACCTTTACCTTTTAAGGCTCTCCATTCTCCAGGAAGAGTCAGCCTGGGAAGTGTACTGTAGCTTGACCCAAGGAAGGCCTCAGCCGGATCTTGCCAGAGCAAGTGTTTGCTTTGAGCTATCCAAGGTGCTGAAACTCCATCCGAACCCTTCGTGCTAGTTTTCTGATAAAGCTACCCTCAGGTATGCATCATGCCCCTTGGAGTCCTGCTTGTGGTCAGCATAGAACGGGATGCATCTCTCAAGTAAGCACATTTAAATGGAGCACATCTAAATGAAGCACATTTGCACAAATGAGAACCACTCTGAATGACCAGCAGGGAATTATATGCTTCTTAATCTGAGCAGCTCATACAGGTGTTTTCTGGCAATGAAGGGCACAGTACAGAGCTGGGTGAGGGGAGAAGAACAGATCTGAAGCAGATAAATAGAGGCACCCATATCTACATGAGAGAAAATGTTCCTGTCCTATGTTTCTATGCAGGAAGTAGGTGTTAGAATGATGTGGGGTGGATACTTTTAGAGAAATGGTCCCATGGCAAACACTAGCTGCTCCTCAAATCTCAGTGATGATAAATGATCCTTTAAAAGTATTAATTCTGTGATCGTTGCCAGTCTTGCAGATTAAAGATTGATTGACTGGGAATTCTTGGATCACACCCGCAACATAGATTTAGCTGCTTTGTTCTGTAATGTCTGGAGTTTCTCCAGCAGCTAAGCCCTTGTATTAGAAGCATAGCCAATTCATTGATGGATTGATTGATCAAAGCTATGCAAGCTGTGAATTCTACTGCTATGGGAGCTCCTTGAAAGGAAGAGAAATGTAGTTAAATTACTGCTGAATTTTTGGCAGATAGCTGCATATTGGAAATACTGTAGGCCTTGTTGTGCCCTTTCATTAGAGAGGTTACAGTGTTTCCAAGAGAAAAGAAGAAGAAAAGAAAAAACTAAGGCTGCATTCCTAAATATATGTCCCAGAGAGAAATTATCATTGAACACAGTGGGACTTACAATGCATAGGATTGCATTGTAACACCATGTACAGGAATCACATTCTACAAAATAGAAATGTGGTTTTAGTAGCAGAAGCTTCAGAATAGATATATGGTTATTAACATATATTCTATCAAGGTAACAAATATGATATACTTCAGTTTTGCTCTTCTGAACGTTCTTCCAAGAAATCAGAAATATAAAGACAGTGCATGTCATATCAGTGTGACTCTTTAACGTGTTAAATTCCCAACTTGGTTTGGTTCAGATCTCTTTTTAAATATAACTTTCCTTAAAAGCTAGCTATGCTGCTGTCTTTTTTAAGTTTACAAAATTCCCTAATTCCTTAAGGATATAATCACAGGTCAAATAAAAATATTTCACATTATTCATGATGCAACAAAGAGGTGGGGAGCCTTAGGCCTGGGAGCCAAATGAGGCCCTATGGGTCTCTTTAGCTGCTCCTCAGGACTCTCCACAGGCCACATCTCACTGGCCATGCTCCACATTCTGCGCAATAATTTTGTCTGACTCAGATGTGTTCTTGAACTGTGACAATGCCTCATGCTCACCTGGGTGGAAAATGCAGAGGGGTGTGTAGAGACCTGTGAACTTTGCATGTCCTCCTGTACAAATCTAAGAATTGTAGCTCATGTTGCTCCACTCATTTTTGGCCTCTGGTCCTGCCCACCACTGACTAGATGCCCCACAAGGAAATATGGCCAATCAGGGTAAAACAATAAAATATAAATCATATTCCTAATGTAGCATTCTCCTTTCCCCCATTTCATCTGGAAATTCTGGTTCTCGATAGCCATTCTATCATATGCATTTCAAACTGCTTGCTTAAAAACCTGGATACAATCCTCTCCATCTCCTTGAAGAATATGTATCATGGTTAAATCCATATGCTTCTTCACCTTTCCTTGTTTAGTATATTGCACATTTTATAGGAGATGAAAGAGACATTAGGCTATCATTCAAGAAGCTGCAGAAATAGTTTTCTCCTGATGCTATGAGCATAGCACCTCCACTTCTAGTTATGTCAGTGGCTTCATCACTCACAGAAAATATTAGTGAAGCAATGCAATAATGGCTCAGCTAGTTGCTAGCATATATGCTAAAAGGTGAAATTTGAGTGCAAAACTAGTTGTAATCTATTTTCACCCCAGCAACTCATCATTGTCAAACTGAAAAAATATGTCATAAGTAGCATTGTAGGGATTGCTGCTGACTCATTAGACTAAATGTTAAATCAAAAATGTTAAATTCAAAGAAAAGTCCAAGGAGGTTATTTCATGTCATTTCAGTGGGGGAAAAGAAGTGTGCATTTCACAATATTTCACTAGAACTCTTAACTTCACTGAACCCTCATCATAGAAATTTCACCACCAGTCCGTGCCTCTCCTTTGAGCTGTCATTGTCTTTACAGGTAACAGAGCTGTTTCAACATTTCAGAAAAGTTGATCTCAAGATTGGACATCTGAATTTCAAAAATGAAAATTGACAAATTCAGCAATTTAACTGAATGAATACAGTTAAATATAAAACCTACTAAATGATATAACTATCAGATACTGTAAAATATTAATTGCTACTACATATTCACTGCCATGTTGTGAAATGTTGACTGCTTCGTGCTAGGCACTTACCATGCTAGGTACTTACTGGTTGTTGTTGTTTAGTTGTCTTAGACATGTTTGACTCTCAGTGACCCTATGACCCAGAGCATGCCTTGGAAACTCTCACTTTCTTCTCAAAGCTTCTCCCTTTTTATGTCCATGGAGTTTTCTTGGCAAAATACTGGAGTGGTTTGCCAGTTCCTTCTCCAGGTGGATCACATTTAGTCTAAACTCTTGGCTATGACCTGTCCGTCTTGGGTGGCCCTGCATGGCATAGCTCATAGCTTCTCTGAGTTCTTCAAGCCCCTTCGCCACAACAAGGCAGGGATCCATGAAGGGGACTTATTGGTTAGGCACTGCCAAATGAACTCTTGCTGCAAAATCTTTAGGTGCCAAAGGACAATAAATATGCTGAATAACTGCAGTTGCCTTGCCTTCTCCTTCTGGGCAGAAGATTGATCCCAGAGGGATAGATGATGTTTGCCATCAAAATTCACAGTTGAGGGCTTAAAAAATTAAACAAAAAATTGGGAAGCAAGTTCACACCAAGCAGTATATCAGCACAGATCTGAAATACTACACATATACTGAACATATACTGAACTTGAGGGACGACCACTTGCCTGAGGTCACCAAGGCTGCATTCAGACATGGGGCTTAGTTGTGTTGGCTTTACTGGTTATCATGCTAGTGCTTCTGCCACAATTTCTAATGTTCCTAATAGCACTGCTTGTTGCATTATGAATCTGTGGCTTTTGGTTCATATACTCCCATGTCATGCTAAAATTTAAATAGCAGGAAAGACCTGTATGCCAGGATACCTCTCCAAATTTTATCACATGAGCGGTGTTGGTGTGATCATGAAAACTGAGAAAATCACAGTATGAAAATCCTATGGTTTTCTGAGTTATGAGGGTTGCAAATTTATTTTTTTTCTGGGAAGAAAGACAGAAATGGAAAAAAAGGAAAATGAAATGAATTTTTTAAAAAAATCAAAAATGGAAAATGGAAAAAAAAATTAAGACAGAAATGAGTCCTGCTAGATTCCACTACATTTCCAGATGTGAAAGGTCATCGAAATTGATATAAGAAAATTTCAGGCAGATGGAATAAAGGGCCATCTGAATGCAGCCCTTGTGAGTTCAGGACTATGCTGAGATTTGAATTAGGGGCTTCCTTGTCTTCCTAGCCAAAACACAACATGAGCTTTCTAGTTGATTTCCCTATGGCCTACCTATAGCCTGGATGCAAAAGGCTAGGCACACACACCAGGTTTTCTAGTGTCCTGCTGTTCAGATATAAAATAATTAGCAACATAATTACAAGTAATGGCTTCTCCCCACCTCACACTTTTATACGTTTCAGTTTTTCATCAGAAACATTGTCTGAAAGGGCATGCCCTAAGTCTTAAGATCCTCTCTCTCGCTTACAGAATGCTCCGAATTGACTCCTCTGCTTTGCCTGCTGCTGCAAATTGCTTCCGAGGACACAAAATGTGTCAGGGTTGTCTATTCTCTTTCTGTTTTCACCAGCCTCCACTGGGCATATTGAAGAATAATAGGATGAAATTGAGCAAAGAAAAATTTGGACTGAACATCAGGAAAAAATTTCTGAACAGTGTGATCTATTAGAATGGGGAATAGATTCCCAGGAAGTGTGGAAGAGAACCCCATTGCTTGAATTATAAAACAGGACGGAGGGAAAAGTGTGCTTAGAAACATGAAAACAATTGTACCTCCATCTCTAATTTCTGTTCTGAAAGCACTAGCATCACAATCCTAACTATGTCTACTCAGAAGAAAGTCCTATTGAATTCAGTGGGACTTATGGCCAGGTAAGTAAGGTTAAGATTACAGCCTACTCAAAGTCAGTAATACTTTGGCTTGGAAATTCTGGGCATTTGCATTTTCTCCAGTGTTGCCCTTCCTCAAAAATTTACCTCATGGTTCCTGTTTGTGAGAGGTCTACAGTTCTGCTTTCTCTGGCATGCAAAAACAACCTCAGCATCGTGTTGCTTTTCTTTTTGATACACATAGACACAGGCAAAAATGCTTCTCCAAGCAGGGGCCGCCATGCAATGAGCATGAAAACTGCCACCCTAAAGCTACTGTTTGCCCCAGGAGAGCAAGCTGTTTGGAGCCAATAACAGATTATCACCCAAGGGAGATTTTCGTTGGGACTGTTGCACAGGAGGGAAGGTTAACCTCCCCTTGACCTGAACCACAGACCCAGTCATGGCTGGGTTTTTTACAAATACACTTATAAACACAGCCTCGGTTTCAAATGGAAAAACAAAAGTAAAGTAAACTTCAACTGTAGTAGAAACAATATTTAATATATTTCTATTCTAAAGAATTTAAACACTCTGAAGGCCAAGTTGGGTTGGAAATTTCATTGAATCTTAATGTGACTGAATCTTAATATCTGTTAATTTTTCTGGCACCACCTTTACTTAGTCACTATCACTCAATCAGTGCTTTTTTCTGGTGGCAGTCAATGGTGTGCAGTTCAGGCAACTTTCCCACCCAAAAAACCCCTTTTGGTAAGGTAAATGGAGGGTAGAGAGAGCAAGCAACTGTGGCTAAAAGCTTCCTGCAAAAAGCAGGAGGCTGAGGCAGTGGTGGCAAGGAAAAGGGGGCCCTTATTTGGGCCTGTAGCTACCGGTCTCAGTCAACAGGTTGCACTGTTCCCCCTCAGCTGCCCCCGGATGTGTTGCTATGCTGCTGCCTCGCTGTGCTGCAAGTGGCCAGACAAGCACAAGTGCCACTTCTTTTCATCTCTGCTCGCTCTTTCCATGTCTGTGGGGCAGGGGGAGGGAGAGGGAGAGGGAGAGAGAACTGGAAGGAGGCAGCAGCCTCTGCTGCTAGCATCACTGTCCTCCATTCTGTGGCTGTGGAAAGCTATAGAGGTGAGCGCAGACAGTGAGGTTGGTGGCTGGGAGGAGAGGAAGAGAGGAGAAGGGGTAGGCCAGGATGCTGGGTTGGTGAGAAGAGCAAATAGGGAGAGGTTGAAGAAGTGAGAGGGGGTGCACAAAGTGGGGCATTGAGGGGGGACAGGAGTGTGTGTGTGTGTGTGTGTGTGTGTGTGTGTGAGAGAGAGAGAGAGAGAGAGAGAGAGAGAGAGAGAGAGAGAGAGTAAAGGGGGGGAGGAATAGGTGAGTACTGGAACCCCTTTTTCTAGGGGGAAAAAGCACTGCTTTCAATATGGATTGTCATTTTTGTTCTGTACCTAAACAGAGACAAAGAGCTAGTTTTTATCCTTCCAGCTATTATTTATGTAACTATTTTTTAACCTTCCTCAACCTGCTGCTGACGGGGCTGTTGTCCAAAACATCTTGAGGGCACCAGCTTGGTGAACCAGGCTGACATAGTGCTAGGAGTAGAAAAAGACTAAAGGTAAACAGAGATGAAGACTGTGAACTCCTGTATTCTTCTTCTCAGTTCAGTCTGGTGCATTCGGTTTATTTTGTGATGTTCTCTTAATTATCCGCAGAAACATACATAATGTGCCAAAATCATGCATGAAAGACCAAGGCTCAGGGAGCTGAAGACAACTCTGGTAATGAGTCCCTGATTGATGCATGATACATGTAAATACCTTTTTATTCAGAGAAAGGGGGCATTTGTTACCACAAGTGTTTCACCTTCAACACAAATAAGTGTTACCCTTACATTTACTCAGGGATTATTGCAGCACTACAACTAATTACTTCCCAGCATCTATTGGCCTCAGGTTAGAGACAAGCCATTTCTGGCAATAGGCAGAATGAGTTCATGTAAAATTGAGGCTTTGGATTATCTTTGTCTGGGCAGATAGTATTACCTGGGTGAAATACCTAGGGTATAGAATAAATAATTTCTTCCATGCATGTAGGAATGTGGATCCTCCAACTGCAGCAATTGAAAAAGTCACAATTTGATACCGGTATTCTGTTGTTGTTTAGTTGTTTAGTCATGTCTGACTCTTCGTGACCCCATGGACCAGAGCTCACCAGGCACTCCTGTCTTCCACTGCCTCCCGCAGTTTGGTCAAACTTATGTTCATAGCTTCTAGAACACTGTCCAACCATCTCATCCTCTGTCGTCCCCTTCTCCTTGTGCCCTCCATCTTTCCCAACATCAGGGTCTTTTCCAGGCAGTCTTCTCTTCTCATGAGGTGGCCAAAGTATTGGAGCCTCAGCTTCAGGATCTGTCCTTCCAGTGAGCACTCAGGGCTGATTTCCTTAAGAATGGATACGTTTGATCTTCTTGCAGTCCATGGGACTCTCAAGAGTCTCCTCCAGCACCATAATTCAAAAGCGTCAATTCTTTGGTGATCAGCCTTCTTTATGGTCCAGCTCTCACTTCTATACATCACTACTGGGAAAACCATAGCTTTAACTATACAGACCTTTGGTAAGGTGATGCCTCTGCTTTTTAAGATGCTGTTTAGGTTTGACCAGTATTCTACCTTCACTTAAATCAAGGCAGTTTGATAGGCAGCGTGATTTCCTTCTCTTTCTTTTTCTTTCTTTCTTTCTTTCTTTCTTTCTTTCTTTCTTTCTTTGCCATTTAATTATTCACATTTCTAAGTGGTGTACATAAAAACAATCCACAGAAAATGGGTTAATAAACAATCAGAATTAAAATCATGAAACCAAAAACTACCTTAAAATATCTGCCAGAACAAAAAAGTCTTAGTCCAGCAAGGGCAATGCTTGTCTAATCTCATTGGGATGGAGTTCCACAGGCTTGCACCCAATATACACTGCATGCATATGTTCTGAAAAGGTGCGAAACCAGAAGAGGTGTGAGAATGAGGGTGGCTCATATAGATGCCTTTTTCTTGTGGCATCTATTTTGTGATTCTATCTTTTTTTCTGCTCTTTTACAAGTGACAGCCATTTTACATTATGTAGCGTTGAAAATATGGACACAAAAGTTGTTGAGCTTGAGCATTTGGGGCAAAATCCTGGGGGGGGGGAGTATATGCCATTTTTGAGCTATTTCTACAGGGAAATGGCTAAAATGGCACTGCCAACATGGCCTGCCATACATCCAGATTTCCACCCAGACACTGCCACTGACTGCACTATTCTGGATGTGTCTGGGAAAATCTGGACCTATGGCAACCCTATATGCTACACACCCCTCCAGCACCCAATTCCAGATGTGCCCACTGACCCAAAACAGGTTCACTAGTCTTGAGGTAGATCACTGAGCTACCAGAATGGAGATCTGGGCTTGAATCCCTATGTAGCCATAAAGCCTACTGGATGGACTAGGACCAGTCACCACGTCAAAGCCTAATGTACCGAACATAGTTGTTGGTGAAGGAAAAATAGTGATTGGGGAACTGCTCAGAGGAAGGATATCCTGCAAATGCAATAAATAAATAAACAGGCACAGAAACTATAAATAATAAATGGGAGAGGAGGAATATATATATGAAGGGTGATTTCTGTGCCCATACATCATTTTTAGCAATTGGCCTATTGAATTATATGGTGGACTTGAGTTTTCACACATGCCAATTTGGAAGTAACTTAAGCTCTAGGCATTCTTTGTTGTTACCTGGGAAGGAGGTACATAAGCATGTGCTCCAGCCCCACCTTCTTCAACCTTTTATGTATTGAGTGGGAAAGTCCGAAGGTGGATGTTAAGTAGGAATGTCTGAGAAAAGTACCGTAATTGATTACATTGATTACATTCACCCCATCCCCATTTTTACTGTGTTTCCTTTGCATGGAAGTAATGGGGTGGAATAACGTAATGACAATGTAACGTGTAAATTATGTGTGTTACATAATCATGTAATTTATGTGAATTAAGCAATAGTACAATAGCAGGCAATGAGATGGATACTGTAAGCTTTTAGCAGAAGGTGAACTGCAGCAAAACAGAAATGCATGTGATGAGCATAGGAGGGAATGGAAAATTATGCCTCCTTACATCCCAAGCTTTAAGTGCATTTGGCTGCACATGGTTAATATCCACCTGCAGTTGGGAACCCTAATCACACAGGAAGGGGTGCAAGTGTGTTTATCCAGGTTTACAATTCCCTTCAGACTTTCTTAGTCAACACAGAAAGACCAGTGGGTAGAGGTTGGGGTGGCATATGCCCTGCACTTCCTCTATGGATCAGATTTAAGAACACCTGATTAGTGTTCTAGAATAAATTGCAGCTGATGAGAGCTGTAACAGAACTGATCAAAGCATGTCCTTTGGACCTGGCCCTAAGAAAGTCTATTACACAGGAAGTGTTATCTGAATCTTGCAGTCCACTGGAAAAATCTGTTTTCTGCAAAAGTGATCCTTTACCAAAGGTCATGTAAGTATATAATAGAAACCTCTGTCATCTTCAATGTTTTTCTGCTGTAAAGACCACTTGCTTACTTCTAGTATTTTTCCCCCCAAAGCAACAACTGCAGAAGTATAATGACAACACCATTCATTACCGATAGGACACAAAGGTCAACTAATACAAGCTCTCTTTGGAGGTATTGGTTTGTGCCTTTTCCAAACATGTAAGGCACAGACTACATGGCCAATAAATAAGAAGAGAACTCTGTAGGCAATTTATCTTGCTTTGAAATAATCCATCTTGCACGAAGTGGTGTTTTTGCTAAAACTGAGCTGTTGTGCATGCACAGAACATACAGCAAGGGTTATGTGTTGTTTATGTATTTGGACAACAAGTACAAATACAAATGAATACGGAGACAGCGACATATATCTTATTGGTGTGGGCGGAGAGCAAAGGGCCACAACCATCACCCTCCATGAAAGCGGAGAGCAGCCATTCTATCCAAACATAGATGTAAAAGCTCCTTGATCTAAGGAACTACCCTGCACAACAATATCTTGAGAAGTATCCATATGCATAGCAAACAGACAAATAACTTTCCAACATACATAGCAGATTAGAAATATCTGTATAAACACCACCAAAGACTGGTATTAATGCTTCAGGGAATTTTGGTTAAAGCCTTTGATAGCTGTTAGTACATCACTCCCTCTAGACTGTAATTCATGTCTTATAATTTGCTTAGCTGTTTGACACACGGAACATTCAAATCTGGATGCAGAAGTAGAAATTCATGAAAATTTAGGACCTTTCAAATTCTAACGCAGCTGTTGTGTGCTCCAGAGGAGCAGGGCCAGCCCTACCATTAGGTAGACTGAGATGTCTGTCTAAGACAGCAGTGGGTGGGGAGCAACAGTGAGGTTGTTGGAGGCTAAAGCTGTGTCTGCCCTGTGTGCCCCCTAAGCTGATTTAACCTTCATCAGATAAGAGGCTACTGTCTACCCAGTCAGCTTTTGTACATGGCAAGGAAGGTGGGGTGCCATCTTGTCCCAGGCAGTAAGGTGGGGTGCCATCTTGTCCCTTGCCTCAGACAGTAAAATGTCTTGGGTTGGCTCTACAGAGCTGATTAAATATGTCCTTTAAATGGAGCAAAGGTCCTAAGACTGGCTCCTCTACTTCCGAATAACTTGATTTGCTATCTTCTAAGCACATTTTAGCTTAGCTCACTATTCCCCACCCCACCCCTGCCGCTAATTTGATTTGTGTCAAGCAAATGGTATGTTAAACAGAGATATTGTCACGGGTCTCATGCACAAACTTGACTTGCTACTGCTGCCATGACACTTGTTTCTAATGGAATATACAACTGTGCTGCTTGTTTCAGTGGAGGCTCCCCATGGCCCTCGGAGAGTGCCTTAACCTCTCCTATACTTATGATGCATGCAGCCACAATTTAATGGCTGAAATGGCTCTGAGACTTTCCCAGTAGAGCCAATTTTCACCCTCTGCAAATAGAATCCTCGGCCTCTCAGCAAAGAGCATAGTTTGGTGATGAGTTAACATGTGAGGCCAGCATGAGAATAAATTTGTGACTCTTTGCCCCCGATGGCAAGGTTTTTTCACATTGTGATGAGTGGATTTGCGACACCGGGCTTCCTTGGAACACGCCAGACTAATATAGGCTGATGGGATATTTTGTCAGTGAGAAAAGCTGTTGTGATTCACAGCTTGTCAGTCTGCAGCTGTCTTCTCAGGCATTTGCAGAGAAAAAATATTTAGGACAATCAGAGCCATTATGATCCCAGGCCTCCGCTGATAATGATGTCCTGGTGAACTATGGGGCACAGACAGATATTAATGTCACTGCTTGGATCTCATGCAGAAAGCGTTTTCATAGAGCTGGCCAAATAGTGCTGCACACAAAGGTGGGAAATCTTCCTTGGAACCTAAATGACATAATAGTTTTTTGTGGGATATGGAAAGCAACAAACCTAAGCTGAAGCAACACAGTTCCATTGCACCAGGCTAGGGGGTTTCTCTCACCAACTATCTATATTGAGCATATATCTAAGCATACATAAGCCTAGGAAATGAATAGATTATCCATGGCATTTCTATGTGGCTCACCTTTGTGTACAAGGTAGCCAGACAGAAAAGAAGGCAGGGTTCCTGCACTACACTATAGTTGTGTAAAAGAGGAAACTGAATGCAAAGCTACAACAACTAAAATCCTTCTTTCCATCTGGCCACTGCAGCTGCATAACAACTCTTAAAAACCATCTTATTATGCCATGTTGATGGGACAATGGTATATTTATATGAATCCTGTGGTCTCTGTACTCTGGACTTGGAATTAATCTAGGTTTTGTATGGCAAAGGAACCCAGGACCTATAAAGAGAGAGTTTTCCCACAGCAAAACACTTGGATCCGAGAGACATTTCCCTTTGCTAGCATGGGCTTCTCACTTTCACGAGAGGATGCCCACACAGTTGTGAATGGGATAGGAATGAATGGGAGGGAGAGGAAATGCTAGACATCAGCAAAATGGCCACATGCAACATAATCGGGAAACTGACTTGCTTGCTGATGTTCCAGTAGCACTGTATAAATAATTAAGAGCAGCTGACAAGGTAACATATATAACGCCAGTCAGTTCTTTACTTCTTCTTTTCTGTCACAGGCCTGGATCTTTTCCTTTCCATTAGCTATGGCAGAAAGAAAAAGGGGAAAGGAGGTGGGGGGGCTTTGCTGCTTGATAGCAAAGCCCTTTGTTTGGGAGGCTGTTCTTTCCAAGAAGCTCATGACCAGGATTATAATATCTCTCTGATTCAGAGCATCAACAGAATGAACATACAGAACTGGGTCTAACTTGACCAGGATAGGTATTTAATGCTGCTCTCCTGCCCTTATGAAGGGAGCAATCCTAAACATGGGAAGCTGGTGTAATTTGCACTGTCTTAAATTAAGCCAGCATAAAGTACCTCAGGTCCAAACACCATTCAGGAGCTACTGTTGGCTGAGACGGCTGAAGCCTGGCAGATGGGCAACAAGCCTTGAAAACTGAGTTTGACTTACACCACCTTTTCCACTGGTGTAAATTCCACTGGGTTGTTAGGTGATATGGCCAAGTTTAATGGAGTTAGGACCCAGTGTAATTACTCCTCCCCTGCCTGCCCCTGTCCCACCACACCCTCAGAAAGTCTGTTTTCAGGGCTTATATCTGCAAATATCTTGCCAGTCTTAGCTCAGCCAGTTTAGCCCCAGCTGAGCCAGGTTGAGGGAGTTATGTCAACGTATTTCCAGCTGAACCAGGGTTGGGGGTTTACATTGGTCTAGCCTGGGTGAGCTGGGAACCTGCCAGCTGAAACAGAGCTCTGCCACATCCTCACTCACTCTGTCACGGTCCAGGTTACAGGTAGTTGGAGTCCCGGCTTGATATGTTGGGACCAGGGTAGAGGATAGGACGCAGGAATCAGCAGTCCAGGGTCAGCAGTCCAGGGGTCAGGAAGCCAAGAGTCCACGAATCAGGAAGCCAGGAGCCAGGAAGCCAAGAGTCTGAGGGTCAGGAAGCCTAGAGTCTGAAGGTCAGGAAACCAGGAGTCAGGAAGCCAAGGGTCCAAGAGTCAGGATACCAGGAGTCAGGAAGCCGAAGCACAGCTAGGTGGGTGGCGTGTTGCTGTGGCAAAGAGCAAGAGGGAAGTGCTGGTCTTATATACCCTTTCCCGGCCCTTGCCACCAGGTGCTACAAGTCTTCTGTCAAGCCTCACCTGTGTGGCCACGCCTTGCCCTTCCAGGCCAAACTCAGGAAGGCCCCAGTCCTGCGAGGCCCTACCAGTCACAGGGCCTGGATCTGGCATGCACTCACTCATCCCAGCAGATCTGGGTTAGGACTGCACCTTTAGTCAATGGCAAAACTCCTACTGATTTTAATGGAGTACCATTATAGTCTTACTTAAGAGACTGGACTGTGGGTGGGATGTGGCTGAAAGGGCCAGCAGTTGCAAGGCTTGGAGTGTTAGGAGAAGGGGCTGCCTTGGTATCAACTAGCAGAGCTTTGAACAGGAGAAACACAGGCACACGGGGTCCAGAGCCTTAATGGTTGTTAGCATAAGACAAGACAATGTTTGATCCAAGGTTCCTTTGAAATCTCTGGAAATTAACTGGCAAAGGAGGAGGATTTTTATCTTTGTAGGTTGGCAATAAGAAGATGAAATTATTCCGGCAGTGATGAACCTTGCATGTTCCACATGCATTTCTACTCCATAAGCCCTCTGCTCTTGACGAAGCCGCTTGAAAGAAATAGGAGTGGTCCCGGGGTAAATTCCCTGGGAAGGATTAGTATGGATTCACTGAACTTTCCCTAGCAGGTTTCTTCCCTGTTTCCTCGTCATCAAAAGCAAAGAAAACCGAGCACTCAAGGCATGCTGTGCTGAATCTTCCTTCTGCAGCTTGAGTCACTGTGCCCCTGGTAATGGTCTGCCATCCAGACTGCTATCATGTGCACGCGTTTCTTTTTTGAAAGATGACAGTTCCCAAGCGAAAGGACACTTCAACTCTAATAAAAAAACTTTCCTTCTATTGTCTGAGTTTTGTTTGTTTTCTGGCAAACCCCTCACCGCCTGTGTACTGTGTGCAGTTGTACACATTTCCCACTTCTGTGCACAGAGGCCAAATGGAGTCTTCGGAGGATTCTCTGTAGTATTGCCTGAAGCAAATACCACAGCTCAATAGCAATTTAATATTGTAATCAGGGAGCAAACTGTGCCGTTTTGGCACATGGTGATAATTATTAACTAGCTCTATTAGTGTTCGGATTCTAGTAACTAATATTTACAAAAGGTTCCCTGTGAAGGGGGGACCTTGCCTAGGCACAAGTGCTTGACATATTCCTGAATGATTGTCAGTGGACCTTTGAGCCGCATTCGGGCTCGCTGTTTAAAGATGAAACATCAATACTCCAAAATCGCACTTCAAAAGACCTATTTCATGAATAATGAATTCTCAAGATGTAAAACTATACCAAGCGTCAGAACATTTTGTGAATTTATGAGCAACCTACCTGTGGAAAAAGAAAGTATCGGGAAGATCAGCTTTGCAAGAGAGAGAGATATATAAACAGCAATGCCATTTAAACGCTCATCTGCTATTTGCACATTTTCTTCATGCTTCCGATTTGCACATAATCCTGATCTCTTAATTTCATAGCTCAGAGATCACAGACAAAAAGGAGACAATGGGACCAAAGAGGTAGCTCTCCAACTGATTTTTTTTAAAAAAAAAAAAAAAACCATGGTTGTTCTCTCGGTAGGTTAGGTGCTGTTGTTATAGACTTTTCTGTATTTGCTAAAACACATAAATATTCACCCCCAGAACACCTTGAAGGTACTCAGAGTTCTCTAACATATTCAAAGAAAACAATACAAAGCAAGATCTGATTTATTATATGTCACATGTATGTTTACAGTCACATGTTTGACTCACTAAGTAGCCAGACAAGGATACTTCTGTTAGCTGGAAGGGGCAGGGGAAACTGTATTAGAATTTTTTTCTTATTAGCGTAGAATCTGAGTCATGCTTCCTTTACATAACACATGTGCAAACCCGTACCCCCCCCACCTTGATTCCTGCCTCTATACTGCTATTCCTTTCTGTTATGTGATGGGTTTTTTTTTTTATTGCATTGTGCCAGGAGTTTCTGTGTGTGTCAGTGACAAACTCCTATCACTGGGAGTAGCTTTAACTTGTATGAACCATTTGGTAACTTCCTACACAACTTTCACCTTCAGTGTGAGGGGAAGGGCTCTGTAGGCAGGATGTACTGCAGTTGTCCTAACTTTTCACTTCCATTCCGATATTTCATGACCCTTTGGGGATCAAGGCAATGATGACGCATCAACATTACAGAACTTTCACATTATTGCATTGTTGCACATTGGGAGGGGGTGTCCAGTTCCTTCCAAGATGTGCCCCTGCACTACTGTGCATTTGATTTCTGCCAAATGATAGAAAGTTGCAAAGGCTTTGGAGTCTTTCACTAAGAAATCATGGCCACCAACTTGGAGAGCTTTAAAATATCAGACATATTCATGGAGGACAGGGCTATCAGTGGGTACTAGCTATGATGGCAATGTTCTCCCTCCACTGTGAGAGGGAATCACAAATGTGGAGAGGGCTGTTGCACCCAGGTCCTGCTTGCAGACTTCCCACAGGCATTTGGCTAGCCCTGTGAGAACAGGATGCTGGACTAGATGGGCCTTTGGACTCTGATCCAACATGGCTCTTCTGAAGTTCTTACGGATGTTTATGGTGAACAAAAGATTGAGGAGCAGCTCTGTGCTAGTTATTGTGGCAATAGGTGGTGAAAAAAGATTGAATAATGCACATTTATTTTTCACAGAATGTGGATTTGGCTGATGTGAGAAATAGTTTGCTGCTGGATTCTCTGATTTCTTGGTATTTTGATGTCTTGTTTTCATATTAATTTTTATATTGTTGGTTTTTATGGTTCCTGTATGGATTTGTTTGTTTTAATATACAGTGGTACCTTGGTTCTCGAACATAATCTGTTCCAGAAGTCCATTCAACTTCTGAAATGTTCAAAAACCAAGGCACGGCTTCCGATTGGCTGCAGGAGCTTCCTGCACTCAAGCAGAAGCCATGTTGGATGCTCGGCTTCCGGAAAATGTTCGGAAACCAGAATACTTACTTTCAGGTTTTCAGCATTTGGGAGCCAATTTGTTCGTCAACTAAGCAATTCAAGAACCAAGGTTCCACTGTATTATTATATTATTATATTCAGGAGGGTTGAAGGGTGGGATACAAATTTAGTGATAAGGAAGATAACCAATAAATTGATAATAATTTTATTCCAAATAAATAATAAAACGCCACAAAGTTCGTGTTTTTCATTGCTCAGTATTCTGTATTTCACTAAATAAAGTATTATTACCAAGCTGTACTACTTGCTGCTTTTAAGGGTCTCATTCCATTACTCAAATAGAGTGAGAAGAATTATATGTTTAAATCAGGGGTGGGGAAACCTGTGGCCCTCCAGGTGTTGCTGGATCCCCAACTCCCATTTATCTGAATAGTATTTGTAGAGCCACAGGCTCCCAACTCCTGGCTTAAAGGAATAGTCCTGTATTGGCCAGTCCAGAGCGCCAGGTTAAAGCAGATATTTGCTGGCTGTTAATTGATTGAATAATGGAAGAAGAGGTAAATAGAATTCATGTAGACTTGGGTAGATTAGATGTGAGGCTACATTTAAAGCTAATCATGTTTAATCACTTGAGCTGAAGCCTAAGACATTAATTTTTTTCCCTCCTAGTGTCAAATGCAGCCTCTGAACAGACAATTAGCAATAATTAGTAATTAATTATAATTATTGTATACTCAATTAAATGGGACTTGCACATACACCCTTGCTTTCTGGGAGATGTTCCCTATCCCACAGTCAAGCACATGTGCAAAGAATGATGTCTATAAATGCTACTTTTTCCTTGTGCAGTTGGTGAACCAGCACTGTGGCCAAGCCTTCAGTGTTGTGGGGAGTTTTTTTGAGAGAGAATGGAATGCACCTCCAGGTGTGAAGTCAAACCACTGTGTTAGCAACCCCAAAGTGAACTCCCCGGGGCACAAGCTCAGGGTTCTGTGTATGGAGGTTCTGGGCTGCCCAGATGACAAGACCCCACACTCTGCCTCACTGATGTGCTCCAAAGAAAAGCAGAACAATACAAGAAGAAGGTGTACAAGATGCCATCCAACCATCTTATGGCTCCCTCTCCCTGTTTGTGTAGGGTTTACTCCTTAGCACAGGGGTAGGCAACCTAAGGCCCATGGGCCAGTTGCTGCCCAATCACCTTCTCAATCCAGCCCACGCACGGTCCAGGAATCAGCGTGTTTTTATACGAGTAGAATGTGTCCTTTTATTTAAAATGCATCTCTGGGTTATTTGTGGGACATAGGAATTTGTTTATTATTTCCCCCCAAAAAAATATAGTCCAGCCCACCACATGGTCTGAGGGAAAGTGGACCGGCCCATGGCTGAAAAAGGTTGCTGACCCCTGCCTTAGCATAATGTTTGTGGTATATAAAAAAAATTACAGGAATTCAGCAGGAAGTTACCAGATATGCACTGATCGGAAATGAGGCAGTGTGACGACTCCAAAACTTTTACAAGTGGAACTGGTATTGAAAGTGGCATATAACCACCCTGGCAGCTTGTCATGAGCACATTCATCATGGATGTACAAGAAAAAGGATTTTGGAGGGACCTGGTTATTGCAGGCCCACTACTGCTCTGATTCTGAAAAGAGCTTTTGAGACTACTCAGATCAGTCTCAAAACTAGCATTCTAGGATAGGGAAGCATTTATTGTGTAGTACATAGGAATACAGGAAGCTGCCTTAAACTGAGTTGGACCATTGTTTCATCTACCTCATTATTATCAACACTGACTGGCAGTGGATCTTCAAGGGTTGTGACAGGGTTGTTCCCAAGCCCTACCTAGAGATGATGGGGATCAGACCTGGGAACACATGCATGCAGAAACTGGGTAAGATCAAGCATCCTGAAGTAGTTTGATAACCTGACCCTCCTTTCTCAATGTTACTTTAACCCAAACCCTCATTATTATTATTTTAGAAGTTTGCTTAAAAAAAAAATAATATTGTGGCCATGTTGGACTTTCTGAACAACTTTCCCCACACATCCCTGTTAAATTTGATAACACTGTGACCACTCTTGCCGATTGGAGTGGCAACATTAGCATTTTGTACAAACCCTGAGTACCACTTATGGTTACATCTAAGTCCTTCCTTCCTTCCTTCCTTCCTTCCTTCCTTCCTTCCTTCCTTCCTTCTCTTGTCAGTTCCATGAATGACTGTTCTTTCTCAAGACACAGTTATTTATTGTATCTACAAAAGTTGCCTCTTTGTCACCCCCCCCCAAACATGCATGAACCCGATGTGAAGGTAGTTGAAATCCCCTATTTTTAAAACACTTTCTTCTTGGGTTGCTTTCCTGATTTCTATCTCCAACTCAGGATCACCTTCCTCAGAGTTTTGGTCAGAGTGTTTTATCACTATGTTCTGAGTAGTAAATTACTTTTTAGGCCTAGTGTTTTCACCCACAGAGATTCTCTGGAGTTTATGCCTCTGAAGTTTTGTAGTTTATTGGACTCCATTTGTCCTTTGACAAATAGAGCCACACACCCCTAATAAGCCCTTTCCTGCCCTTTCTATAGGTTTTATATCCAGGGATTATCCTATCCTAGTGTTTTTCTCCCTTCCACCAGTTTTCTGATATGCCAACTATACTGAGGTTTTAATTTAGCACCAAGCACTCCAGCTAGCCCATCTTGGTTCAGGTCCTCGATTAAGATCAAGGGCAAACAAGTTCAGAACTAGGGAATCAGAGGATTAACTGAAGCAAAAAGAGACTCCAGACTGGATTTCTCCAAAGAAATTACTTCAGGGAAACAAGCAGGTAAGACCTCACAGTTCTGGAATATAGTGTATTGATAGAAAGCTGAGTAAGAGACAGGATACCTAATAACATCTCAGACAATCAAAAAAGTTATTGATATTGCAAAACATTTACTTTTTGCCTAACAGGCTTAGCATATAAAGATAAAGTTTGCTTGCTGGGGGAAAGCAGTAGGGGCAGCTTCTCTGATTAAATATATCTCAAAGTCAATCTCACCCACTTGCTCTGCTTTCGCCTGAGGCATTGGTGTGTGTGTGTTTTTCCCTCTGCCAAGACCAGCTGTTTCCTAGCTGGCTAGGCTGCTCCTCAGTGCCCTTGGGCTGCTTCTGAGATGACAGGGGAGCAACTTCCTTGGAGGCTAGTGGAGGGCAGCTGTGCCTCCCCAGGCTGGGTTAGGTAGTTAGTGTTGCCTCGTGTAGCTATCAGGCCTGGCAAGCAAGGCAGACTCCTCTTTTGACTTCCTTTTCTTTCCCCTCATTTCCATGCTAATAATGACCTGCATCACCTTGCCTGAATGTATATTGGTTTCTACTGGGACATATTGAAGTAAGTTGTAATAAGATGTTCTGCCCAACATTAGATTCTCCTGTTTTTATCATTATTTATCCTCACAACCAGCCCTCTGTGCAGGACTGCAAGCTTTCAAGATTGTGCTGAAAGCTACAGAGGAGGTCAGGAGTTGGTGCTGAGACCAAAGTGCTCTGTGTGGATGACCCCCATCCTGTAACGAACAGCAATCGTCCATGGATTCTAGGGAAAGATATTTCTGTCAGCCATGCAAAGGCAGAGACTCAACATCCCAGTTAATGCCACAAGCATAGCTTTAAAGAATACAGAAAATATTATTTAAGCCAATGTCTATTTCTTCTTACAAAACAATCAGCTTGGGGAGGGAAAGAGGACTTGAATGATCTGGTCAGACATGTGCTCAACAAGGACACATGGAAAGTGCTATGCATAGAACTGAATAAACAAGTGGTGTGAATATAAGGGTGACTTTTAATATTTCCACAAGACCTAAAACAGAAAATTGAGTCAGTCACTTATTCTGTAAAGTGCAAAATGTCTGATAGCATTTTAATCTTGCCAAGCAACACGACAAGAACCAGGAAGTGTGACTTCCAGAAGATTCATAGGGAAACAAGGAAACTATAATATAAAAGCTTTTCCTACGTAAATAAAAAATAAAAAAAATAGGTGGTGAAGAAAGCCTACATGTTCATATCTGCTGGTTCTGTGACTTGGACAGCATTACTCAAAAAACCTACAAGGCACATGGAAAAGTTGTACACCTACTTTTTAAGCCAGATGCAACATGAGGGATAGGTGCTAGCCAATCTAGAATTTTCTTTTCAATGGCCATCTTGACTACTGTTGGGTAATTGGCTACAGTGATCGATAAGAACCAATGGCTGTAATTTCACATGATAATGTAATTAAGTTAGAATGGCATTTTTTCATGTGAATAATATGGTTACTTCAGAATAATTGTTTTAGAATTGGGTTTCTATCCACATTGGAACAGGGACATGGAGGAACAAATATAAAGTCATCCTTCACTGTTCTGTTTTATTCTGTTCATTGAGCCAACTGTTCTCTTTTTATGACATTGTGTAAACAATGATCACAACCTTATGGATGTGTATAATTGTTAGATCCGGATTTCTATACAGATCTAGGTTTGATTGTTTAAGCTAACAGAACTTTACTTTGCTGAAGCCACAAGTGTGAATAGTTTTGAGCTGTACAACATCCGTAAAACATCCGTCCCAGCTCTGGATAAATTCAGTACTTCTGGATAGTGTAGCTTTGTACTCATAGTACTTTCTAGGTTCATGTTGTTGACATTTCTTCATGGAAATGTGCCTATAGCCTATCCGCAACATAGGAAGTCTGGCTCCAGCATTAACAAATCAAGTCCCTTTGAGGTGGGATGTAACAGGAAGTAGAAGATTGCTACTACTCAATTATTCTTTGTAGCAAGGATTAAAGGAGATGCAGGTAGTCATTCAGGTGACATGGCTGATGTGTATACACAGGGTATCACACTGCTCTCCAACAGTAGTTGCCATGGTGACAGAGGCAGGTTTGGAGTAGAAGTGAAGGAGAGCTACCCTAAAAGTGAAAAGTATTGATTAAATGTACATTAAAAAAACAACAACCCCACCGTTGGGTTTGAAAAGGACAGTGAGGCCCACAGCAAGGAGTGTGTGTGTGGCGGAGGCTATTGAGCAATTCTAAAAGACCTCTTCAAACTCCCTGGATGTCCATCTATGCTTGTTTCTCCAGATTTTCTACCTGAACTCTTGTATCCCCCTCTCCTCCTGCTGTACCCACATGCATTCTTAATGAATGGCATTGTTTGATATCAAAGTATTGCAGGCTGGAGTGCTTCACCAATATTCAAAATTCCAGCTGAATTAATCTCCTCTTTTTTGTCACTTCCCTTTGGTGTGATCACTTGCTGGATGGATAAATGCAGTGTCTTGTTCACCTGTTCTCCTGGAAAGATAATGGAGGAGGCTCCTTTCCCAGATTATCCACAATGACTTTCATTTTCTGTGGTCTGTTCAGTTCAAACCACAGGGATTCGTTGGCGGGTTGGTACGAAGAGGTTCTTTTTTTGAGGAATGGTTGCTGTAATATTCATTATTCCAAGTCTGACCTCAGATGAGGATGCAGTGACCTGCCTATAATAATGGATACCCATCACTCCCAAGCCTTGTGACCTTTTCTTTTTCTTTCTGGTCCTCTTGCCTTCCTCCCCAGCAAAAAGGGGGAAAAGGGAAAGGAAAGGAAAAGGAAAGGCAGCACAATACAATGCAGCCCTCTGCCAGCAGATTTGTTTCAAAAGGAACTCATGCATCTTGCATCTTGAAGATGCATTATTAATGCCTGGACAAATCACATCAGGTGGAACTCAGCAAGTCCCTGGCACTGAAAAAAGGAACAAAGGCTGGTTCTACAAGAGAGTGAAGGATGAGACAAATTATAACAGCTGGATGTTCCTTGTAAGTAAGATGGCATAAAAACAGGAAGGCTCAAATTGTTTGCACATACTCTAAGTCTCTCTCTCTTTCTACCTCGGTCTAAAATGGGGAAGTGAATTACTCATTGCACTATTGATGAAATATTTCAATTATATGATGCTAATAAACATCAGTTGTTGGGCTTCTTCAGATTACATGGCAAACTGAGCTGGCTTGCTGACATCCAAATTGCTCCCGAAACGAGCACGGTAGTCTTATTTAGAGAGTGGCTGGATTGACTGGCAGACAACTCGTGACTATTCCCATTTTGTCTGATGACTTGTAGGATCCCTGTTTTTGTGCAGAGGTGAATAAGGTATAAAACAGAGCCAGGCTTAGCAAATGGCTTAAACAATCAAGAGCCTTGTGTTGCCTTAAAGACCTGCACTTTGATAGCAACATATGGTCAACCAAGTAAGAAGGCAGATATATATTGGTTGATTTAGATGGTTCATATACTGCCCTTTGTGCATGCTGCAAGGCAGTTTACAACAAAATCAGAAAAATAATAATAATCCATAAAGTCCTTAAACTAAAACAATCCTTACAAATAACAACACAGCAACTTGTAACAAATCCCTAAATAGCAACTATTACTCTATGCCCTGGGTACAAAACTAATGGCTTAATTACTACCCTGATTGTCTAAAAGACCAGGGATCGAAGGCCTGCCGTGTAATTGCAACAGCAGAGAATTCTACCATCCTTTCTGCTTTTAAGATATAGAAGCACTTTGTATTCTTTGCCAATTCTGGTGCAAAGCTCTTGTTTAAACATAGTGGAATCATAGCCGCATACTGATGTCATTCGGCACATCTGTCTATGCCTGTATTGCTAGAGGTGGACGATCAGATATTATATGAAAAGGTTGTTTAAAGTTGGGTTTCTACAGCTGAGCAGCCATTCACAGGATGTACAGGATCAAGAGGAGGCCATTCGACAATTCTATAAAGGGTTTGATAGGTAATGTCATTGCGTTACTTTGTACTAAGGAATGATCAAGTACAGTGGTTCCCAAATTCCCTACTACCACCAGCCACTTGAAAATTGCTGAGGTTCTTGGTGGACCATTTAATGATCTTCTGCCCGTTACAGCAATTGTAATGCATTTACTAGATAGTGCACAATTTTTAACTGCATTTTTACAGACAGCATCTGAATGAAGCAGACCACGGTTTGGGAATTCCTGATCTAGGGCTTGAAGACCTCCAGTGGTCCCAATATCCCCTAAGTGAGATATGGGGAACTTGTGGCCCTCCGGATGTTTCTGGACCATTGGCCTTGCAAACTGGGTGTGATGGGAGCTGAGGTTCAACCACATCTATAGCGCCCCAGGTTCTCTGCCCCTGCCCTGGGAACTGATTGGTTCCATTGTCAAGCTGCTCTTACCATGAAAAGACTTCTCTAGCATCTTCCAGAATTCTGAACTTCATCAGTCCCATAAAATAAAATCCCACCGTGAACAGTCAAAATATAAATGGGCCACTCAACCACCCCAAAAAACGTGAGAGTGGAAAAAGAAGTACCAATCAGTGCCATGGCTGGGGTCATAGAATCATAGAGTTGGAAGGGACCTCAAGGGTCATCTAGCCCAACCCCCTGCAATGCAGGAATTTCAGCTGAAGCATCCATGACAGAAGGCCATCCAACCTTTGCTTTAAAACCTCCAGGGAAGGAGACTGTTCAACTATTGAACAGCTCTTATTGTCAGAATTTTTTTCCTGATGTTTAGTTGGAATCTCCTTTCTTGGAGCTTGAAACCATTGGTTCGAGTTCTTCCTGAGCAGGAGAAAACAAGCTTGCTCCATTTTCCATGTGACAGCCCTTTAGATATTTGAAGACGGCTGCCATATCTCCTCTCAGTCTCCTCTTTTCCAAGCTGAACATACCCAGCTCCTTCAACCGTTCCTCATAAGGCTTGGCTTCTAGGTCTAAATGACTGCAAGCAGTTAAGAAACTACATAGGTCCATGTGTGGATGCATAGTCAGAAGGACAATGAAGTGAACCATATGTGAGGCACTAGAATAAATAGCTGTCAAAAATAATCAGGAAGAGCTTATGCACACACAATATATATATAGATAGAGCTATCTTGGGACCTATCTTCACTATGCATTTATAGTTGTACCATACCACTTTAAATAGCGATGGCTTCCCTGAAAGAATCATGGGAAGTATAGTTTGTTAATGGTGCTGAGAGTTGTTAGGAGACCTCTATTCCCCTCACAGAACTGCAATTTGCAGAGTGGTTTTACAATCAATTCCTCTTCTAGGGGAACTCTGAGAATTATAGCTCTATTATTTTTGGTACCATAATGATTTTTACCAAGTGTATCAAAAGGTACAAGGTACAATAAATACAAAATAAAGCAATGAATCTCCATCAATTAACAAAGATCTACTCAGTTTAGAGATAAAGGGCATGTATAGCAAGGCTAAAGGAAACGAAGGTTAGCATGCAAGTTAAACAGTAAGGAGAGCCAGTGTGGTGTAGTCGTTAAGAGCGGTAGTCTTGTAATCTGGGGAACCGGGTTCGCGTCTCTGCTCCTCCACATGCAGGTGCTGGGTGACCTTGGGGCAGTCACACTTCTTTGAAGTCTCTCAGCCCCACTCACCTCACAGAGTGTTTGTTGTGGGGGAGGAAGGGAAAGGAGAATGTTAGCTGCTTTGAGACTCCTGAAGGGGAGTGAAAGGCAGGATATGAAATCCAAACTCCTCCTCCTCCTCCTCCTCCTCCTCCTCCTCTTCTTCTTCTTCTTCTTCTTCTTCTTCTTCTTTGAACACAGGATTATAGCAAACTGATTCATACTCAGAGTAGATGCCCTGAAATCAACAGACGTCTGTCATGTAAGCCCATTGATATCAAGGGATCACCAATGGGTGTAAAATGACTTACCTTGTATATTGCCCATAAAATATATTTAGACAAATGTGTCGTTCAAAATGACTTATGGGCTAAGGGGTGGAGCTAGGAAAAGATGGGTCATGACTGATCTAAAGGGATACCAGTACTCTAGAGCGTTCTTTGCCAGTCTGGTGCCCTCCACATTGCCTCTTGAGTGACAGCCAGCACAGCCATGTTAAAACAGTGGAAACCCAAGCAAATAGCTTTTGTTTTCCTCAGAAAAATGCTTTGTTTCTTCTGAGCCTATTTAAGGAGTTGTTTTTGATTGTTTAAGCCCTAAATAGTTTGGGACCAGGTTATCTGCAAGATCAGCATCTGAGGAATCAGCTTTTTGTCCTGTCAATAAAAAAATGTTGGACTGATGGGTACCAAGAACAGCACCCTTGAGGAAGGTGGTCCTCTATTTGTGGAATTGCCATCTCAAGCAGATAGTATCATCTTTGGCTGTTTTAAAGAAAAAACTTAAGACATTTAATGTGAACCCGCATTTTATTAATTTCTGTGCTGCGGTCCAATTATTATTGTGCATTTTAAAATGGTAATGTGGTTTTCATTTGATGCTTTTAATATATTATGATGATTTTGTTGAGGAGTTTTGTAAAGCGCCTTGTGAGAGCAATGTGCCCTGAAATCCAGTTTAGAAATATTTTAATAATATGAAAGTAAAATTAAAAAATCCAGCAAATGGATTCTCTCCCCTCTTTCAAAGCACAGTGGTGATTTTTCAACACATTTAAAAGAGGCATTTTCCCAAAGTCACTACAGAATGAGCCACATATTCAGTATTTGTTTAAATAAATGAATGGTTTAAGATTCTTCTGGAATCTTAAAGGAAATGGCATTATCTGCTGATTCACTTGTAAAGGAAGCCAGCAGTGTGTGTGTGCGCACCCATGTGCTCTTTTATGTGTTAGTACATTCTTTGCAGCTCTTGGGTAACGTTATATGTCTTTTTCTTTTCTGAGAATCACTTTTCCCTGTGCATTCACCAACCAACATGAAACCACCTAATTATATTTTCATAATCGTGATTTAAAACCATCTGAATTATCCTGCTTGATGTACTCAAAGAGTTAGCTGATTGCTTTTTCAATGCATAGTACTGCTTTTTGCTGAGCCACATCAAATGGGTTGCTCCACACTGAACTTTTAAAAACAAACAAACCCGTATTGTACATATATTGGAATTATAAAAAATACATATATAATTTATAAGCTGCTAATTAGACTGCATCACAACCAGTTCTATTACTGTCCAATAACTACCAAAAGCCGCTCACCTATTAAAGTACATTAATTTCCACTTTATGGTTTTCTTTTTCCAATTATCAATTTCAATTTATTCAGACACAGTTCTGGGGTCTGGAACCTCAATGTCTCCATTCCCCCCTGCCCCTCACCACATCCAGGGGCTTCTTAGGTTTTAAACCATGAAATACAATAAAGTTTTATTATGGCAAAGATATCTAATGGGCATTTTTAAAATAATAAAAACAAAACCTATCCTTCAGCAGAATGGGTCACAAACATGCTGGTTTTTATATTGACACTAAGAGCCAAATTTTGCTTCCATGCCATAAGGCTTCATTCAAGTCAGTGTTGCTGCTACTCTGAGATTACCACCTTTTTACTACTGGAGTTTTATTTCAGTGGATCAAATTCTAGCTTTTAATGCATGTTGAAGCACAGGAGGCAAACTTTGGTGAAAGTTTGTTACTGCACTAACTAATGGACGAAACCATTTTTTAAAAAGGATGCATGCACACAGGTAAACAAATATCTGCGCCTGTATGCCTGCAATGAATTTCAGGTTTCTGTAAACTCCAGAGGCTGGGGAAGTAGTAAAAGAAGGGAGAGGACAACTGCACCCAAAATCAATACATCTGCTCAAGCACTACTGTGGGAAGGAAGCACGGAAACAGAAAGGGCTCTTGTGTGAATGAAAACACACATGGAAAAATGGATCTGTGTGACCCAGGTGCGCATTGAAACCCTGATTTGCACACAGTTTGATATTTTAAAATATCAAATGGCTTCTTTATTGATAGTTGGTGTTGTGCAGAATTTGTAGAATGGCTTCATATTTACCTCTCTTGTGCTTTACTACACCATAGCTGGGTGGCACAGAAGGGTATCCATGGCTCCCTAAAATAGTTATTGATATGATACATTCACTTTCAGGAGCATTTGCATTTCCTTAATTCTTAACTTGGGATTTGGGAGAGACGAGCATGTCTGCTTTATGTATTTGTTTCCATTCTAACTTTCCGTAAATGTTTAATGGGCCGTTTTCAATTACTGGACCAAATGTTATTGGACAAGAATGCACCCTTCTGTAATATTAGCACTTAGGTGGGAATGTGCTCTTTGTACCACACTTATTATCCACAAATGTTGTGATGATATTTGTGAATGTAATTTCTGGTTGGTTTTAATGGCTCCATTACAAAGTCTTTGTCGAAGAAGTTTTCCTACCTCACCCACTTCACCCACCGCACACATGAGGGTCAGGAAGACTTATCATTTGCCTGGAACAAGCTTTCATCTTTGCGCATCCATAGGCAAGCCTTCCTCTTCCCCTCCAATATGTCAGCAAAGAGGGAAGAATGAGAGGGTTCCTTCCAGGTGATCCTGTCTATTGAGCAGTCATCCCAATTTGCTTGCACAAAATTTGTACAGAGGTTATGTGATGTTTGCTTGCTAGGGGACATTTGTTCTGATTTTTTTGTGGGGAGGTTATACAATCACGAGCATCCATCCTGATTTGTTTGCAGGAAGGTTATAGGACTTCCTGTTTGGCTGTGTGCACACTATACTTTTAAAGCACATTCTAAATACATCTTTTCCATCAAAGAATTATGGGCACAGTAGTTTGTTAAGGGTTACTAGGAATTATGGATGCAGATGGCACTGTGGCTTGCCGATCAGAAGGTCGGCAGCTCAAATCTACATGATGGGGTGAGCTCCCGTTGCTCTGTCCCAGCTCCTGCCAACCTAGCAGTTTGAAAGCACACCAGTGCAAGTAGATAAATAGGTACCGCTGCAGCAGGAAAGTAAACGGTGTTTCCATGCATTCTGGTTTCCGTCACGGTGTTCCGCTGCACCAGAAGATGTTCAGTTCTGCTGGCCACATGACCCGGAAAACTGTCTGTGGACAAACACCAGTTCCCTTGGCCTGAAAGCGAGATGAGCGCTGCAATCCCATAGTCGCCTTTGACTGGACACTATGTTTTTAAATGGCATGAAGGTCGTGAAATGTGGGGTTCTTTCACTGGCATGTATAACAATAATTTAAGATAAAGCTGATTATCAAGAAGTGTAAGCAGGCAGTATGAAAATTCAAAATCACTTATAGTTACAGTATTTGCTACTCAATTAGTATTTTCTTCAATGGAATAATTTTGTACAATGTAATCTTTGTAGTATCTTTTCCTGCAGTAGGCAATGTAGTTGTTCAGACGTCTTTCCACACATTCCTATTGCACACAGGGGATTCTCATTCCCTTTACCTTTTACGTTATAAGCCTGAGGAGAGGAACTATCTTAGTCTACGGATATAAGCCATTCTTTAAGCCCTTTTCAGCTGAATAACAGAATTTAAGAAAACTTTAAATAAATGCAGTAAAATAAATAGGAGAGAGTGGGACCATAGTCTTCCATTGTATAGTCCTGTGTAAGTATGAGCCGTACACACTTGTCAAGAGCTAACTCACTGCTGAGAAACAATATATCAATGTCTGTCTTGCTCAAAACAAAGTTTACCCTTATAATATGAAAGCCCAGACTCGGAAGATCAGAGCCAAATTGTAGCAGAAAATCCTAAAATTGCAATCACTGTGGATTTAGATTGACCCTAATAATGGCTTTTATTATTTGAATATAATAAAAATTCAAATGAATGTGGTAATTAGTAAAATCTCTAGTTTAGTGAGAGATTGAAGGGTTTTAGGCTATGTTGTGTGAATGCCAATTGAGACAATAGCGTATTGATAAATGCACACTTTAGCATTTGCCAGAAGGCATTAACGGTAGGTGTATCACCCTCTTCTGCCAGCTGTGACTACGTAAGATCATTCACAAATTATGTATTTAGGTTTGAGGGATTTGAGATATTTTAAATAATGCTACTTACACAATGACTTATGAGATCTTACATTGGAACAGGTCTCCACAACTGTGCAGTCTACCAGTCATCTACAGTAGCCAATTAAGGAGTTGATCAACCTTCTCTTTCCCCCTGTCTACCTGGAATTGGAAAAATAAGATGATTGTCAAACATTTTGCAGGACAAAGTATGTGGCTCTGCTCAGTTTGGTAGATTCTAAGCTGTACAGGCTTACATTAGAACCACACATTTGCTGTGGATCAGAGGGATAGAACCTGAACCATGTTTACTCAGAAGTAAGTTTACACCTAGGTAAGTGAAGTTGGGATTGCAGCCTAAATCAGAAGATGTCTCTTGAGTGCCTCCAGGTTACCATCTATGTAGTATTTTTAAAAGCTATTCAGTGTAAGAGAAGGGTTTACATCTCCCTAATGTAGGAATTACTTTCTTGGTTCAGGGAGGGTCATAAAGAAAGTTAGAGTATGCCTGCATTTAGGGTTAATTTCCAAAAGCACTTAGGTTCAATTGGCAGCCTATTGTAGCGAAAACGGGATCGCTGACTTCACTGGGCTTTAAGCAAAGCGCTACGAAGAGTTTTCAAATCCCTTTGGATGACTTAAAAAAATCCAGCCATAGTAAATAGTTGTAATTTTTTTAAAACTTCACTTCATGTGCTGTCATTTTTCTGAAGTACTGTTGGCCATTCTTTGACACAGCATTCAAGGATTTTTATTTCAGACATTAAGTACTAAATCACTAGTATGGAAATGTCATTTTCAGCTACACTGCCTGCGTCAGGCTCATGCTTGGTAATGGAATAAGATATTAATCAGTATCAAGAAAAAGATAGATTTACTTGAAATCACAAGGAAAATATATGATGGGATATGCCAATCTAACAAAAAAAGGGGGGGTCCATATTTTGCTTGTACTGTAGTTAATAAAATTACCACAGATGAAATGCTCTCACTTACCAACTTCATGCAGGTTAGTTGATCAATCAAAAAAGGAGCAGAGACAGTGTTATATAGGACTTTAGTAAGAATTTTATGGTTTTTATTATAGGTTGGGTGGTAGCCAACTCTGTCAAGCTCAAGAGTAAGCCCACTGAAATAAATGGACAAGTTATAATCACATTAATTTCAGCGTGTTTCCTCTGAGTATGACCAAAGTTAGATATCACCCAATGAAGTATTATCACAGAAAGGAGCAGAAACTAATGAAAATCTGGTAGAAATTTTTGTACATGAACATGAAATGTATACATTAGAAAATGAAACAGGGAACACTGTAAAGTCGTAGAAGTCATCATAGCATCTTGTTAAAAATATAATCTTGGGGGAAAAGCCATAAGGGCAATAAACCAGAAATGGTTGGACCAGAATTTAATAAAAACTAAGCCCAATCTCTAATTCTGCTTGGGATGCAATGATGTGGCACATCTCTTATACCTTCCCACTATGGAGAAATGGCACCATATAACTTTGGTGAAGGCCTTTAAAACATAGAAGTGAAATATTCTAAGTGAAAAATTAGTTTTATATCAGGAATATTTCCGGAAAACAGGTGAACAGTTTCAGCAAGAGGGCACAAAATCAAATGAATCTGGAAAGACAGAAAACAGATAGTTTGAACTAAATAGTTACTAGAAGGGGAACTCCTTGACTGGTTTGCTATGGCAAATGCTGTATTTTAAATGAGAGCAAGCTTCTTCTCTTCTCCAACCAGCTCATAGTACCCTCCATATGTGGCCAAGCCCCAGCCAGCATGGTCGATGGTCAGGTATGAGGGGAGATATTGTCCAACAATGTGTTGAGAGCACCATATCTACTGCTGCTGGTTGGGTGGTTTCTCTTTGTTTTCCCATTATTTGTCCATAGTGGCAAAGGGAGACAGTGGGGAAATTACCACATTCAAGGGAAACTCCATGTCCTTTCAACTTTCTCTTACTACCCTTGCCACTTGTGTTTGGCAACACCCAATGTTGCCAAGCAGTGAGAGGGCAGCCCAGTTCACTCATGTATCAGAATAATTAGACTTAGGTTTGTTCACTTTCCCCTTTCTTCCCTGCCCTAACCTGTTTCAAATCCAAGTGCTCTACTTCAACTGCTTGTGAAAAGCAGCCAACATTATTCAATAGAATTAATTTGTGCTAAGGTCTCTTTTTCCTCTTCTGTAAATTCTCTATATTAAATGTGTTGAGTGGGCTGAAAATGTGATTCTGTAGATTTGATTTTTTAAAATCTTCTGATATAATTTGGGTGGTGGTGGTGGGGTGAGCTATCAACTTATTTTGATTCAGGTAAGCCTGTGAGACAAAGAGCACCTGCTAGGTGATCCCTCTCACAAGGATGAGCTTGAGGGGCTCAAGGCTGAAAGAGGAGGACATGTTTGCAGGTGCAACAGCGGAGCTGTCTGGGGAGAAACATGCAACACCTGCTCAAACAATACCTGATTCAAATCAAATGTGGGCAATTAGGCCCTCATTTGAATGAGCTCCAAAATCAATCACTTTTTAAAAATAGCACCTCCTTATGGGTTCAGCCTTTTGTGATGCTGAACACCCAACTCTCCGGTTTTACTGATGAGAACTAAAGGTATTCAATATCTCAAAGAGAGGTGCAGCATACTCCAAAAACGAATCTCTAGATATTTTGAGCAATTACGGTACTAAGATGTATTCTCAACAGTTCAGAATAGTTCATCTCATGATGCAGGAATGAGCTTGATTCTCTAGAGGAACATTTTGTTCTGATCTCCCAATAATAATCATTTCAACTCTTGCTTTTTTCATTATCATTCTGTTTCATTCATGTTCCCAGAAATATGCTTGTTTCTAAAACAAGACTCATCCCACATTTGACCTTATTGTTTCCTTTCATTTTCTGTCCTTCTGCCATTTCCTTCCTTCCTTCTTTTCCTGCCTAGACCTTTCCACATTTCCCTTGTTTTTGATCAGGTTTATATTTTTCACCTGAGATCCTAAACCTTGAAGGCAGAAATGTGTCACTTCTGTCATGCAAAGTTTTGTGCAATATTCCCATGCAATGTTTGGAGTCTCATCTAACCTTTAGATTCAGGTGATGAGTGGTCCTACTACACAAGTTCTCGTGAAATTAAAAGCTAATAAGCTATATTTAAGCTTCTCCCAAAGAAGGACATGAAATAGCTATTTGCTATCCTTTACCCACTGACAGTTTATCATGGGACTAGTGACAAATCATTTCACATGAACTGTGAACTGGTCTGGAAATGACATTTATCATGAGGTTCGTCATCCCCTCTCAGCCAAGCATCTCCTCTATTAAAACTTGTTATATGAGTCAGGGCCATCACATAAGTGAGTTTCCCTGCCTCCATGTCAGGGGTTGTTGCTGGCAGTACAGGGAAATTCACTAAGTGATGGTCTTAACCTGACTGATTTATGCAGTGCGTTCCAACAGACAGTATGCCTGTTAGGAAATTGTGATTGGGAGGGAAGAAAACTGAGGAGACATGTCATGTGTGTGCTGATCCTTTGGTGAAGTGAGCACTTAAAGCAGCTCTAAACCACACAGGTTTAACACGGAACTGCTACTTGAAACACACAAGCCTTACTGTGCTTAGAGACTTACCCATTGGGTAATTCTCACTTATATCAAACAAGGCAGGTAAGTGTGGATCCCTGGCATGTCCCCTCTCATTCCTATAGGCCTCCTGGTCACTATCCCTCACCCTCCATCCCATCAATGTCAGTGATCAGGACCTCCTCATATTCAGTGGAGAAGGTAAGAAGAGAATGTGTTGACCCCAGTGACCACCCAAAAAGGGGATGTGAAATTAGCAGGCAGCTGAGGTGATTGGCGCAGTGAGGCGGATGAGGTGGTGGTGTTGGGACCTCAGCCTCTGCCCAGCCATATCTCTGAGCCTGTACCAAACATAAATATGTAGAAATAAATACTTTGGATAGTCAAAATGGCATTAAATCAAGGATTTAGAAGGAAGAAGAAGAAGAGGATTTTGGATTTGATATCCCGCCTTTCACTCCCTTTAAGGAGTCTCAAAGCGGCTAACATTCTCCTTTCCCTTCCTCCCCCACAACAAACACTCTGTGAGGTGAGTGGGGCTGAGAGACTTCAAGGAAGTGTGACTAGCCCAAGGTCACCCAGCAGCTGCATGTGGAGGAGTGGAGACGCGAACCCAGTTCCCCAGATTAGGAGTCTACCGCTCTTAACCACTACACCACACTGGCTGAAGGGTAGAAAGGTTTTCTTTTTAAGAATGAAAAGTTCTTTTCTGTGTGCACGTGAGAGGGAGAGTGTGTGAGTGAAAGAGAATGAGTAATATTTCTTCTGGAAAAAGTTGTCAATTTTCATAAAGCATTCCCTCCCCCCCCCCCCGTAATTTTGCCATGTTTCATTGATTCCCACGATATACTAGCCCTTCCCAGGTGTTACAAAACTCAACAGGTTAAGGAGGAGTGGGGTTATTTTATGGATGCTTTAGCTGAGATTTCTGCATTGCAAGGGATTGTACTAGATGACCCTCAGGGTCCCTTCCAACTCCACATTTCTATGATGCATCCCTCCCAACAACTGCCACCAACTCAGTCCCTACTCTTCCTGACTCAAATGGAGAGGTCTGAACACAGATGTTAAAGCACTATTGTGTAGGATTACCAATCATGGGAAAACTTCTAAGTGCATTCAGCTCAATGTAGGAAGGCTGAGGGGAGAGGCAGATGGAATTTGGGGTTACACTGCCACATATGTCACTCCTCTGCCTCTCTGTGTTCAGTTTCACAATGCCTGAATTCAGCTATGCCATTCTAGCATACAGGTAGATATATTTTTCTATGTTGTTCTCTTTTGCCCCCCTATAAAAATAATTTGAAAATGTTCATAGTCTCAAATAGAGAGAGAGACAGAAAGAGAAATTGCTACTTATAAAAAATATGTTGTTCTTCTGCTAATGCAGATGAATCATAACAAAGGCTTTCAATTCCGATGATGTAGCAAGGATAAACATTTGTCTGATGGGCTTGAGCACTCCAATATTAAAGAAATCCTGCAAATTAACATTCCATCAGCTATAAAATTAAATAACATTATGCAAAGCTTTTAAGGGTGCATTCTGTGGTCAGAGGATTCCCTGTTGGGTTGCAACCAAAAGTGATTAAACACAACAGAAGTGAGGTTTGCTACATGTGAATTCTTGTAAATTTGTTTGCAAATCTTTTATTATGATAATCAATGAATTGACAGTTCCTTGGAAGATTTAGACAGGTTTCTTTACTTCATTAAGGATGCTATCCTATGCACACTTACTTAGATGTAAGCTCCACTGAACTCACAGGGACTTACTTCTGAGAAAACATGCATAGGATCACACTCACAAGCACTCCCAAACAGCCCTTCAACATGAAAACCACCAAAGCAGCTTACAAGCATACCTGAGCAACAAAATTCACAAAAGCAGCCGTGAGATATCAAAGAAGACCAGTATGACAATTCCAAAGTCTGCCCTAAAAAAGATGACCTTGGCTTATTGGACTCACTTAGGTTGGAACTTTATGTTACCTTAGTCCCATTGAACTAGATCCACCTGCACTAGGGCTAAGCGAGATGTGAGTGACTTTGTTGGATATAACCCTAAGTTTCTGTAGTCGTGGTGATTTTGTTACTGTTGTCTAAAAGGGGAAGTGCCTGATATTCTGCTGTGGAAGGAAATTTGGAAAGAAATAATTCTGCATGTGCTAAAACTGTCCTTTCCACACATGTGCAAGTATTTCCCTTTTCTGAGAACATGCTTGAGCATAAGCAGAAAGCAACAACCATGCATGTGCAATTTAGCAAAATCTCACCATCATGAGGGCTATTGATGAGAGTGAAAGGAGTGTCATTTAAGGACATCTGCTGAAAATGATGAAGGCTGCATAGTGTGGCTTGGGTGCTGATTGGGTATATGTGCACTGGGGACCAGAACTAAATGTCTCTTGGCCCTCACTTGCCCTCATCCATGGCTAGCAGGATTATGGGAATTGTAGTCCAAAAACAGATGGAGACCCAAGTTTGAGAAACCCTGATGCAGATGGTAAGGAGGGTGGATGGAGCCAGCAGGTTTTCCCCACTCCATGTCACTGTAATCATATGGGCTGAATTCCCCAATAGGGGTATAGAAGCCAAAGGACTCCACTGAGAACTAAGTCAACTCCTATCTGCTTAGTCCTACTCAGAGCCATAGCTAAGTGGTAGAGCATCTGCTTTGAGATCCAGGTTTGATTCCCAGCATCCCCAGGTAGAGATGGGAGACACCCTGGTCTGAAATCCTGGAGAGTTGCTACAAGTCTGTGTGTGGACAGTGTTGAGCTTGATGGACCAATGCTCCAGTAAACCTAGACAGCATCCTATGATCCATCTCTTCAGCTGCATGCTTCCTACTCTGGGTACCATTTCTCAATGTGAAGTTAGAACTAGGGGGGGGGGTAGGAACTGGGAGCTGGCTTTTATATGTACAAGTAGCAGCTTGTCTCAAAAATTAAAAGTGCTTCTCTCCTTGCGTGTTGCAGTTATTATCCACATTTTGAATCGATTCCACTGACATCTTCAGCTAAGCTCCACTTACAGCAATTCTCCCTCAATCAGATTCACTTTAAGAAAACCAAGTGAGGTGACCCTTAGTTTGCTCATGGGCTGCTTAACAGCGTCTTTCCATCAGAGACGTTGTGTAGGCAACCTTCACCAGGCAGCGGCTCAGCAGGCCCCCTTCTCAGCAGGCTGCAGCTAGCAGGGAGCTTCCAGCAGGCAGCGAGTTCTCTGCAGGCGGCTTCTTAGAGAGCACCTCAAAGTATTGCACTGACATTTCGTGTTGTTTCTGGGAAACTGGTTCTGGGTTTCTCTTAGCTATCTTTCTCGTCATATTGCTATACCATTTAAGCTGGTTTTGTACTTCTACCTGTTTTGATATATAGCAAAATATTCCACCTCCCACCCCCCATTTCCTATGATATTGATAATATGCAAAGCAAGTAGGGTCTCATAACAAAAGGTGTGGGCCTTCAAAGTTCTCCTTTCTCAGGCAGGAGGCGGCTCAGAGCAAGTGACTGAATGAGCAGGTGCCAATTGGTAAGAGAATGAGGGAGATATTCAATTACTTGAATATTCAATTACTTGAATGCATGAGGATTAGCATTAATGGAAGGGGATTCTTCCTCCTCTCTCCCCCGCCCCTCCATGTTAACCCCTCAGCAAATGGATATTATCATATTTACAAACACCAAGGTAGCATGTTTTGGGGGACTTTTGCAGGGAAGAACTGGCAAATGGGAGGGTGTTTAACTGTTCTCAAATCTACTTATTTTCCTCTAGGTCAGGGGTGGGGAACCTTAGACTCCAGATGTTGCAAACTACAGGTCTCATCAGCCCCAGGCAGCATGGTCAATAGTCAAGGCTGATGGGAGATGTCCAAAATGTGGAAGGCCAAAGGTTCCCCACCTCTACTTTAGGGGCACCTTCCCAGGCTGTTTTCTTCACAGAAGCTCACTTTCAGACTCTTTCTGGTGTGTGTGTGTGTGTGTGTGTGTGTGTGTGTGTGTAAAGCATCAATATAAACAGTCCAGGGACAGGGGTTTTCAGATACATGAATTCTGCTCCTACCCATTACTTTCCTTACAAATTCCCCATGATCTTATATTTACCATGTGAGGCAGATATGGGATAGGGAATCTTGTGTTTGCCTCATGTAGCATAGTTCTGCCTTACCTTTGCCCTCATCAGCTTACATTACACCAGAGTATGGACTTTTTATATGGACAAATTATAAAGCTCTTTCAATGCTCTGCCTAGTGCACTTAGATTGTCCTAAGTCTTTCTCTACTATGTTGAAGGAATCTTTATGTGGAGAAAGAGGTCTTAGCAGCAGACCGTGAGACGCTAACACAGGAACACATAAGGGTGAAATGCTTGCATTCTAGAATATTTTTTGATTCCACTGAGTGCACCTTCAGTGCATCAGCCACTACAAAGTGGGAATAAATATATACACTTTATGCCTATTATTTCTTGTACCATAAAATCCTTGGTAGTTGACTAGCATGCACAACTTCCACTTATGCCTTGTTTGTGCTTCCAGGAGGACCATGTGACTCTCATTACTGTCAACAGTGTTGTTTGCCCTTGTGGTTTTGCCATTAGCTACTTGTTCTTAGAGGTTTTGGTTCCCTGATTCTGTAATCGTGATTTAAAAGTTATTCAGAAAAGGACAGAAACGAGAGCAGGGGACACAGGCGGTTGTCAGCTTCATTTGTATTCCACGTGTTCCCAAGCTAGAGGAAGCTTGCTAGATCTCTTGTGTGAGTCATTCTGGAGGCCACCTCCAGGCTATTCAGAATTATGTTCTGCCTTTATCTACCCCTGAGAATCTCAGCCAAAATTGGGCATTGTTCCAACCACATACCCTTTAAATCTTCCCCTGACATTCCTATCCCATCTTGTTTCGTATGCCAGGAAAGGAAATTGAAAATAGCATTGCTACTCTTACTGTATGCCACCTGACAAATCTCATATGTAGTAGATGTCCACCAGAGGGTGTGAGTACCTGATTTATGAGCCCTTCAGACTCTGCTCCCAGTAAAGAAGTACAGTGGTGCCATTTCTGGATTCTGAGCAGTCGAGGCTTTGTGTTTGTTTTTTCCAGTTGTTTCACCACCTTATCCTTCTTCTTCAGAAAAAGAACAGTTGAACATAATGCATCCTCCATAATGCCTTTTTAATTTAAGTGCCGCTAACCTTCCACGTGTCTCTATTTTCTAGGGACAGTCCCAGACTTACAGAAGCCATTCCAGTTTCTGATTTGATCCAAGAATGTCCCACTTTTCCTTAGGATGTCCAATTTTAACTGGAAAAATGTTGGAGGGTATGGAGTTACGTGACCTCTGGGCTAAGGAGATAAATAATTAAATATAGTTATAAATAACAATCTTTAGATGACACCTGAAGGCATCCGTGTATAGAGATTTTTTAAAATGTTTAATTATGCTTTTATATATGTTGGAAGCTATCCAGAATGGCTGGGGCAACCCAGTCAGATGGACAGGGTATAAATATAGTAGTAGTAGTAGTAGTAGTAGTAGTAGTAGTAGTAATATTGAATAGGACATCCTTATTTTCATTAGAGGGATGTTGGAGGATATGTGCGATGCTGTGTGGAGCTCTATGGCCTACCAGGCATTTTTCACATCTGCTAGGATGTCCGCTATTAGACTTGGGAGATGCACAGCACTTTATGGAAACAAACGCTTAACTCTCAAGCAATTAAAATCATCAGGTAAGAAGACTTAGCTGCTGAAAGTAGACAGAAGGACTTTTAGAATAAAAGAATTTGTAAAGTGTGACTCAGAATCATCAGCAACATGAATATAACTGGCTGGTGTTAAGGTTCTAGTTCCCTGAAAGTTTTTGCAAAGCAGTCCTCAGTATACTGACCAAGAGTAAATAAATCAAATAGACTTTTAGAGCTTTTGTTACAGTAAATTTGAAGCCACTGAGATTCAAATACCCATCACTAATATCGGAATAATGAGTTAAGGAAAGGGGTTGCAACCATGTACAGTGCAGGTGTGCTTCTGCCTGATTTTTGAACAAGTGGCAAGTTTTCAGTAGCTGTTCAACAGCTTTGCCGTGAAATAGGATACCTATTTCCTGGTAACTGTGCAGTGAGCTCAGATGACAGCTTCTCCATGGATGGAAGATTCACCCTATGCCCCTAGGGCAGTATGAAGCCTTCTGGAAGCAGAGTTTTGGAAGGAGATTTGCCCATTTTTAAATTTCTAAATGAATCCCCCATTTATTTGTTTCTTGGAAAGCATGTCAAGTCAACTCCAGAGGTCTGTCCTCCAGTTCATTTCTCAGTCGAATGCCAGCTGATTTGAATAGGATTTTGCCTGGTTAGAAAACAGAAAGGAAACACAGTTGGCGGAGCTCTTCACTTGGTCCTTTGTACAGACATGCCTTGTCAGCACCGACTTCCCAAGGAGGACGGTAGCCAGAGCAGCTGTCAGACTCAGTAGTGTAAAGGTTAGGAGATTATCTACTTCTTTTTCCCTACCTTGCACTGGTCCACAAAATCTTGCACAGCATTTTGTTGTTACAGGAGCTGCTCAACCATGTAATAAGTCGAGTTCCAATGAATTGGAACCTCCTGTTTTAGGTGATGTTTCAGCAAGTTGTTTTGTTGTTGTTTTTCCCTGTGATAGCTAGGTCAGGAGATTTTCTCCCCCGCTCCCTCTCTCCCTCTCTTTCTTTTCTAAAGCATTTGACAGAACTGTTCAGAATTGTTCAGCTTCTCTGTGTCATTCCCCATGATATTTGTAAGGCGTTGAATTATGAGGCAGAAAGTCAGTGATGAACAAGTTTAAGGGGTACGTGAAGCGTAGAACAAAATCATCATCTGTTACAGCAGATACAAAATGTTGCCAAGGAGGAAAAGGGGGGAGCAAAGATCTTGAAAGGAAAGAGATAACATTTCACCTGTTTCACCAACCCACAATCTAAGGAGGTGAAAGGCCAAAAAGGGCATTAAAGCAATATGGCTCTACATTCCTAAGCAGGCTCTGCAGGCCATCAAAGAAAAAGCGGGTGTGTAGAGCAGGAATGGGGAAACCTTTTCACCTGGAGGACCACACTTCTTTCTGGGCCACTTTCTGAGGGCCAAATGTCAGTGGTGGGAGGGGAAAGAGCGAAAAATGGGCAGAAAAACAAGTGTAAATTCTACCTTTGTACAATAGGCTAGTTTATGCACACAGTGACACACCTCTCCATCCACCATCCAAACAAACAAGGGTCATTATTTTTGTTCAAGACACATTCCAGCCAGGAGTGTGAAAAGGGTGTGGGCTGGGAAGAGATCTGACGGCCATATCAACAAGTCTGAAGGGCCACATTTGTTCCCTACACCGATGTACAGATAATAGATTTTTACAGCCTTCTGTGTGCCCTGCCTCATGCTGGTTCATAATTCAGTCACACACAAAACAAACAGAATGTGTCACAGACGGAGTTAGAAAAGACCTCCTGAATATGCAAGTTGAGATTTTTGGAAGAATTAAAAGAGCCAAATGAGGAACGCTTATTCTGTAGTAGCAAGAAGACTGTTCCCTGTGACTGAGGGGGCACTGAAGCAAGACCCATGTGGTCATTTGGGCAACAGGAACACTTCCTTCTCCCCAATCCCTTGTGACCTTCCCCGAATCTGGGAGACTGGTAAGCTGTTGCCTACTGAGAGTCTCCTGCTGAGCCCCTACTGTGGAGCTGTCTGTTTATAGCTGCCTTCGGATTATGCTGCTTGCTGAGAAGCAGCCCACAGGTATCTCGCCTATGAAAAGGCATAGAGAGCTGTGAGCTGAAAGTTGCTTGCAGCTCAAATTCTATCCGAGGGTCTTCTCAACCAATATTCCGTAACCTAAGCAAAGTGTGTTAGGCTAGCTTTGAAGGCTTTGCTATGAACCTCTGTGGCAAAATGTTTCCATCTTGATACTGTTTCTGAAAAGTAATTAGCAGTTTTTTAAATAAACGCAGACATATTTTTTTAATGTTTAATTTTAATAATGATTGCAGACAGAATTTTACAAAAAATTACAATAATACAATACAGTGGTACGTCTGGTTACATACTTAATTCGTTCTGGAGGTCTGTTCTTAACCTGAAGCACCACTTTAGCTAATGGGGCCTCCTGCTGCCTCCACACGATTTCTGTTCTCATCCTGAAGCAAAATTCTTAACCCAAGGTACTATTTCTGGGTTAGCGGAGTCTGTAATCTGAAGCATCTGTAACCTGAAGCGTATGTAACCTGAGGTACCACTGTACAATACAAAACAATACTAAAACTTTCAGTTTACATCTGTCTCCACTCTTTTCCCTAATGAAGCATACCTTATTTCTTAAGGTCCTCACAACAGTGTATCAGGCCCTGACATAAAGTCAGGTGGGACACCAGAGGATTAATTGATTACAGTTTTCTGTTCACATTTGTTAGGCTGCATTCACATAGCAGTTTATTCTGTTTCCCTGATGCTTCCCTAACTGTTAATTTCTGCATTGTGTTTGAACCTTCGCACAACATAGAAGCCACTTACAGAAAATTAATGGAACATATTTAGGGCTCATTCCCATGTTATCTGATTTCAGGGGAGAAAAATCATCTGCAGCCTCCTTAACTTGGAAAATCACAGGGACAAAGTGATCAAATTTGGGGCAGCATACAGTTCCCTCCTGCTGTTTTCACTGAGGAATCATAGGGGGATATTTGCTGGATGGGTGGGGAGTAGCAACATTGTTCAGTGGCATTCCTTGGTGTGCCACACCACAGCTACTGGCATGAATGAAATTTAGCAACATGCCGGTATAGCAGTCAAAAAGCCACAGATCCTCAACACAACAGGTCCTGCAGTATAAAGGAAACATTCAAAAACAGGACAGAAGTGCTAGCAGGAAAAGGAATACAATATTCCCCGTGACTGAATGCACCCTTAGAAAAGAGAACCTATGCTGCACACTATATATGGACCTACAGCTACTGCTTTAACATTTAAATGAGCATAGGTGTGGTATTTTTAAAAGATTAATATTCTGCTAAATTTTGGTAAAAAAGCATACTTGGGGAAATAACCAGATTTTTAAAATAAAAAACAACAAGCAAACTTTTTTATACTCATGTACTGAAAACTTTGACATTATTCTCTCAGCTTCGCTAAAATAAAAATAAAAAATTGATCATCCAAAGAAAAAAAATCTCATAGGTGTAACAAGCTTGTCATCCTCTGGCGTTCTGGCTGCGATCCACGGCTTGTTGTGTCAAAAGAATAGTTGTAGCAGTGATGGTACTTGTCACTAGAGCATCTGTGTCCTAGCTAAGGGTGTTAATAAACATGGAATCGTTACAGCTAATGACTGTGCCCGGTATCTCCTTCCATGGCTATTGGGAAAGCAGGATCAGTGCCACGGCATAGCTAGTTAGTGGGCTAGAAAGGAGAGCTGCCCGTGACATTTGGTTAGTGATGCCAGCAGCATTTCCATGAGCACTTGGGCAGTGGTGGGTGCAGCACGGCCCTTGGTGGTTGTGCATTGGAGGGAGCCACTTTGCCTCTGGCCAGGATGAGAGTGGTGGAAATGCTTCCAATTGCATCTTGGCTCTAGAGCCTGGAGCTGAGGTGGCAGCAGCTCTCTCTGTGAGCATTTGGTCTATGGACCGTGGCCCTCTGCTCAGCATGCAGCTTTAATTTTAAAGAGTAGCAACAGGATGGCTGCAGCTCCAAAGAGCTTCAGGCCTCACAAAACAGCCATATCTGGTCAGCTTCAGGGGCACTTTCTGTTCATTTTTGGAGAGCAATTTCACTCTCATTTTTCAATCTGACCTCTTCAATTTTGCTTCCTTTGTCGCTTTTCTGAGTTCTGAATGCAGCACCAGGAATGAAAGAATTCCATATTTTCTTTGCAAGACGGGGAGCTTTGTTTTTCAACATTATGGAAATTATAGAGCAGGACAATAGAAAGAGATTTGTGTTCTTGGGACCCACTCCAATGATTATGATTATTTTAATAATGACCGCATTGTACACCAGAATGTTGCAAGGGGTACATATGTGCTGAGGACTCTGCGATGTTTTATTTCTAGTAAAGATTTCCAAATCTTAACTCTGCAGGAACGTATGCACAGAGCATGTGTTCTGTTTTATTATTTTATTGTGATGGTAATGGCCAAATGAATATTGAATGGTAAGCAAGCCCCATAAGGAGCCAAATATTTCAGATTTGTTTGGTTGCAATCCCCCCCCCCAAAAAAAAAGCATTTGTAGCAGTCAATTCTAAACTCCTTTTCAGTTATTTTTGTGCTGCCAACATTTCTGAGATCAGGAGCCTGGGCAAGTCCATCTTGCTTTGGATTGGATCTGAAAACCAAGGGCTGATGAGATAGTTCAGTCGGTAGAGCATGAAACTCTTCATCTCAGGGTTGTTGTTTTGAGACCCACATTGGGCAAAAAGATTCCTGCATTGCAGGGGGTTGGACTAGATGACCCTCTGGTCCCTTCCAGCTCTAACCATTCTATAATTCTATGAACCAGACACCTCTAAAACACACACAGTAGTTTTAGAACATAGGAAGCTGTCTTCTGTAGTATCATCTACTGCAGGGCTTCCCAAACTTGGGTCTCCAATTGTTTTAGGACTACAGTTCCCATCATCCCTGACCACTGGTCCTAGCAGCTGCTTTTCACTTCAGATTTTCCCAAGAGAATACATATTGCATGAGCTGTTATTTGTTCCAATTCTTCTGTCTTGCATATCCTGTATTGGAAGGGAAGGATGCTTGAATATATACTGTACTCCATCCCATCAGATCTAGTTATTAACATAACAATGGGGCTGATGGAAAGAGATGGATAAAGAGATACCTAGGGCTAGACTATTGCCAATCTGGATTTCACCGGCGCCACCACTTGCTGAGGTAAAGTTGTAATGGTGTTTGTTTACCAGCGTAAACCATACTTTTATCACTTAAAAGCAGAATGTCATGTCACTGAGGCGCGTTGTCATGGTTACTTTGCCAGCTCCCCCAAGTCGCAACACCAGCATCCCAGAGGGACATAATTCCATTTCATGCATATACATGAGAGTTGCAGGTGCTCTGGCACTTCCTTCCTTCCTTTCTCTCTCTCTCTTTTTTAACGGTAAGTGCAAAAATGATTTTTTAAAAAGCAGAGCCAGAAAAAGAAGCAGACCTTGGAAGCAGAATAAATCTGAACGGACGTAACTTCTGAGTAGCACTCTCTGCTGTTTTAGATATATCAATATCCAATGACAACCAATAAGACCCCAGCATACTTTTAAACAACTATTTACTTATTTTTAAAGTCAAGCTTTTAAAATATGTTTTCCCCTTAGGTAAGTTAATTATATTATGGAAAAAAAATAGAGTGACACAAAATGATAATGTAATAAGAAGTTCTAAGGGTTATCAGATATAAACTGTTAACATTATGGAAGGATATTCTGTATTGCAGATGGAGAGAAAGTATCCTAGGATTTATTAGATGCTCTCTGGGCAATTTGCAATAGATCAGCCAGGTTTTCAGACTTCCAATTGTTTAACAATATCAGTGACAAAGCGACTTTTTGCAGCTACTACGTTTATTTATTTGAAAACCTTTCTAGACAGCTTTTTCTTTAAAGATAAATAAATCCCAAAGCAACAATGGATTGATGCAACCATGGAACAACCTTATTGTTGGCATCTATCTGTCTTGAGAAACAATGGAGTGTGCCTCTGGGGTTGAAGGCAAACCACTGTGTTAGCAGCTCTGAAGTGACCTCCACAGGGTGGAAGCCTAGGTGATTAAAAAAGGTAAAAAAAAAAAAAAGTCCTGAGATACCCAGACAGCTGATGGGTCCAAAGGAAATCAGAACAATGTTTGGCACCTGCTTGGTTGCAGGAGTTGCTGGAAGGAGGCGTACAAGGCCCCATCCAACCATCTTGGGGACTCTACTACATATTTGTGTCAGGTTTACTCCTTAGCCCATTGGTGGAGGAAAGGGGGCAGGAGTAGCGGCTGCCCCACATGCCCCGTGGCTGCACAAAGAGAGGGGTGTCCCCGTGCTGCACTGAGAGCAGAGGCAGGCAAGAGCCGGCCTCCCCACCAGTGCTTGGGAGCTGTGTGGAGCCACTTCTCTCTTGGCTGCAACGCACTCTTAAGCACATACACTCAGGTATTCATGAGTTTCTTTTCCTGAGTAATGGGCTGTGTTTTTGAAGTTGCGAACTCTTTCCTCTCTTTCTCTCTCTTTCTCTCTCTCTCTCTCTCTCTCTCTCTCTCTCTCTCTCCTCTGCCCCCTCCCACCTTTCCACACCTCCCCGCTCAACTCTTTCCTGCCTCTTATCCTGAAGTTTAGTCAGAATCTCCTTTCATGTAACTTGAAGCCATTGGTTTGTGTCCTATCTTCCAGAGTGGGAGAAAACAAGCTTGCTCCATCATCCATGTGACAGCCCTTCAGATATCTGAGGACGGCTATCATATCTCCTCTGAGTCTCCTCTTTTCCAGGCTAAACATAGCCAGCTCTTTCAAACGCTCCTTGTAAGGCTTAGTTTCCAGGCCCTTGATCATCTTGTTCACCCTCCTCTGTACACCTTCCAGCTTGTCAACATCCTTTTTAATTTGTGGCGCCCAGAACTGGATACAGTATTCCAGGTGTTGTCTGACCAAGACAAAACAGAGTGATACTTGATCTAGACACTAGACTTCTGTTGATGCAGCCTAGAATAGCATTAGCCTTTTTTTGCTGCAGCATCACATTGTTGACCCATATTGTGGTCTACTAAGACTCCTAGATCCTTTTAACATTTACTGCTGGAAAGCCAAGTGTCCCCACCTTATATTGGGGCAGCTGGTTATTTCTGCCTAAGCATGGAACCTTTCAGGCTGAAAGGGACTAGGGGCACTTAGAAGAACAGAAATAAAAATCTCTTCTGATAAAAAATATCCAGATAAAACCATGGCAAGCCAAAGGCCTACACTGTATAAAAGACTTCTACAAAAACAACAAACACATACCAAACAAGAAATACAAGACAAACTAGGGGACACCCAAATACCTTGGCTAATATGCCAGCAACTACAGTGGTACCTAGGGTTACAGATGCTGTGGGTTACAGACACTTCAGGTTACAGACTCCGCTAACCCAGGAATAGTACCTCGGGTTAAGAACTTTGCTTCAGGTTGAGAACAGGATGAGAACAGAAATCATGTGGCGGCAGTGTGGCGGCAGCGGGAGGCCCCATTAGCTAAAGTGGTACCTCAGGTTAAGAACAGTTTCAGGTTAAGAACGGACCTCCAGAATGAATTAAGTTCTTAACCTGAGGTACCACTGTACATACCTTCTTAAACAATCCAGCCACCACTAGGCCCTTTACCACCTTCGAAAACCTTCTCTTGACAGCTGAGGGACATGGCAAAGGGACATTGTATCCACAATATGCAAAATACTGCTCCAAAATCCCACAAACCCCCTTGATGTAATCAAAGAAAATGCGAGCACAACATAGGCTATGAAATTAACTCCACCCAATGGACTAGAAAGTGATCTAAACCTCCCTTTAAGTCCATATCAGCCAAAAGAAGGGAACTCACTCTGAAACTCACCTACAGGTGGTACTTAACACCACAGAACCTCGTGTTGATATGCCCAGGAACCTCACCATGTTGAAGAGGCTGCACCTCCACATGCACATACCTACACATGTGATGGGAATGCCCTAAAATCCAACCCTTCTGGACAGCAGTCCTACAAGAGATATGCAAAATAACTTAACAGGTATTAGAACTCACCCCAGAACTGGCCCTACTGAACATCTTCCAAGATCATAATGACCGCTCACATTATACAGAGCTTATAGCCCACCTCCTCTCAGCAGCTAGAAGTTTTATAGCCAGACACTGGAGAGACCTGCCAGGACTAAGCATGGACCAATGGTATCAAATTATATGGGAAACAGCCTTACTAGAAACGCTAACCAATAAACTAAACGGGGGAAAATAGAAGAGGATGTCTTCACCCCAGTATGGTTCCCCTTTATCTTTAATAAAAATATTAAAATAAAATAAAAAGAACTTGTTTGGAGGCCCAATGTCCTTTAATTCTAACTCTGGGTCTTTTGTACCTGACTTTTGGTTGGGACTCTAATCTGGTTCTTGGGGTTGTAGGGTTTTTTTAGAAAAAAGGCAACAGGTTTACATGCCTGAGGCAAGAAGCTTCCCAAGCACTGAGCATAGGGCTGCCGAAGTTCTTTGTACAGTGATTCCCAAGGGCATGCACAATGGGTCTTTGTGGGCACTGCCAATTGGTAGTGCCTAGACAGCCCCTTTCAGTCAAGCCCCAACATTACCTACTCCACACCTGATGTCATATATCCTGCCAGGTATAGGGCAGGTGGGCAAGGCTTACCTGAAAGGACCTCCTGAGTAATCTGTACAGTAATTTGGACATCCCACACATCCTGCCTATGGCCCGAGCCAATCATAGAGCTTTAAATGTGAGGACTGGAACAGTCGTCTTCAGCTTGTTTATGATAAGTAGGGAGTAGGGAGGAAATTGAGGAGAGAGATGATGTGACATAACGGTGAAAGAGAAATATGGGTTCCTTGTATGTGTTTGGAATTAGTCTTGAGGCAAAATATGGCAGGTGAGAGGGTCAGGAATGAGGAGGTTATAATAGCTATTTGCATATAGATGCTGTTCAGGCCCCATTTTTATTTTATTTGGGTTTTAAAAATCTCTGTGCCCATGAACCAGAGATTTCTTCTTTTGTACTATTTGTGGACAGTCTCACTATTTATGCTTCGAGCTCCACTGGGCATATCAAAGTGAAATTACAGGAAATCCCCTATTTTTTATGAGGAGGCTTTTAAAGCTGCTGGTATCAGGGATCCAGTTGCAGAAGACTGAAATTGCTTCAACAGTGGCCATTGGTTTCATCTGTTCTGACCTTTCCACCACTTAAAAGTGCACTCTGATGTGGCTAGAAAGGAAAACTTAGTGGAATTTTAAATGCATAAATGCACAACAGACATTCCACTCACTAGCTTAGACCACAGAGTACATTTTGACTGAGATGTAGGTTTTATGGCATTTGGTCAGAAAGAATCTCTGTTTCTAAGAGGAAGCAAAGAGTACATTTCCTTCAAGTCCAACCTTTTTAGCACCGCTGCCTTGAGCTACTTTCAGCCTATGGAAAGTGAGGCTTTAATGATTTTACAGGGTGTACCAAAAGCTGATTAAATACTTAGATATGTTTATAAGCAGTAGAGTTTCTCTTTAAATTGATCTATCCTATTTACTGTGGATTGAAACAGAGCAGTATTTGTGTTCATAGAAGGAACCCCAGGGCAGTACAGTAATATCTTCTAACTCCAATACTTGTAGCACAGTAACAAAATAAAATGTATACAGTAGTCACATTTAATAAAGTAGAGTAATTAGTCAATGGAAATGCAACACAAAGTGACAGCCTGAGACAAACAAAATTTGTCTATTTTTTAAAAGACAAGAGACATTTTGCAAGAAGTTAATATCCATTTCTTCATCAAACTTGATTTTTTTTCTTTTTTCTAAAGTTTTTCACATTTCAATTTTATTACAAAATGAAGGAATAAAATAAAGGGGGCTTTTGCCTGATTTTTTATTTTTTAAAAAAACCATGGCAATATCCTTACTCGTTTGTTTGTTTGTTTGTTTGTTTGTTTGATAAAATGTATATACTGCTTGATTGTAGAAGACGTTGGCCTGTAACATCTAGACATGATCCTAAAGGACAAAGTGAATTTGAAATCTACTGCAGCTAATTTGGGGTAAATGCTATGGAATGCATATTCCATAGTGGATTAAACCATCGTGAATTAAGACTTGTTCACAAGAGCACCTCTCATGTGTTGATGGGGTGATGTTACCAAGAAGCCTGGTTCAGCTGGAAATTTGTAAGTGTCCTGGAACTATGTAATTTGGCTGTGCTCTGGACAAATATACAAGTATTGTTGTGGTAAATCAGAGGAAACAGGTAGAGCATATTATGCTACTAGCATCAACCAACACTGATCTTGGGAAGACAATGGCAAGTATTGGACATCCCAAATCAGAAATATGTGTAAACCTAATTAATCCCTTGCAAAGAGTGGCTTCCTTCCAGCAAGCTTATTCTGCCCTGCTGTGAATTAACAGTTCTGAGTTTTATATATGTTTAAAAGTGTGTTGATAATTATTATGTCTTTTTTATATCCATTTTGTGTTTTTATATTAAATTGTACGTTGTCCTGGGCTATTTGGGGAGAAAGGGCAATTCAGAAATGCAACAAACAAATAAAGTTCAAGCCTTGTCACAAGCAAGTCAAGGAATGTTGGCACTAATATGTTGTTGCTAAACTGTTCAGGAACAAGCAGGAGAATATTGGTATATTGCCTGCCCAGAATCACCAAATATAACTATACTCTGTTTTGGGTTAAAAAAGGGGAAAAACCCCAGTGTCACTCAGTGCTAAGGGTGGAACTACACATTATCTTGGCAACCAGTAGGAACCCAAACCCACTTTCACTTTTGGACAAATTGGCGTTCAGAATGGAGAATATAACCTTTCACACTAAATGTAAGTTTTCTTTTGGCTTTTGACTTAGATGCTCAACTAACAGAAAGGGGAGGGGCATTAAAATACATTTCTTTTGCCACATTGCTTTCCTAGATCTAGACCAAGTCTGCAAATTGTTTCCCCAGTCCCCAGATGAAGAGGGGAAATTGAAGCATATGCCATTTTAGGTGGTATTCCTCTAACATCCCAACTCTTGTAAATCCATGCTGTTTTTTCCAAATTTAGAGCAGCACTCAAGACTCAAAGAAAGCCTATGGCTTTGGCCATTGAAATCAATCAGATTTCTTTCCAAGTAATAATGTGCTTAATATCTGGCTGCCAATTTACGAGGCCTGTTCTTCATAAATAATATAAATCAAAGTTACTTTGAGTCTAATTTCAGCAAAATGTTAAAGTGTGAAGGAAGTGTGTGGCTCTCAGCAGGTGAATGTTCCCAGGCTTCTTCTCTCACATCTGAGCCGAGATGAAAAACTCACCATATCCAAACATAAAACTGAAATCCCAGTCCGGCTAAAGTTAGTTATATGACAGTTAGCCATGAGGAGGGATCCTTGAGGAATTTGATTTTTGTAAATATATGATACAAACTGACCTGATCAATACCTGCCACAATCCCACCCAATCCAGATCCCATTCTTCGGAGATCTTCTGGACTGCGGCCCAAAAGTTGTGACCCACTCGGCTTTGTTCTTGCTGTATTCATAACCAGATATAATTTGCCAGCTCACTACAGAAGTGAGATAAATGTGCTTGTGATGGAGACATCTTAATCATAGTTTAGATTTGCATCTCCCCTACCCCACCCCCCTAGATTTCATTTGGTTACCAGTCCACTTACTCATTTCGGTAAATTGCCTTGACATTAACGGAGTGGGGGGGGGGAGAGGCAGAGAAACTGGAGCCTGTTTTCACCTTAAGCAATCAAGCAGTTAAAGCGCTGCCATGTAAACAGCTCTGTTGCACCTCTGCCATGTTATGAGGTCCAGGGGGATTCTGCTTTAATCTTGAGAGGGAATGTGAGGGGTTTGTTTTTCACAGGGGTTTTAGCCTACAGTTAAGTGCATACACCTGCTGAAGTACTGGTAATTAGTAGGTAATTAGTAGCTAATGTTCTTAGAATTTAAAAAGAAAAGCTTACATAAGTAATTACTTACTATTTCTTATAATGTGCTGCTTTTCCTGAGATTTCATATCCCCAGAACATTTGCCAAGTTCCTAGGTTTCTCAACATACTAAATTGTTTATTAATTACACACATATATTGCTTGTAGGAAAGGGGGGGAGAGGGAGAAAAGAGCACAGTGCATTAAAACACAGCAAACAGGAATGAGTTATCTTTTAAATTAAAGCAGAGAACAGATTTAAAATGACAGGGTTTCCAGTTGGTATCTGTTCAAAGAGGCATGCATTGTTGGTTTGTTGTTGGGTAAGGAGTTGTGAAAAATTGTAAATTAATTGATGGGACCAGTAGGATTGGAAGGGGAAAACAACCTAAAACTATATTCTTTAACCAGATATTTAAAACTGGGGTAAATGCTGTGGGGGACACCACATCATTTTAGTGAGACTAAGGATGTAGGAGATCTAGCAAAATAAAATAAAAAATCACAGTGGCCACTTAGGAAATTTAAATATCTGCAACTACCATAGGAAAAACTTTGTGGTTCTAACCTGGTTTCTAAATACCTGTTGGGTTGTGGTTATAATTAGTTAGGCTGCATAACACCTGGAAGGAACATATTTCCAGTTCAGAACCTTGACACTTCTTAGATGCAATTTCAGGATGGGTTGAAAACATAGAAACACTGTACTGACCCATATGGTATCTTAATGAAATGGGCAGTCTAATTCTAGTTAAACATCATGTGAGCATCAGAGCAGACAATTTTTCGAAAACACCTTTCTTTTTCAAAATGAAATTCCTGCAGCCCAGATTATAGCGTTGGAGGGTGAGGGCAGCCCCCATTTCCTGCTCTGCTGCACTTGTAATGGTCGCAGAGGTCAACAAAGGGTAGGTGGAACCACAAGCCCCAAACTGCAGAATTCTGCATGCAACAGTAATCTTCATGGAAGACTCTGCAGAGGTGATGCACCAAACTGACTATCAGCACTGTCAGATTTAATGGTTGATGCTGTCACTTTGAAACAAAATCTACTCCTTTCCACACTGATCAACAAAAGGGCCAGACTACATTTATTAAAAACACTTATTACTGCTACTCATTGCAAAAACAGTCCCAGAGTAGGAAATATTAACATACCAGTACCCAAGTTGTTTTTAGAATTCAGCAAACACCTGTTGAATTTGGTTCAGTAGCAACATGGCAGCCCTTGCAACGCGTTCAGAAGGGGGCAATATGTTTCTGGTGGACTGAAACATATAACCCCCCTCACTACTGCATTTTCATAAGTTGCCCCTTCAGAACCAGATCTAAAAGCCAGTCCCAAATATAGCATGAGAGGTTGTTGGGGGAGGGAGAACGGGAAGTAAAGCACTTTAAGGATCAAATATTTCACTGTATGTCAAACCCATTTTCTTTATGGAGCAAGAGGGGTGGGAATGGACCATATTTGTAGGTCTGCACGTTGATTTTTGTCTAATTTGGACGACACCTGCAATAATGCTATAGAAAAGCTACAGCTAACAAGTATTTTCAATTACTGTTGTTGTTTAGTCGTTTAGTTGTGTCCAACTCTTCATGACCCCATGGACCAGAGCACGCCAGGCACTACTGTCTTCCACTGCATCCCGCAGTTTGGTCAGACTCATGTTTGTAGCTTCGAGAACACTGTCCAACCATCTCGTCCTCTGTCGTCCCCTTCTCCTTGTTTTCAATTACTAGGCTAGATCTATACTACAAACATAAACTGTCTTGAAATTGCTTTTTAAACTGCCCTGGCTTTTCTTCAAGGCAACCTGGGAGCTGGTGCTGACAACTATTTGTCAGAGATCACAGAACTACAGTTCCCAAGGTTGCTTGGTTCAGACACACAGAGGTAGCAGAGACCGCTGGCTTTTGACTCTTCTGATAACGTACACTGTTGTTACTATATAAATCCTGAAGGCAGTTGTTGTTCTTGTAGCAGCACAAATCGGGAGCGTAGAGTGGCGTTGTGTCAATTTAACGAAAGATGTAGAGGCTTAGCTTAAAGTAGCAGAAAGCCTCACACACACAAAAATCATAATAATTGAGGCCCCTGCAAAATATTTCAATTTTTTATTGATTGTAGGCAATTATCCTTTAATTGCATATTTAAATGAGATATTAGGAGGTTTAACTAAGCCTTGCCTCTTAATTGCTGCTGCACACTAGGTGTCACAGATTGTGTTTATTTCATATGTTAATTAAAGAGAATGGGGTATTTTATTTTATTGACTAGCAGTCTTTCAAAGGCTGTATTGTTTAGGACAGTGGATGGCTCAGTTGTCTAGAGCACACAACTGGGTGTTAATCTGTTCAGTAGAGTGCTTGGTGGTTTAAAATAGAAGGTGCATCTGATTTTTATGTTCATGGCAAGTATACTTAGTTCAGACAACACATCTCCACGTACCTAGATCTCTCTTAGGGGCCAAGCCATTCATTATATGCTGTTGCTTATTTCTCTCCCCTGAGGGTTTTCTTTCATTCTTTTTTTTTTTTTAAGATGAAAAGCAGCCTCAGAGGTGGCATGGTGAGGGAATGGTTAACAATTTCCCTTCCTGCCATTTGCCTGCTCAAAATTGCTTCCTGCTAGTCTGCTTCCCCACATGTGAAGCAAAAGGTTTTCCACAGGGAAAGCAGCTGGAGGAATGATTTAGACTGGGAAAATTGCAGGAAGGGAAAGGGTCAAGCCACATCCCTCCTTATCACTCTTTCATTCCCAACTTCAAAGCTGTTATTGAAAGAGGGATGTTTAAAAAAGAAGGGGAAACAAATATGCAACAACATGTAAAGTATAGTTTAATCTATTCTAGGCCATTCTTAGTTCTGCTAATCTGCAGCTTCTCCTTCTCTAGTACTCTGTCACAGACCATGTGCTTTCCAGCAGAAATAGGTAGCAAATGTAAGGGAACAGATTTAGCTTGGAAGAACTGATTTGACACAACATGGTAAGGTCTTCAGCAGACATGCTTTATTTCTGTGTTGCAAGAAAAATCTGTACCATGTTTTGTTTCAGTGGATTTAGATGCTGTTTAGGGAGGGATCCTAAGAAAGCCAGCAGAGCACAGTTTCACAAAGAAGCTCTCCTTGCACCCTTCCAAGAGCTCGGATTTGCTTTCTTCTCTGGATTTGTATGAATCCACTTGACACCCAATAGCACAACACATTACCCATCAAGGCAACCCTCCTCATCAATAAGCAAAGTAGGGTCTTCCTGCTTTGAAGTCCTGTATGGGACTTAGATGCACCTTGCTTCTCATGCTTGAGCGCTCAACTAATTTGTCATTCTCACTGCATGTACAAGAGGGTTCAATGGAGGTAGAGGGTTTGTTTTATAGTTGTAAGTAAGGGTGATTCTTACCCTGAACTAGATATCTACAGGCACAGTGACCCACAGAGCCTAGTCCCTGATCCAGAACCTCCCTCCATTCTTGGTTCCCCACCACCACCTTCCATTTGGAACATCTTGGTATGTTCCTCTAAGTCAGGAGAAGGAGAAAATTCAGTGGAAAACAACACTCCTGTCTTGTTTATTTTAAGAAAAAACTGGACTGGTAAAATTCATTGTACTTTGAAGGATAGTTCCAATTTACAGACTCATGAGCTTATGAGTGGAATAAGCCTCCATCCTTATCTTTATGTTACAGCAATGGCACCCACATATGATAAGTCTTTGCTGGCAGAATTCAGAAAAGTCATTCCAGTGCAGTGAATATAAAATAAATGCTATCAAGGAAAAAAAATATATTTTTTTTTGCTCCCCTGGAATAGAAAATATTATTGAAACTGTTGGATGTCTCAGAGGTCTATTCATGCTAAAATCTATTTCTGCAGTCAAAATATATTTTGCTAATTTTTTTTTTTAATGTGACAGAGATTTCTAACCATAAAGAAAGTCATTTTATCCAGGCAAGAACTGGCATGTGGGCTGGTTTGAGGTGAGCGCAGATTTCTCGCCTGAAAATTACAGTAATTATGGGTATTTGTAAACAGCCATTTTTGCACTTTAAAGGACTAATCGCGTGGTCAACAGCTGGAAGTTACTCTATGCAGATTTGTACCTAAAACATAATAGAAGTCACCCTTTGCTGCATTTGCACAAAGAAATAATTACAAAATCAAAGAGACCTGCCAAATGCAATCTTTCATCCTCTTCTGCTCCTTAAAGTATAAACATGAATATTTTGAGGGGGGTTTAGAAAGAGGGATAAATAGGAGGACAATTATGTATGTAGATCTAAAGAAATGCTAACATGTATCTCTTCCAAAGATTTTTAATGTAGATATACAGTGAGTATGTTTCCTTGCAATGCATGTATTTTGAATTCAATCAGAGTGAATGCTTCCTCTTCCATTACTTGCTTTAGATCTTATTTTATGCCTTTCAGATAATTAATAAATGCTGTTACAGCTTCACAACTGTCTTAAAAGCCCAGTCAATATATCATCAGTTTGAAAAATTGCTTGGGTAATACAGACTTTGAAGGAAAAAAATCATGATATTCAAACTGTAAGCTTTATTGCCAACAAAGTACTGCCCCATCAAGTCACCAAATATGGTGTCATCTGAACTTACTAATCGTTTTGATTTTTCAAGGAACTTCAGTCTAAGATCTCTCTTCTGTAATATGCCTTCCCAATGCTTAGGGCTGATTTTGGGCATTGTTCCTTTCTGAGGGTTAGACTTTCCTTTCCTTCAATTTGTTAAACCTTTTCTAATACTGTGCTGTGTTTTACTGTTGTAACCCTCCCTGGAACCTTAGGATGGTGGGCAACAAGCAACCATTGAATAATATGCATAGGATTTGCACATTATTGTTTTTACTGTCCCTGGGTTTTGAATTGTAAAGTCTTCTTTCAGACTCCATCCTTACCCAGTATTATGGGTTGTATCCAATGCTAGTTCTAACCATTGAAGTTAGCTAAGGTCCAATAATTGTAATAGATAAAGGGTAAAGGGACCCCTAACCATTAGGTCCAGTCGTGACCGACTCTAGGGTTGCGCCGCTCATCTCGTTTTATTGGCCAAGGGAGCCGGCGTACAGCTTCCGGGTCATGTGGCCAGCATGACTAAGCCGCTTCTGGTGAACCAGAGCAGCGCATGGAAACGCCATTTACCTTCCCACCGGAGCGGTACCTATTCATCTACTTGCACTTTGATGTGCTTTCGAACTGCTAGGTTGGCAGGAGCTGGGACCAAACAACGGGAGCTCACCCCGTAGTGGGGATTTGAACCGCCAACCTTCTGATCAGCAAGTCCTAGGGTCTGTGGTTTAACCCACAGCGCCACCCGCATCCCTAATAATTGTAATAGGTCTGCTCTAAATAAAACTAGGGGAAAGGCCATAGTTTAGTGGGAGGAAATTTGTTTTGGATGCAGAAGGTCCCAGTTTTAGTCTCCAGATAGAACTGGGAATGCCCCCTGCCTGAAACCCTGGAGAGCAACTGCCAGTCTGTGTGGACAATGCTAAGTTTGATGGGCTAACAGTAGAGGTCACACTGCCTAGGGCAGCTTCCTAATTTCCTAGTTGCATACAATCCCATTTAGTATTGCTAATACTCAGTATCTACTGCTTCACTAATAGTCCTCCATTCCCATCTATTGTTATGAAAACCACATTATGGGTTGTTAGGTGCCTCCAACTGTCGTTTGGCCCCCTCTCCCTCTCCCTACTGTTTCCTGGTGCTTTCTTTCTGTATTTCACCACAGCTCACACTATCAAATTGCTACCATGCTGTGTTCAGCCACGCCTCCAGTTCTTACCAGTCTCTCTATTCCATGTCTTCCAACCTAGTTAAGCTCTCTATTCTTAGGTGTGTGTGTGTTTAGTAGCCTCCTTTAGGATCTTTGATGACGGGCTCGCTCTCCCCCTGCTGCGGTTCTTAACTCCAATGCACCACCCCTTTGCTCTCTTAGCTCCAGAAGGCAATCACATTGCACTCCACTGCCTCCCTCATTAGCTCTCCCAGAGTCATCTGTTCAGTGCTCTTCTGGCTTTACCTTTACTCAAGGTATCTTTCTGCCTCGGTATCACGGCCACAACAACTGAAGCGGGAGTAACGAAAGGAAAGGCATTCTGTGTTCCATCTTGAATGGTGTTCTGGATTCTGTAGCACACGGCTCTTGGATTTATTGAAACAACTCTGTCACCATATTCCCAGACCCTGCAAGCGTCCCTATTTTCCAGGGACATCCCTAATTTAGAGAAGCCGTCCTGGTTTCTGATTTGATCCCAGAATGTCCCACTTTTCCTTAGGATGACCCTATTTTCATCAGAGAAAAGTTGGCAGTTATGGTAAGGTAAAGGTAAAGGTAAAGGGACCCATGACCATTAGGTCCAGTCATGGCCGACTCTAGGGTTGCAGTGCTCATCTCGCTTTACTGGCCGAGGGAGCTGGCATACAGCTTCCAGGTCATGTGGGCAGCATGACTAAGCCGCTTCTGGCAAACCAGAGTAGTGCACGGAAACACCGTTTACCTTTCTGCCGGAGCGGTACCTATTTATCTACTTGCACTTTGACGTGCTTTCAAACTGCTAGGTTGGCAGGAGCAGGGACCGAGCAATGGGAGCTCACCCCATCGCGGGGATTCGAACTGCCGACCTTCTGATCGGCAAGTCCTAGGCTCTGTGGTTTAACCCACAGTGCCATCCGCGTCCCTGGGGGTTATGGTAGGATGTCCCTATTTTCACTGAAGGGTGTGGAGTTATGCAAACACACACTCCGAGCCAAGGAGACAAGATACAACCTATGGAAAACATCTAAAGGGAGCCCTGTATGGGGAAGCTTTTTTTTTAATGTTTTATGTTTTTATATATGTTGGAAGCCACCCAGAGTGCCAGGGTCAACCCAGTCAAATGGGCAGGGTATAAATCAGGCTTCCTCAAACTCGTCCCTCCAGATGTTTTGAGACTACAATTCCCATCATCCCTGACCACTGGTCCTGCTACCTAGGGATCATGGGAGTTGTAGGCCAAAAACATCTGGAGGGCCGAGTTTGAGGAAGCCTGGTATAAATAATAAAATTATTGTTGTTGTTGTTGTTGTTGTTGACATTCCTATTTTCATCACATATTCTGGAGGGTACACAGTCCTATACATTTTTTTTTTAGATTTAACTAGTTCCTAAGAATATGAACAGCTGGGCCAGGAGAGGGATGGTGAACCCATAGCTCTCCAGATGTTGCTGGACTACTGCTCTCATCATTCTGGGACTGATGGGATTTGGAGTCCAACACCATCTGGAGGGCCACAATTTCCCCACCCCTGGACTAGGAAGTCCAAAGTTCATGGCCTCTGCAATAAATTCACAAACTAATCCACAACACATAAACTGTTGTCCTCTTAGGCCATAGGCAATATGAGGTTGGGAAAACAGCACTGCCATGCTAACAGGGCTGTTGTAATGATTACAGTGGTACCTCTGGTTACGTATTTAATTCGTTCTGGAGGTCCATTCTTAACCTGAAACTGTTCTTAACCTGAAACACCACTTTAGCTAATGGGGCCTCCTGCTGCTGCCACACCACTGGAGCACAATTTCTGTTCTCATCCTGAAGCAAAGTTCTTAACCCGAGGTAATATTTCTGGGTTAGCGGAGTCTGTAACCTGAAGCATATGTAACCTGAAGTGTATGTAACCCGAGGTACCAGTGTACTGAGATCATGAAGATGTGAGCACATAGGAAAGGAGCTCTATCCTTTATTATTATTCATGGAACTGCTTTAATTTATGACCATTTTTCTACCAATCTCCTGCACAATAACAAAACACACCTACAGCCTCCCCACTTACACAGGGGTTATGTTTCCAGGTACTGCACATATGCAATAGATTGGATATAGTGGGAAACACCGTCTAAGAAGCCTGTAAACACCTTCTCCATCAAACTCTGCCAGACTCAACCACAGTCACTCCCTCCAAACCTCCTTTCCCAGTGCCACACGTTTAGGTCCATGCAAGTCAAACATGCGTAAGTGGGGAGACGTCTGCATGTGCTTGCAGCTTCTTTGCAATTTTATATCACTCCCATTCCCTTTGCTGTGGGTAAGAGCCACAGATGAAGTTGTTCCAGTTGTTACCACCAGTCCAAGGGGTGCCACTATCTGTGGCAGCTTCTATCTCTTTAGTCTCTCTGTTGCCCTTGTGGAACTTGGCAGGGGGGAAGATGGGGACAAAATGAGAATGAGTTGGTTCTGCTTGTCATTGCATCTGACTTCACTTGCTGTTGGTTTCTTGTCCCTTCCACCTCACCAGTCCCATTGGGGTCACCAGCCACCACTGCTTTTCTGCATGAAGCCGAGTGAAACTTCCACTGCAGATAAAGCCTTTAGTTTCCTATTTTCATCTAAAGCTACTGCTGTTCATGTTTCTTCTTTTTCAGCCACTATAGATGTGGCAGCGTATGATATAAATGCTTCAGAGGAAGAAAATGTCTTCAAGAATTGCTTCTTGGTTTTAATAGAGCTATATTTTGCTAGCGTGGCTTTGATGATCTGCAATAGATTTCCGAGTCCTTGCTGCTTCTACAATTGGAAAGGCACATCATGACTTAGACTGTGCAACTTACAATCTTTCCCATGCCATTCGGATACATCCTGTAACCTTCAGTCTACTGGATCATCTTGTCTTTCCCACTGAGGAGCTTTTTGTGCAAATGGAGTAAAGCACTATATTCATTACTCTGCAAAAGTGAGGATTTGTCCACAGAATCTGGACAAGTAGAAAGGACTACCTCACCTTGGTGGATTATGCGCTATTGATCCTCCATGGAAGGAGCAATTATCTCAGACACTCTTCCTGCTGATATGAAAGCCACCAGGAATGCTACTCCAATAAAGAGGATGAAAGGCATTTCTCGGAGGAGTTTAAATGATTTTATCACCAGAGTCTGGAGCATGGAATTTAGACTCTTGGTGGGGGGAAAATTGAGCCCTGCTAACAAACATCTAATTGCAATGGCATTCACAATAGTTTACCAGGGATTAATGTAACTTCATGTAGATATTTTTGCAAATTGGTACATGTTTTTGAGAGGGAGGGAGAGAGGTGGTGCATTCTGATTACTCCAACCATGTGTGGTTTCTTACGCTAGGTAGAAATTTATCAGGGCAAATATGACATTGGTCTTCATTTATTTAATTGTTTGAAACAGACCAAATGGGTATGAGAGGGGGCATTTTGGGGTAAGTATTGCTCTGCTGGAAGGAGAACTCTGCCTTGAACAACAGAAGTATTCCTTGAATATGGGTGCACTGAAAGCCCAATGTTTTTTATATTTTACATATGCTAACACCCTCATCTGGTAGGTCTACCTTGCACAGAAACAGATTTCCAATGGGGAGAACTGAGCACACAATGAGTTCTAAAAAAGACTGGCCTACAGAAAACCCATTTGGCACATGTTTTGTTCACATATCCTAGTCCACCAGTGCTTATGATCACACTACAGATAGGTAGCCGTGTTGGTCTGCCATAGTCAAAACAAAAAAAAATTCCTTCCAGTAGCACCTTAAAGACCAACTAAGTTAGTTCTTGGTATGAGCTTTCATGTGCATGCAGACTTCTTCAGATACACTGAAACAGAAGTTTCCAGACCCTTCTATATAGTGAGAAGGTGGGGAGGGGTATTAAAACCATGGAGAGACCTGGTCTGAACAAAGACCTTGGATTCTTATCTCATTATACATGACAAAGCCATTTTTCACCTTCTCACCCCTTGCTTTTTCCTGTAAGACCTATTGCAGTCGTTAAGAGTCGTCAACAGGCTCATCACAGCTATCTGCCAATCACCCATTCCCACCACCCTTCTGAGTAATACCCCTCCCCACCTTCTCACTATATAGAAGGGTCTGGAAACTTCTGTTTGAGTGTATCTGAAGAAGTGTGCATGCATACGAAAGCTCATACCAAGAACTAACTTTGTTGGTCTTTAAGGTGCTACTGGAAGGAATTTTTTTTGTTTTGACTATGATCACACTGGTACTTACTTAATTTCCCATTAGGTATTCTCTACTTCACCCTTTTTGGAAAACGTTGTGCATGTATTAATTGAAAAGTGATGACTTCTATCAATCATTCACTACCAGCAATTTATTAAAATATGAAAGTGTATATCAAACTTAGTGCAAGTTTCCATGTATGTGTGCAGGCATACACACATGTACATGGATGCACACAAACACATCATCAGAACTGAAAACCTTTAGGGCAACTTGTCCTAAACACCCTTGAATATTTCTTCTCTAATAACTTCTCACCTAATCTCTTCTCAGATCATCCTGATATAATCCCCCCAGTGACTTTTTCAACCACTGCACTGCTTAATATGCTACCCCCACCTAAGCATTCGTGGTCTTTCACAGTCTGTTAACTGCAGTTCTCTTCATATCATTGACATAATCATCTCAGACAACTTTTCTTCACTCTTGTCTTATCCTCTCATTCCATCATTGGCTTTTGTCTTATGTTCTATACTACAGCACTCCCTCCCTGGAGGAGGTTGGTCAGCACCACCTGTCAGTGTGTTAAGTAGGATATTCGTGTGGGTCGTCAGGAACCTTATGTTAGGTCAGGTAGGGACGCGGGTGGCACTATGGTCTAAACCACTGGGCCTCTTGGGCTTGCAGATCAGAAGGTTGGTGGTTCGAATCCCCACAACGGGGTGAGCTCCTGTTGCTCTGTCCCAGCTTCTGCCAAAGTAGTTGTTCGAAAGCATGCCAGTGCAAGTAGATAAATAGGTACAACTGTGGCGGGAAGGTAAATGGCGTTTCTGTGCGCTCTGGTTTCCATTATGGTGTTCCGTTGCACCAGAGGTGGTTTAGTCATGCTGGCCAAATGATCCGGAAATACCGCCTCCCTCGGCCTGAAAGCAAAATGAGTGCCCCAACCCCATAGTCGCCTTTGACTGGACTTAACTGTCCAGGGGTCCTTTACTTTTACTTTTTACCTTTAATGTTAGGTCAATATCCATATGCTGATAGGATAGTTTACTTTTTAAAAATGTTGCCTGCCTGCTCTCCAGGAAGGCCATAGCATCAGCCCTCGGCATCCTTGGGCAGCTGCCAGGGCCCCAGCACGCACTACTGTTGCTTGCCCTGGGGCCTACTTAAGAATATATCTGCCCCAGAACTCCAAGCAACTTCAGGAGGCTAGGTCTAGGTCACCCTTTTTATTTCTCCAATGCCCTGGCCTGGCATAATTCTGAGCAGCTACACACGGCTTCACTGTGAATCTTGGGACTGCCCCGGGCACACCCTTCAGTGGTTCCAAGAGTTTTTGCTAGACAGAAATGTGTCATTGAACTCTTACAATGACTCTTGCTCATCTGGATGGAGAATATGTGAGTGTTCGTAGAAAGTAGCCTACTGTAAAAAAAAAAAAGCAAATCTGCATCTGTTGCTCTGCCTGCTCTTGTCTCTGGTCCCATTTGCTATTGGCATGTGGCCCTAGGAAGGCTGCCCAGAAGGGAATGCAGCCCTTTGGCTGAAAAAGATTTCCCACACCTGCTTCAAGGGCTTAAGGATCACCTGAGGCTACAGCAGCAGCTTTCTCTTGGACATGGTCCCAAAGCCATGTTTCCTACTGTAGAAGTAAGGTGCAAATGCTCTTGTGCTTCTTAATTATTTTGCTCAGGGCTTACAACTAGAATGCTAGAGATGGCTTTGGACTTAAGCCTCAGATGTGTATGTACCCCAAGACTATTTTCAACACAATGCTCAGTTTAAAAGGAAACAAAGAAGGAATAGGTACCTATTTTACAATAATCTGCATTGTGTGCTAGAAGGAGCAGGTCTCAGAGATGAGATTTAGCAGCCCACAGAGATTGCTGATTGTTATGCCTATCGGTGTGATTGCTCAAGAGCGATCAGGCAAGGTCCCTCACTGGTCTTTTCAAAGGCTTTATTATTGGTGCAAAACATTTACGATGCAGAACGTCTCTGTTCCATGTCTTGCTCACTCACTAGCAGAATCTGAGAGTGGGCAGTCCTTAAACGTTCCCCAGCAGAGTAGTCTCTTGACCCCCAGCCGACATCTCCCCTCTCTGTGCAAAAGCCTACTGCGCAGGGAAGGCTTGGGTAAAGGGGGACCTCCCTCCTCCCCGCTTTGCTCAGGCACAGTGTCCTGGCTCTTTCTTGCATCCTCCGAGCCCTGCAACTCCTCCAGTACGCTGAGGAAGTGCTGCTTCCCATGATTTTTGGAGGCTCTCTGTAATCCATCTGCCCTTCCACCTCTCGCCTCTGAGCTGATGGCAGTTCCCTGACACTGATGTTTGACTAGAAATACCAAGTCTTGAGGGAGGGGCCTTGCTCAGTGGAAGAACACTTGATTTGAATGCAGAAGGTCCTGAGTTCAATCACAGGCAGCTTTATCTAGGTAGGGCTAACCTAGAAAATTAACTAGACATATTAATGGTCAGGCTTGGTATAGGGCATTGCTATGTTCTGGAGCCAGTTTAGAGGGCAAAGAATGGTATAGGAAATGGGGAAAGCTTGGAACTGATCCCTTAAGCAGCAAATGGGACTAATATTGTTGCCATCTAAATACATTCATACCAGTGAATATTGTAGCTATGGGCTATTTTAATGTACTTGTTAAGTTGAACAGTTAATGTGCACAATAACTGGCCATTGTGCACATTCACCAGGTCTCATGGAGAATGTGCATATAATCCTTCCATGAAGAAGGAATTATGTATATTGACTGGGTAATGTTCACATTACTTACCAGCCCTTGGTGAGTGTGTGTATCTCGACTGAATTTTCTTCCTTCTCCAGCCATTTGTATAATTACTTGGGGAATGTGGGTATAGCAAATGAATTCTGTACATTCTCCTGTTCACATTCCTCTTAACATGCATTATCAGCTGAATATATGACACAGGACCCTGTTTAGAGAAACAGCTGTGACCCAGGAGGCCAGCTCAGAGGTGTATCTTCGCTGGAGGAGTTAGTTACTACTCTGTACAGGCCTCATCAAGAGTAAAGTTTGATTATATGATTAAATCAGCTTGTAGTAAGTGCATACATAAATAGCACAAAATCCATATTCTAAAAGGAATATTCTAAATAGGAATGGGGAAACCAAGGCCCTCCAGTTGTTGTTGGACTCTAACTCCAATGATCTCTGACTATTAGCTAGGAGGCCTGGGGCTGAGGGAAGCAGGAGTCCATCAATGGCTAGAGAACCACAGGTTCCCATTCCTGGTATAGATTTGCAGAAATATTTCATTTGAGGAATCATTGCTTTTGCAAGTCACAGGTCTGAATGCAGGCAAGAACCTTCCGAATCCTTTACGGAAAAAGCCAAGTTTTACCAGACAATTATTCTGACCGCCCCCTCTCCAGCTGGCATGAACTCCTTGTGCTCTTGCTGGAAGTTTTTGCATAAGGCTAGTTGGATTAGTGTAGAAAGCCAAGCTCTGTGGGTCCTGCTGAGCTGGTCCAAGCACAGCAGCGCAGGCAACATTTTGACAGCCACTTTTATTGCTGCATCCGTTCAACATGTGAGCCAGTGAGAAAATTCTCTTTCGGTCTGGCAATTCTTTTCAACATTCCCTGACCCTGTCAGTGCAAACTGGAGGTCAAAGGTATGGCTCCAGTCCAGGAAAGCACTTACCCAGGCAGAACCACTCGAAATAATTGAAGCATCCAATTGGCTCCCATTGGCTTCCTTTCCGGCCAGAGAATGAGGCTAACTTCCTTTATCATCCAGAAATAAAATGAATGCTTTGGTATTCATGTACATATTGCAGAGACACTGGAGTCAACCAGCCATTGGTTGGAGGCCCTGTGAGTTCACATTTTCTTCCTGGAATCCATATCCTGTCTAGATCTCCTCCTTCCTCTTTGTCAACTGGCCATTTGGTCACACAAGCACCTGATGTGCACACACACAAACAAAATGGAAAGAAATGGGATTTTTATATTTCACTATTCAGAGTTACCGTATTTTTCGCCCTATAGGATGCACTGTCCCATAAGGCGCACCTAGTTTTTTGGGGGGGAAATAAAGGAGAAAAAAATTATTTCCACCCCCCAGGCGTGGGGCTGGGGTGGAGGAAGCCCGAACTTCCCCCGACCCCAGCCCCCAGAACAGGCAACTCTCTGCAAGCCGTGGGAACCCGGCACCGGGCTCCCGCGCCTTGCAGAGAGCCACGTGAAGTCTGGGCGCATTGAGCTCAGCGCGCCCAGCCTTCGGCATGCAGGCAACTCTCCGCAAGCCGCGGGAGCCCGGCACGGGCTCCCACAGCTTGCGGAGATCTGCACGATGCCTGGAGAGTGAGAGGGGTTGGTGCGCACCGACCCCTCTCACTCTCCAGACTTCAGCGAATGCCTGCATTCGCCCCATAGGACGCGCACACATTTCCCCTGAATTTTTGGAGGGGAAAAAGTGCGTCCTATGGGGCAAAAAATACAGTAAGTGCTGCTGCTATGTAGCCAAAATAGCACTTCTTATACACAGTAAGAAAGTAGCAGCAGGGTTGGGTTAAGGAAACATTAGGTTTTTCAGAATTTTAAAAAAGCCAGGAGGGGGAACCTCAAGTATAGAGCATCTGCAAAAGACCAATGTGAACTGAGCATGCTCAGTAGTTACATGATGTTGACTGAGGGAGTGGAGTAACTGGAATTCAGAAGAGTAGCAAAGAAAATCTAGAATATTTCACTGGGGGGGAGGTCTAGGGTAGTTCCCTTCTTTTTAATGTCCTAGTTTTTTTAATGCAGGGAGTTTTGTTTTCAAATGGGGAACAAACCATATATGCCAGGCTTCTTCAACTTCGGCCCTCCAGATGTTTTGAGACTACAATTCCCATCATCGCTGACCACTGGTCCTGCTAGCTAGGGATCATGGGAGTTGTAGGCCAAAAACAGCAGGTTGAGGAAGCCTGATATATGCAATTCCCTCATCTGCATTCCAAAGTGGTGCTGTATATTGCTTCTGAATTTTTGAATCAGAACATCCCTTTGATTTCAAATTATGTTGAAAAGCAACTCTCAGCTATTGACAGTTTAATAAGTGATGCTCAGAGTGGAATTACAGGACTATTTGCCGTATGCTATTTAAAAAGTAATTCCCATGTGGTTCTAACCGCAGAAATAGGTGGTCATTTGTAGGCTCCAGCCAGAAGGGGAGCTAAGCATTCTCAGGGAGGTTTAATGTGCAAGGATTTTAAAGAAAATGCCAGGAGTGGCAGCTGGGAAGAAGGGTGGTTATTATCAGGATTGCAACAGGCAAGGAGGACAAATTCAACTCACCCTTCAATGTGGTTGTGAGAAATGTCTCTCATCTGAAGCTACCATGGAGGGGGGTGGGATCCCCAAAATGATGCCAAAAAGATATTTCCCTTGCTGATAATTAGACTATCCCTAGCTGATGCTATTTGCATTAAAAAAAAAAAAGCTGTACCTTAAATGCAAAAGATGCATTTAATGTCATGTGTGTTTTGGCCCCCATTCTGCTACACACAATTGCTCTTAAGTCCAGTGAAGCAGAGCAAGTAATGCTTGCTTCACTTCAAACAGCTACTCCATGGGAAATCGGTTTTAATGTAGCTATAATGTAAGTCCACTCTGGGAGTCCTTGTTTTTCTTCTGGGCTCTAACATTATTCATGCAGTTTGGAACTTGTGAATATGCGGTCTGCAACTTGGAAATGGCTGTTTTAAATTTAAACAACAGTCCAGAGAAATGTGTGCTGCTGGAATTCTGTAGACACAAGACAAAGGGTGTATAAAATTAACTCATTAAAAAGTACTTTCTGGAGCAAATTTGCTCAATACAAGTAAGTATCTTTGAAATTTTGAAGTTACAGTATCTACCTTTAGAACTGCAATTGGGCAAAGTTTGCAGCACATCTAACTATAGTGTTTTGGCTTGAAATAAAGAGTAGCTTTGAATTTTCCTAGATCCCAGTCCTTTTGACCTTAAGTCCCACAAAAGGTAAAAATTTCATTCCAACTCTTAAATATAATTTAGAGTTTGTGTTATAGTGCTGTACTGAGTACATCTAATTTAACTGGTCAGCAGTTCTTCAATAGGTCATTTATATATTTTTAAAACTGGGTGTTTAACCACCATTTTATAGTAAGTGTGGAGGGTTTTTTCTTTTTTTACATAAAAACTCCTTGCTATTTTATTTTTCTGTGCATGTCTAGAACAAATGAAAAATGCTTTAGACTATAAAAGAATCAATTAATGTTTCACTATCTTAAATACATTCTGCGTGAATAACTTTACTTCAGTACGTAGATTTGTTCACTTCCTGCTGACTATAGAACATATTTCATTTCACCACCTGTTTATTTAACTCTCCTTTTTACAGTTTATTATAATGGTAGGCAATTATGAAAATTTGCTTTTTACTATCAAGCGTTCTGGGAGTCACAAGGGCTCTGTTCCATACAAGAAATCTGTTACCTCCAAGAACTTTGAAAAACCACATATATTGTAGAAGCAACACAGCTCATCTGATAAATGTAATTCAGTGCATAGGCAGGGTTTAGCAATAGTGTTGACATAACCACTTGAAGACTGGGGGCCAAAATACACTTCTGTAGGAGATCCATGAATGGTTTGTCTTCCACATGTTTCACTTTTCTAAAACACAGCTGTATTGGGCTGCCAATTTGTTTACAGCAATGGCAATGTAATCTAAATAATCTCTTCCCCCAGAGCTATGGTTCTACTTGTGGGTACCTGTACATTTTCTACCAAGCACAGGGGAACCAGCACACACAGGGAAGGGTTAAAAACTCCCACTGCTGCTGCTCCAATAAGTGTTGGAGTGCCTTGCAACTACACTCAAGTATAAATCAAAATATGAAGGGATCCAGTCATGGATTTCCTATGGAAAGTGTGGTTTGGACCTGAAGGGATTTGGTCTCCACAGGCATTTTTTGGTTTTTTTGGTTGTTGTTTTTTTGGCCTCTAACAGAAGTTGCCACAAAATAATTGGGAAATCTTTTCCGAAAATCCCAAGTACTTTTTTATGTACTTAGGCCTTTATACAGTCCATTGTGTGTCAGCTGTGAGGAATCAATTTCCCTAGTTTTCTAGTTGCAGTTATCTAGGTTATGCACTTTCTGACAAACCATCTGAGAAGTAACTTGCCCAGAATTCCAATATTTAAGACCACAGATAAGACCACAATGTTTTTCATTGTTGTCTTGTGGCTCCAGGCTTTATTTTCTGGGTTTAAGAATAACTTCTAGTTTTCACAAATATATATGTGTGTGTGTGTATAGCAAACTTTTCTGTGTTGTTCATTTAGTGCTGCTTCCTAATCTGTGCTGCATGCACAGGGAGGAATGGGTGAGGACAAAAAATAATATTTATACCCCATCCATCTGGCTGGGTTTCTCCAGCCACTCTGGACTGCTGGTTGTTAGAGTTTGGATTGAAGATTATGGACTGCGTGTCAATAGCACTTTAGGTTAGAGGAGGTCATGCTTAGCCAATCCCATAGCAGCATGCTGCACATCTCCTTTAACCCTCCTATGGACTCACATTCAGCGAGTGATGGCTTCCTATTACTTGCCAAAGCGTCATCTCTGTCACCCTTCCCCAATGGAACGTGCACTGACAATGGGCCATTACTTTTAGAGGGATTTAGGGTGAGTGGCGTTGATTTGTTTGATGCATTCTTTTTTCCTGCGAGGGTGTAAGATTTCCACCATTAGTAGGGACGTTCTCTTGTCCTGTTCTAGCCACAATTTGCATCCTTAAGTCATTTGCACGTGGACAAAGTTTGCAAATGGGATATAGGTCTAACTATTTTAATGGGCTTCTAGTGCGCCACTGAAGGAGCTTTTGCATATGCAATGAGGGATCAAAGGACTTAATGCAAGTGCAGCCTGATTTTTTCTTCTATGCTCTGAGGAAGGCAGCAGTTCCTTGGTGATGTTTACTAGCTTTCATTATCTCAGCCCAAGGCTCTCAGGGGCACACTCTGGTCTCTCAATGTGTCCTCGTTTAACTGCACTCCTTACCTTTTGCTGTCTGCGCTCAACTAACCAAGTGATGGCAGAGATGTGTATAACCAGCCTTAAATCATTCTGTTTTTCCCAAGTTCCTCTGCAGTTTTTTGATGGAACATATGGCAATGTTATGTCTATTTGAAAACGCCTTTGCATCATATGTTTATACAACTGCTCAATATCCCCAGACAAAAATTCCTTTCTTGTTATTGCCCATTTGCTGACTAAAGGAATTATCTTCTTCATGTATTCTGGTACTTTACCTTCATACCTTACATGTTTAATTATGTAGCCCTCAGTCCATAACCCATATGATTAATTCACTACATTGTGTTACTCTATTTGTAATTTTTAACCTCTCTCTTTCTTTCTCCATACGTTATTTGTCCATTCTCATGTTTACTGAGGCTTATGAATGAACCTATCAAGCCCAACATACATAGATCATAACATTAGGATTCATGATATTTTCCCTGTTCATTTTAATTAGTTATCCTGCCACAACCTCCCTTCAGCACTACTTTCTGTTACCCTTTATTGCAACCCCAAATCTATTATTGCTCTTAATAATTGTGCTTCTTACAGCATCTTAAAAAGCAGAGACATCACCTTGCCAACAAAGGTCCATATAGTTAAAGCTATGGTTTTCCCAGTAGTGATGTATGGAAGTGAGAGCTGGACCATAAAGAAGGCTGATCGCCGAAGAATTGATGCTTTTGAATTATGGTGCTGGAGGAGACTCTTGAGAGTCCCATGGACTGCAAGAAGATCAAACCTCTCCATTCTGAAGGAAATCAGCCCTGAGTGCTCACTGGAAGGACAGATCCTGAAGCTGAGGCTCCAATACTTTGGCCACCTCATGAGAAGAGAAGACTCCCTGGAAAAGGCCCTGATGTTGGGAAAGATTGAGGGCACAAGGAGAAGGGGACGACAGAGGACGAGATGGTTGGACCAAACTGCAGGAGGCAGTGGAAGATAGGAGTGCCTGGCATGCTCTGGTCCATGGGGTCACGAAGAGTTGGACGCGACTAAATAACTAAACAACAACAACAAAAGAAAATTCTGTGCAGGACCTAATATTTAAATAAAAGAACATTCTTTTTAGGATCTGAAACACACAAACAGGTGCCCATTTTTCATACTGTATGGGGAGCTTGTGTCCCCCTAATTTTGCCCCTCAAATGATACACATATTTGCCTCCAAATCCAAAATTAATTTTCTTTTCATGCTCTCCCACTGTGCCATGCTGTCTTCCTTTTTGCCCCCAGGAACCTTGCATGGTTATCCAGTGAAATGTTGTATTGCACCTCCCGGGCATGTGGATGGAATGAGGGGGCTTGGAATCCTGCAGATTCACCCATAAGACACCTTGTTTCTAGCCCTGCTACCAGTGAAGCACCACTGGTGGCCCAATATGGGCAGTGGCGCTTTCCTTTGCCACAGGGAGAACTCCCTCTTTCCACTTGTGGACACTCTGCCCACCCCCACCCAACTTTCAGGAGTGGAGAAAGGGAGGTCCACAGCATCTTATGGCCCTTCAGCAGCCTTCCTTCATGAATGGAAGCCATCTCTTGTCCCTTCCTACAAAAGGCAGAACAAAGATCTCTTGCATCTTGTCCTCGGTGGAGCTCTGTGGAAATCATGTCTTTTCACTTCTAGCTTTCTTGTTCTCTAACTTTCCATGTGTTTTGGGGATAATGAGATCCAAGGAGATTTGCCTCTTCCTTCTGCCTTCTGGAACATGAAACCCCACTTGGAAATGAACTTTTGACTGCAAAAGCTTATAATATAAACAAGCTTTCTGCACTGTTCTTACTATCATAGAGCAGATGAAGTAGCACAGAACTGCTTTATATTCATTTCTAAAATACATTTTTTCCTGATATCCTCCCCCAAATTACTTTCCTTTCGAGTGTCATGTGCAGTGCTATTTTTCTAGAAAAAGAGGTGCCAGAACTCATCACGAATGCCTCCCTTGTTCTCGTATAATGGCAATGGCACCTACCTGAGAGGAGCTGGAACTGAGTTCTGGAAAGTTAGGGTTGCCATACGTCTAGATTCTCCCAGAGAAATATGGAGAATCTGCAGTTGGCAGCAGTGTCCGGGCGGAAATCGGGGAGATGTCTGGGAAACTCCAGACGTACTGCAGCTCAACAAGTTTTCTGTCTGGAATTTCATTGTTTGAAATATGGCAACCCTAGGCAAGTTCCAGCTCCCCCCTCCTGCAGTTTCCAACAAGTGAGCATTTAGAATATGTTGATACTTCTTTCTATGTATTTTGCATTTAGTAATAACAGCCTGGTTTTAGCTTACATCAGCTGTAAACATATGCTCCCAGTATTTAGCACTATCCATTCATACATGGTAAATTGTATCCTATGCTTGCTTGTTTTGAATATGTCTATGTTACATGGGGTAGGATGTGAATCGCAGAAGAACAGAAAACCTTGCCCTGATGTGTTTCAGTCACATGTCTGACTTTCAAGCTGCTTATGTATAAAGGACTGCCAGCCTTTAACATATCTAGGGAGGCCGGAAGGGCTGAACATTCTTGGAATGACACAATTACAGGAGTTTAAGTGGCGGAAACTGGGACATATTAGGAGGACGAGGCATCACAGAGAAAAACAACAAGGGGGAGGAAACACATAGACAATGTGGGGGGGGGGACTCAGACATATTAATTAAAATATTCATAGACTTCCTTTCTTATTTATTTATTTATTTATAAGAAAAAATATTTATATACCACTATGTAATTAAAATATATCACAACAGTTTACAACAATATAAAAACATAAAGCTGAACAATATCATAAAAAGTGAAAAGCAAGTTAAAAGCAAAAAGAAATGGAAAAAACATATAAAATATAAATCAATACTATCAAAACAATAAACTACTGAAAACAAACAGAAAACAAATACCACAGATATCCATAAATATTTATGTATTTATTTAAGAAATATATATGCTGCCCTTTTATCAAAAGGCCACAGAGTTTTACCAACATAGTGGCATAATAAACAACATAATGTACATTCATTATAACTGCAGAATACAAAACAAATTGTACAAGCGCAATTAAAAATAAGCAATTCACAAAAAGTAGCAATGACGAATTATTCATAATATTAGCCCAGCAATAAACTCCACTATTCAGCCCTTGCGAAATACAAGAACCTAATAATGCAAGTTATTATCTACTCATCTCAGGTGCAACTAAAAAACATAATATATATTTAACATTAGCATCAGTAGCAAGAATAAGATTAAGAAATAAGTAGCAGCATACTAAAGAGCAGAAACAGTATACAAAATACAGATAGTTCTCTCTGCACAAAACTAACTCTTAATACCACCCACCAATGGCCAAACCCAATACAGAACAACAAGCTCTCTCCAGACTTTCCTGGGAGCTTTCCTTTTCTTCTTCCAGTATCTCACCCCAAGAGATCTCCAGTTTCCTGCCTCTCACTCGGGGTCATTCCACCATCTGCCTGCCACTTTCAGTGGGGTAGTGACCCAAAGACCACCACAGCTTTCCTGGCTTTATCTCTCTCAATCATGGAACATACGCTCATGATGGGTAGAGCTTGGCCAACCCACCACTGCAGAGCAGCGACTAATTCACCTTGTTCTGTGCACCAAACTGCTGGTAAGTTGGTGTCAAAAGTTAAGCAAGTAGCCGCACATGTTACTGGTGGGGAATCAGATGTTCCAAGCTCGGCTCCCTTTCCAGCAGTACTGGAACTAAAAAAAAGTATTCAGGAATATCCTTGTGAATTGGTATGGTTTAACCAACCGGCGGCATACAAGACTGTAGGTGCCTGCCGTATTTCTGGGTAAAGATTATTCCAGAGCATGGTGGCCACTTTAGGAAAGGTCCACCCTTGAGTCACCACCAGTTGAATTTCTGCCAGGTTGTACATTAAAAAATAAATCCCTACCCATTGTCTGTCCCTAGCTTGCCTGCTTCTAGCACATATAATTTCTTCATCACTTTTCAAAACTACACTTTGTACTCTGGCTGCTGTGTGGCTCAGAGTGAACTTAGCTCTATTTTTGCCTTATTTTCAGTGCAACCGGATTTTGATATTGTGCTTTAATCCTATGAATCACAGCTGATACTTACTTATATAAGCCTTTATGAGGCTCCCTACCAAAGTGTCTTTAAATGTTTTATAAAACGTATGGCTTAATCATCTAACCCTGGAAACCTCTTGGAACAAGTTGTATTACATTAGCTAATGCATCGCAAAAGTCTTATTGGAGCTAGGCAAAACATTTTATATGGAAAGCAGAGCTGTCAACCTGTGGGTTCTGCTAACTTTGCAAAAGAGAAATAATAAAAACCACATTCTTTATTCCAGCGTGAAACTAGCTGAAGCTACAAATTTGATGCCTTGGCCTTTGGTGAAAAACCTTTATTGGAATTTATCGTTATAACTGTGCTAGCATTAGCCTAAAACAGTAAGACCACTTCTAACACTACTCTTTTCTCTTACGGATGTGTAATCTGTAGTTCACCTTCCTAATTAAAATCTATAATTATATTTATGACATGTCTTGAACATGGGGACTCCAAAACAGATTGCCATTCCTGAACTCTCCCACCCAAATGCACCCGCTTGCAGATGGCTCTTTTTTAGTTCCAGTTTTCCAGTAAAAGTCCACTGCTTCCCGAAAGAGATTGGCCCATTTTGTCCTGAATGAGTTAGAAATAGTTCTTTGCATGAAGCACAGCTTAATTTTTTGTCCTACATGTTTCTCTTCCTCTGTGGCTGAGGAGTAGACTCTTGGGCTGTCTACACTGGAGTTTACTTTGTGTTCTGCAGCTCTTTGCATTCCCATTTAATTTGCAATACCTTGTAACATTACCTTCAAAAAACACGAATCTTGATGCTTTCCCCTGTAAATTTGGGTTTACCCAATGTGCCCGTAATCCAGTAAATTGGAGGAAATCAGGCTCCAAACCACTTAATTTGGGGTCACAAATGATTTGTTTTGGTGTTTTAGAATAGGTTGATCAATCGTTACTTTCTGCTGCTTTCCTTTCCGTGTCCACGATTTCCTTCAGTGCTTTCATTTCTTCTATGGCTGCGCTCATAACTATTTCCAGTATACTCCTGAGCAGAGGAATATATATTCTTCTTTCGATCTCTCAGATTTCCACAAAAAGTCAGTTTATACATTTCCTAAAATGTGAAATGTACTTACTGCTGTGCAGACTTCAGTGAAGAAACAAAACACTGGTTTGCATGCAATGCAGTGTAAGTAACCATCTTGCCACCACAAGGATTCCAGCTTGTGCAATAGGACTTCCCCCTCTCTGTCTTCTGTGCGCCTCATAAATCTGTTCTGGGGTTTTCTCCAACCTCCCAGAGCAGATTTAAGGAGAGCACAGCCAAATTCCAAAACCAGGTAGAAAACAAAACTCAAATGGACCAAGATAATCATTCTTATCCAAGAACAAGTCTCATTCAATACTGGTCTAAAGCTTTTTTCAGATTTGCTCAAAGAAATAAGATCTTCTTTAGGAAAGGTTTCACCATGGCCTCCTTTTCCATCTGAACATGCTGTCATATCATACTTTTATGTCTTTCTTCAACCCAATAATTTTCAGGGTTCTTTGTGTAAGTGATAATAGCTAAGCATGCTTGAAAACAACTTAATATTGAGTTAGACAGACGTCCCACCCAGAATGTGGAATACCAGGAACATATATTGGCAGAAGGGGAGGGTTGATGTGAATCTACTATCAATGAGTTGAAAACACCATATGAATTTCCTAACGCCTTATGTCTGATTATCCCAAGAAGTGGATAGATGAAGTTGTGCTGCTCCTGAATATTGTCCCAGGTAATGATGTGATAAAGAACTGTGCCAACGTGGAACAATTCCTACAGAAACTTAGCTTATCAGTTCCCTGAATCCCATTGGAGAAGATGCTGTATACACAGTGATAGCAAAAACAATTGTTTTCACATTATTTAGCATTCATTTTGAGGTTTTATACAGAACGCCTGTGATGAAGAGTCTTGGGACTACCCTTTCCCTCTTGTTTATTTCTGTTGTTATTAGGCACAATGTGCTTTTCTTTCTTTTTTTTTGCCTCCACTTTCCTCCCTACCAAATGCTGCTCTCTTAAGTTTTATTAATAGTTAGTAATACACAGACAAGGGATATACTCAAAACATTTCCCTGGGTGCAAAGAATTCTCTCTCGTAAGTGCACACATATTTTTCCTGTGGTGTATCTCTTGTGTTCTAGTCAACTTCTGCTCCAGAAGCCACAGAAATACCTACATGCAAGAAGAAAAGGAGTGTGGATTGCACTTGTGTAAATAAGTGACACTGACTGTCGAGGCAAAAACTGTGTTTATGGACGCTCTGGATTCTGCAGTCAGTAGCACAGGTTTGTTACTGTTAGTGCCTCGTTGAAACTTAAGGCAAGTAAGCCGACTGCTTGGATGATCACTCTCAAGTAGTAAAGGGGCGTATGTTTACTTCTGAGCAAGAAGAGACACACAAACTGGTTCCTGTGCCTTTCTGATGAGTGCATTTTCTCCACTCACCAAGTACAGAGGTTGCTGTGGTTGGTGTGGCAAACCCCTCCTGTTCTATCCGTGGCCCACTAGGTGTCACTGTTTTTCCACACCTGCATGTCAGTCATTAGGTCCCTCCAAAGCAAGAGCTCTGGGTGGGATTTTCCTAGAAGGGCACACATTTGTTGACCAGAATTGCTTAATTTTCACTTAGACAAAGAACACTACATAGATGCACTTGCCTTGGTTCCCTAACAAACGTCCAGTTTATAAGGAACATTTTCAATCTGAGGCTCCTCTCCCTGTTCATATAATCAACAATTGCTGCCAAAGAGATTGGATAGAGATTCATAGAATCCTAGAATTGTACAGTTGGAAGGGACCACAAGAGTCATCTAGACCAGCCCCTTGCAATGCAGGAATATTTTGCCGAACCCACGACACTAAGTGGAAAGACTTGCGTGCTCTACCAGCTGAGCTATCCCAGGATTATAGATAGGGTCAGGCAGTATATATAGGGGGCATTTGGAGTGGCTAAGTGCACACAACTGGACTGAAGTGCCTGCCTTTGAAAATGTTCAGAATTCACTTTTTTTCTGGAGGGCACCAGGTAGCCAAATGTTGCTATAAGGGAAAGGACAAAGACCCTGTGGCACTCTAGATGTTGCTGGGATACAGCTCTCATCATCCCACTCATCTTGCTTTACCTATGCCTCAGTCCATCTTGCCTTAAATTACCTTATTTTTCGGTCTATAAGACGCACCAGACCACAAGACATACCTAGTTTTTGGAGGAGGAAAACAAGAAAAAAAATATTCTGAATCTCAGAAGCCAGAACAGCAAGAGGGATCGCTGCACAGTGAAAACAGCAATCCCTCTGGGATAGCTGCGCAGCCTGCATTCGCCCCATAAGATGCACACACATCTCCGCTTACTTTTTAGGAGGGAAAAAGTGAGTCTTATAGAGCAAAAAATACTGTAACTGGACCCACGTCTGACAGGTTCGCCGTTCGCATTCATCCTTAGTTGACAACTGGGGATGACAATCAGTGCTTTTGAAAAGGTAAACATCAGAAGAGCGTACTTCAGGGTCAGCAAACTTTTTCAGCAGGGGGCCGGTTCACTGTCCCTCAGACCTTGTGGGGGGCCGGACTATATTTTGGGGGCAAAAACAAAAATGAATTCCTATGCCCCACAAATAACCCAGAGATGCATTTTCAATAAAAGGACACATTCTACTCATGTAAAAACATGCCCCAACTATTCTGGACAACAGTCATGCAAGAGATATGTAAAATAACTAAGCAAGTACTAGAAATCACCCCAGAATTGGCCCTACTAAACATCTTCCAAGACAATAATGTCCATTTACATCACAAAGAACTCATAACCCACCTACTTTCAGCAGCCAGAAACACCATAACCAGACACTGGAGAGACCTGTCAGGAGTAGGCATGGACCAATAGTACCAAATAGTATAGGAAACAGCCCTACTAGAAAAATTAACCAATAAACTGAAACTGATACAGGGACAAATAGAAGAAGACGCCTTCACCCCGGTATGGCTCCCCTTTATCACATACACAGCCCAACAAGACAATGACAAAAATCCACCAACAGCATACGAATCAATATGGCTAACCTGATCCAAACACCCACCCCACTCACACATGAAAACAAAGCTCACCATAGCCAGTCACAAAAGAACAACCACACCCTAGGCTCTCACAATCAAAGGAACACAAATGAATAGCAGAGAATTTGCACAAGTGATGCTGATACAAAACCCCACACGTATATTAAGTAAAACAGAAACATTGCCACCCGACCCCAACCCCACTCACCTTTCCCCCCCTCCACCTCTTTCCCCTTTTCTTCCTAATATAACACTAATGTCTCAACAAATGAAACTGATTTGTAAAAATGTTACTTGGGGGAAAAGAGAGAGAGGCATTGCTCACTCTTTTGTAAACCAATAAAATATTTAAAAAAAAAAAACAAGGAAAGAAAAGGGAAGGGAGGGTTGGATAGTAACAGACATTCAATGACAGCTTCCACTAGTGGTTTTGCTAATGCCTTAGTTGCAGTAGCGCTACCAGTCACTGCTGCACTTGGAGGAAGTGGATCCAAACAAGCCTACTTCCCCTACTTATTGTTCCCACTTCCCTGTGATCCTCCAAATGCACCCCCCACCCTGGTATTAGTAGTGGTGGCAGAAGCAGGATCCTCCACCGACTGCTCCAGATCCCGGCACACTGTTAAACTGCAGTGCTACACCGCAAACCAGTCATAGGTAGATCTAGGAAATATAATTTTCCCTGAGAAAATTGCTGCAATTGCTAGTAGTCCTTAGGGAAATTATATTTCCCAAGTATACTTGGGAGTTTCAGAGAGGTGAGAGATTTGCTGCCACCAGAACCAGCAGCCAAGTAGTAAAATGATGACAAGAGGGGGCTTTGAGGGCTGTGGAGGAAGAGGAGCAGGAAACATCTAAAGATGGCTGGATAGGGAGCAAGGAGTTAAATTCACCTCCAGCTAAGATAAATATTACAGGGTCATAACATTCACCTTGTATTTCAAGGGAGCATTACCAAGCCTCCAAGGTTCATATTTACAAACTAGAAAAAATGGATTTTGTCCAACATCATTAATAAAAATCTGTATTTTCCTCCCCTTCAAAACTGCCATGCAGATACCTGCTAACAAGTCTTGGCTGAGTCTGTATTAATGAAACACACGTTGTAGAGTACTTATTGGTTCTGACCATATTGCTCCATCATATAAATCAATAATTTATCCTATATATATATTTTTAGGAGACGGATCATTTTCAAACTGCTCTGAGCATTCATCCTGATATGTTTGCATGGAGATTGGACTATGCTGGTTATTTATTGAGCATCCATTCTCCTTTGTTTGTGGGAAACTTAGGCAATGTTGCATCAAGCAAACATTATCCCACACTTTCCAGTGCTTTTCCCTATCATTTTCTTTACTGCCAATGAAAACCCCACCTGTCTTAGGTTTGTTGCGCAAAAGACCCAAACCCATTTTATTTGCACAACATGAACTTCGGATGAGGAAATTCCACCCCAATATAGGGACTATCCGGAAATGCTCATAGTCTTTTAGACAGAAGGTATCCTAGATGGGGATAGTAAAATGATTAAAACGGTACAGTCTAAGAAGAATTCTCAAACATGGAAACTATATTCTTCCTTGTACCTTGTGGCACCCCTGAAAGCAGCAAGAAAAACCCACACCTTTTCACCTTTCAGACCTTTCCTGCCAACACCCTGAATAATAAGAGGGCCTTCTGAACCAGCTCGCAGCTATGCCTGTTCAGCATTGCACATGGGCTCAGCTAGCATCCATCACAACACAAGGGAAAAAATCTTGGTGGGAAGTGCAGATCATTCATATCAAAATTAATGAGATTTTCTGTCTCTCAAATGTGATGACTGAACTGCGTGATGACTATAAGAGAAAACCTTCTATGGTTATCAAGCTTTTCTTCCCTCCTCCCTCCCTTTCTCCCTTTCCCTTTTAAGAATGATTGTATAATTGATTAGTCTGTTTGGATATGCTTTTGAATGTGGTGTTCATTTTAATAGTGATTTTTGCTTATTAAACATTCTTGCCTCCCTCCCACTGCTACATCTGAAGATAAAAATCACAGGCGCACCAAACAAACAGAGCTAATTTCACTGTTAACTTTCTCTCTGACACCCTTCTCGTTTTCAAAGCAAATAAATGTGTTATTACAAGGCTGCGCTTTTTCTTCCAGACAGAAGGGTAAGAGAGCTTTTTTTTTTTGCTTTTTTTTTTTTTTTTTTTGAAGCTCCTTCAATCAGAAGCCCTGGCTCTTTACTAAAGCCATCCCCACAGGAGATCAGAACTGTGTTTGAAAACATATGTGATAGAGAGAGGGGGGAGGGAATCAAACCATAAAATGAACTGAGATCACCTTGTAATTGGGCAGAGATGACTTCCTGCTGCGGTTGGTATTTTTTGTTAAATGCCAGCACTCCTGCATTTCTCACCTTTTGCTGGAAGAGATTGCATACAAAGTCTCTTCAATAGCCAAGGAAATCACAGGCAAGCGGAAGACCTCCCTCTTGGAAAGCAACCACTTCCTGCACCATTTTGGTGTAGCCATCCTCCTTGCTAGAGAGGAAACTCTTCAGTGCAAAGCAGATGAGGAAGAGGAAGGCACATAATGGAATTAGGTTTTCCACCTGGTCCTGCCATCTGTGCCTTCAACAGCAGCCTGACATGACAGGAAGGGACCAGGTGAAGCCTTTCCAGTTGCTTTTCCTCCACAATGGGAAAAGCTTCGCCCTTCTCAGTTCCCATATTTTATAAAGGCGCAAGTCTAGTTAAAGAGTTGGGGAAACCCTAAATGTAATCTTTTCATTTCCAATATAGAAAAGCAAACACAAAATTTAATAACAGGTGCTCCAAGCAAATGAAAAGCAATAGAGAGAGAGAGGCTGCAGTCGACAGTAGATTATGGTTGTTATTACATAAAGCTGGGAGAGTCAAAACCAGATCAGGCTCTTTCTAACTCTCCTGATGCAGCAGGGCTATAATAGTAGCCTTCTCTCCATCATCCACACCTTTACTTATAAGCATGGCAGCCATATTATTATGCCATCGATATACATCGGGGTGGAGAATCTGTATCCTTTCGGTACCATTGCATTACAACTCCTATGAGCTCCAGCCGGCAAGACCAATGGCCAGAGAAGATGGAAGTTATCGTTCAACAATACCCAGAGGATCATGGGCACATGGTTCTGGGTGGAGTTCTGGACAAAGCCCCAGCTCAGCCTTAGTGACAGTGGGTGACTGGCCTTGGCTAGAGTTTTTCTCATTTAGTTCACTGAAGTAGCAAGTGGCAATGAAAGAAACCCGCCCTGAAAGGCTGTTGTGAGAGCAACGGGATAAGGAGATATGACTGTAGTGTTGGCAACTTTGAAAATAAAGACACTATAAAACTGCGCAGAGGTTTATAAATTGTGATCAAGCAAGTGTGGCACCATATAGGTTTTGTGAGACCCAAATAGGACAAACACCTGTTTTTATCACTCATCCCCTAAAGATGTTTGCATAGAAGAACAGTAAGCCTGCAGCTCTGAGAGTTACCTGAGATAAAAATTAATTGCAGCCAATGAGGCTAATTTTTGAGTAAAAGTGGATAGGATTGCACTGGTGATTATTGTGCCATTTCACCAAGAAACTTTACTTTCATTAATACGTTGGTCCATTTTTTTCTAGCATCAATGCTTCTTTACAAACGACTCCTGTCATACGTAAATCTGTGAAGCTTGAAATATGTTTCATTCTGCAACACCTCCAGCCCACCTTCTTATTTTTTCATAAGGCAGACTATTCAATCATGCCCCTCCTTCAGTCTAGCACTGTACAGTCCAGAAACAGATTTAAGCATCTCATCAACTGTTTTATTTTGCAACTAACTATGGCTAGATTGTGTACAATATCTTCAGAATCATGGTGCCCGCCTCATTAATGCCCAAGACCGATGAGGGTTTTTCTGCTGAAACGGCATTCCAGCACCTCTCAGGTGGCCCCGGAAGTGGGGAGAGAGACCTGACCAGCCTCAGCAAAGCCCCATTGTGCCTATGGCTCACGAGGATACCCTCCCTGGAGCCCAAAGGGGATGTTCTCTGCAGGGAAGCCATGCCTCAGCTGAGCAAGCCCCTAGCTGCTCCAACTCATGCAAACCAAAGAGGTGGGGGGTCTCCTTAAGGTGCTCAGCTGAGGTGCAGAAGGCTCCCCTGGCCTCAGCTGAGCAGCCTCAACAAGCCTCTGACTTACGAGGAGACCCTCTCTCCCCAGCCGAAAGAGATTCTCCTAGGGCACTGACGGAAGTGCGTTCTGGCACCTTTTTGTCTAGAAAAGAAAGCACTAAGGCTGTAAAGTACCACTAAGCTCAGTGGGCCTGACTTCTGAATAGACATGCAGTAAGCATGTAGAAGTGCACATGCTTCATTTTGTTTTGTTTTGGTACAAGAGATAATGTGGTGTTGCTTCATAAATATGCTTACTGAATGCAAGGCCTACACCTATACATTTTGAGAGGGAGATAGAGAGGACCAGTAACAAAGACTGTGTGTTAATGAATATATCTTTTTATTTAAATAGCTTTGCTCATGATCTCTTTTTTTAAATCTGCCACTGTATTTTCAACGAATTGCTGGAAGAATCAATAGTTCATATTTCTAAGAATGAGCAAGAAAGGAATGGGGAAGCAGATAGACATATTGTTTGCAATGAAAGAACCTGAAATGTCAACCATTCATTGTCATAGTCATCCATTTCTGCAGATGCACCTATCAAAACCATGGTTTTGTTTGTTTGTTTTTTTAATATGGCTTTAAAGGTGTGGACTATTATAAAAAAAAAGAACTTTCCATTTCCAGGAAAAAATATGGTGTGTAGAAATTGTAGACTATCACTGGGTGGAAAAGCTTTACTGCTCATTTGAGGCACCTGGAGAAAATTAGCTTAGCTTACTCTTTCTCTTACTCTTATATTTATATCCCACCTTTTTCCCTGACAGAGACTCAGCAGCTTACAGATAAAATAGAAACAGCTAAAAACACTGGAGGGGCAGTGGGGACAATCATTAAAAAACAATTAAACATCAACAGAATTGAAGCAATATATACATACACACCAACTCATATTGGTGTTATCCTTCAGGTGCCCAGGCCCCACACCATATGGGTCTGAAGGTAACAATCCGTATTTCAGATTGTCCTAGAAACAGTTCCGTGCATATACTCGAAACCATCTTCATGGGTAGTCCCACATAAAGCGAATTACAATGCTCTTAACGCAGTGGTACTTCGGGTTAAGAATTTAATTCGTTCCGGAGGTCCGTTCTTAACCTGAAACTGTTCTTAACCTGAAGCACTACTTTAGCTAATGGGGCCTGCCGCTGCCGCCGCTGCACGATTTCTGTTCTCATCCTGAAGCAAAGTTCTTAACCCGAGGTAATATTTCTGGGTTAGGAGTCTGTAACCTGAAGCGTCTGTAAACCGAGGTATCACTGTATTAGTATTTTGTTTCATTATATAGCCCTCACACTGGATGGGGCTATACAAGCTCATAGGTGTTTATTTTGCTTGGCTAGTTAGGGATCATCCATGTGAGGAAAAAATCCATTTTTTTACAGGTATAAACCACATTCCCAGTAAAGCCACATGCTCCTTAATTGAGCTGTCTAGGAGAGAACAAATAGATGCATAGGTGATTGGGAATTTGGGGTATGTGTGAGAGAGCTGTCTTTTGCTCTGTGCTGTTAGTGGCCCTGTTTGCTCTCTGAACTTTGCACATTGTAGAAATTCTTCGGGGCGAGTTAGCAGCCATGGACATAAATGGCAAGGGAGGGAACGAACGAACACACACACACAATGCACTCTGATATGCTTCAATTACTACAGTGCAGTTCCTGGAAGCATTGACTCAGATGCTAAATGCTGGATCCAAATCTGCAGCCAAGGAGAGAAACAAAGCAATTCTGAATAGGCCCATGTTGTTTACAATGACTTCAGGACCGCATGTTGCCACCTACCTCAGCCTCAGCAGCGCAGCGTGCCGGCTGCTTTTCTATTGAGCAGCTGAAAGCCGTCGAGGGAAGGTGAGCAAGGACGCTGAGGGGGAGCACAGATCTTTAGGTTGCATGTTGGTGAACTTAATGAATAGTTAGCAGGCAAGGACTTGAAGGCCAAAACCTGTCAGGCTGTCAGGCTCTGCCTGCCATTTCGATAAAGGGCGCTATGGAAGTGCGAGTGATTGAGAGATTGATTGATTTGTTTTGCCGAGTCTCCTTTGTGGCCTCCTGGGTAAATTTCTGGCCACACCTCTCTGCCTCAAAGCACTTGCTCTGCCTGCTGTTGCTATTCCTCCCCCCTCCTTTTTTTTTTTTTTTTTTATTTGTGCGTAATGAAAATTTGTTATAAGCCTTCCCTTTCATCTGTACATGGCAGGCTGTCACGCAGAAACAAGCCATTCTGGAACCTTGCTTCCTTCCAAATTGCTAAATATTTTTCTTCGAATGGCTTCCCTAATGGGCTAGTATAATAAGAGTGGCATGCTCTCTGCCCACGCCGAAGATGCCAGAGCATTTGTCCAGTGCACATGTGTGCCGGGCGCAGTAAACTCAGTGCCTGGACTGGCCCACTCTGCAGCGCTTTTGCCCATCAAAAACAACAACAAGAAGAAACAACGGGATTGCACATTCTGTGTGCACGACATGTACACTTTCCTCTTTCTCAAGTGGGGGGGGTGTAGCTTAAAGAGAAGAACGGGGGCCATGCAATCTGCTCTTGGGAAGGCAGCACACTTGTTTCCATTCCATAAGGTGAGACCTGATGGCAGTACCAGGAGGGTTGTGCTAAGCGCAAAACAAGCCATGCGAAGAGTGACAGAGCTGGGCTTGCTAATGGCCTGGCCTGCCCAGGCCAGATTTTTATTGACTCCAGTTGCTGCTTTTCGGAGGGGCAGGCACCAGTGCTCCCCACGGCCAGCCGATCCATGTGCTATATGCTAAACTGTTGCTGACCCACTGCTTTATGAGCCTAAGTGGTTATGCAGGAACAGAAGTGAATAGGTTGTGCGCGATAAGAAAATAATTTGCCAAAAACTGCAACAATAAAGAAGGCCTGATGGGATCTCTTATGGCATGAATAGCCTGGAGCAGCTGCAGATTTCTCTCTGCTTTCACAATTATTTTCATTTTTATAACAGCTAAAAGCGAAATATTGTCCAGGAGCTTCCACAAATGCAGCATTTCCATAGATTTTGTCCGTGCATTAAAAAGAAAGAAAGAAAGACGCGGAGCAAAAAAAGTTTCTGGATAAAAAAATCCCTTGGTATGTCAACCAAGGCCAGGTTCCTTTTGTAGGCATCCTGCTGGATTTATTCAGTGTCAGGACAGTACCCGAAATCTCCCACTGCACTGCTTGTATTTTTCTAGACTGCCTAGATATGTAGAGGTGCCTCATTTTTGTCAGTAAAGGCATGTTTCAAACCACCATTTCAGTACAGATGTAGGAACGAAACCTTCAAACCTGTATTTCTCTCACACACTCTTTCGCCATTGCACCCCTCAATTCTACATCACCTCTACCTCCTCCCCCCAACCCTGCTAGACTACCGCAGAGCTGCCTTCAGACGTTTACAGAAGGTCATATAATTTTTTATTTCTTTGACACGTGATGGGAGGTCGTTCCACAGGGCAGGCAACCACGAATGAGAAGGCCCTCTGCTGGGTTCCCTGTAACCTCCCTTCTCTCAAGTCCATAGCTGTCAACGTTTCCCTTTTTTAAAGGGAAATTCCCTTATTCCAAATAGGATTCCTCGCAAGAAAAGGGAAACGTTGACAGCTATGCTCAAGTCCTCTTCATCACCCTTGCACAATATTAAAACCACCAAATGGAAATGGATAGTGTGCCACCTCATCACAAAAAAGTATAAACTTCCATTCTGCCCATTATGAAACATGAGATCTAAGGTTGTTAACATTTACTCATGTGTAATTTCTGGAATATATATATATTCCATGCAGAGGTACAAAATACCTATATTGCATATCCACAATGGGAGAAGGTGGCAGAGAGTAGTGAAGGGATGACTGAAGGAAGGTGAGTGGGGAAATGCCTCCAGATACATTTCAAGTTCTGCCTTCTGATGTGGATAGCAAGCAGTAGTACAGTACTGAATACCTATACTGATGACATGGTACATATAGAAATGCAGGTGACGCTGTGGTCTAAACCACCGAGCCTCTTGGGCTTGCCGATCAGAAGATTGGCGGTTTGAATCCCCGTGATGAGGTGAGCTCCCGTTGCTCTGTCCCAGCTCCTGCCAACCTAACAGTTCAAAAGCATGCCAGTGCAAGTAGATAAATAGGTACCACTGCGGCGGGAAGGTAAACAGCATTTCTGTGCGCTCTGGTTTCCGTCACAGTGTTCCGTTGCGCCAGAAGTGGTTTAGTCATGCTGGCCGCATGACCCAGAAAGCTGTCTGTGGACAAACACCGGCCCCCTTGGCCTGAAAGCGAGATGAGCGCCTCAACCCCATAGCCACCTTTGACTGGACTTAACCATCCAGGGGTCCTTTGCCTTTTTTAAAAAACCTACATATAGAAACTAACATGCCACACATAGAAAAATGTCAAGTTTTAACACTGCATTTGTGATGCAAGGCCCCTGTCTGGAAGCACCTTGAGGTAATGCCCACACTGAATTATTTTGCTGCAGGTCCCACTGGTTATGAAGGAAAGGTATGGTCTGTTCAGAACTCCTGCTCTGAATTTCTTTGCTCTTCCAATTGTTATGATCCATTTATTAAAGAAAAGGTCCAGATGGTGTTTTAAATGGGACTTTCTGTTGAACAAACACAAAATGGAGGTCACCCATGGTTTGTGGGGTGCAGCAAATAATGATGAGCACCTCCATCCCTCATGCTACCATTTTGTGTCTGCTTCTGTCGTCCAAGTTGCCATGTTATGACTAGAGCCTACTGATGAGCCCTGAATCTTGGTAAAAAAAAACCAGAAGAACCTGCAAGTCTGAAGCATGCCTATTTCTGGTCTAGAGTAGCTCACTGTGGACACCAGGCCATTGTTCCCAAAGCTGTGCCCTTATTGGACTCCACCCCCCCCCCAGTCCCAGCCAATGTTCAGCAATGGTGCGACAGGCATTCCAAGAACATCTGGAGAGCACCAGACTGGGGAAGGGGAGGGCACCAGGAGAATTCTGCTTCACTTCCTGGATTATCCTAACAGATGCTTTTTCACTACCCCTACCCAAGCCAGACAGAGAGGACATATCAGTATCAAGTCAGGTACAGACAGGAAAAGTCACAGGATGTTACAGCAGGGTTTAGAGGCTTTCTGTTGATACAATAGGGTTTCTATTGATACAAATAGGGACGTGGGTGGCGCTCTGGGTTAAACCACAGAGCCTAGGACTTGCTGATCAGAAGGTCGGCGGTTCGAATCCCCGCTCGGTCCCTGCTCCTGCCAACCTAGCAGTTCGAAAGCACACCAGTGCAAGTAGATAAATAGGTACCGCTCTGGCAGAAAGGTAAACGCCATTTCCATGTGCTTCTCTGGTTCGCCAGAAGCGGCTTAGTCATGCTGGCCACATGACCCGGAAGCTGTACGCCGGCTCCCTCAGCCAATAAAGCAGGTTGAGCGCCGCAACCCCAGAGTTGGCCACAACTGAACCTAATGGTCAGGGGTCCCTTTACCTTTACCTTATTGATACAAATACAGAAAACTATTCAATCTTGCTGGAGTAATAGATGTGGACATGGGATGTGACCCTTCAGAAAGACCTGTGATGGATTTTGGGTGGGTTTTGTTCTTGGTTGTCCAAGCCCTGATTTATTTCACTGGAATAATACCGATCCTAGATAACTATTCAGACCTTCCATGTGTCCCTATTTTCCAGGAGCAGTCCTGGATTTACAGAAGCTGTCTGTATTTGATCCCAGAATGTCCCACTTTTCGCTAGGACGTCTCTATTTTCATCGGAGAAATGTTGGGACGTCCCTATTTTCATTGGAGAAATGTTGGAGGGGATGAACTATCCTTAAAACAAAAAGTGTAAAATATTCTGAATCCATGGTGCATTATAGCCAATATATCCAAATTACCAGATCTGGACTGCCTAGATGGAGTTGTGGATGACTGGTGGTGAATTGACACTCTTAAAGTGTAGAATATAAAAGTATGCTGACAGACCCAGTTGTGTCTGACTACACACATTAAATTTCCAGAGACAGACACAAGAGTGACTTGCAGGATTGCTCCCATGTTGTTAGATTGCGTTATATGAAGTGACCCTCTGCATAGTAAGATCTGCTAGATTGGATAGTTTGCAACCAAGGTAGCATTGCTTCTGAAACACATTATAAACTTGGGTAACTAAAATACACAGGTTAAAACTTGAGCTTTGAACTGACCCATATTTCCTCAACAGCCTTTGGATCTTTTTAATGACACAACTTAGCAAGGCAGATTTGAGCTTCATCTCTGCAGAACCCAAATCCACTTGTTTAAGTGGAATATTTTTCTGTTTATGCTGCAGGCTAAACAAGGAGGTTTACCTAGGGTCTCTTGTTAAAATGAGCCATCTGTGGCAGCTGTGGTAATTATACCAAGCCCACTGTACCTTTCAAGCACAGCTCTTAAGTTTGTGTTGAAACTTTGAAAAACAAGTGGAACAACTGCTCAGAGGGCAGGGTGATAGCAAGGTGCTGCATATTTTTTTTAATGTCCATTCTGCGCTGAGAGCATCATGAGTCATTCTGAAATTAAGCTACAGTAATTGTATATGTTCAGAGAGCAAACATCATAAAAACATTAGGATGGAACTTCCTCAGCACAAATCCATGGGTTGGCAGTACATTAAATATGTGCCAGTAGGCAACTTACCTGTGTACACACAGCTGTTTGGGTCCCCGGGGCACAAAATTCAAATAATTTAATGGAGGCACAGTTTACAAAATGAATTTCCAAAATTCCTACTGTAAAGTCTTATTTACTAAAGTTGTAATGCAGGGGTGGTGAACCTGTGGCCCTCCGGTCATTGTTGGATTCCAGCTCCCATCAGCCCCAGCTAGCATGGTCAGTTGTCATGGATACTGGGAGTTGTAGTTCGGCATCACATGGAGGCCCACAGTTTCTTCATCCTTGCTATAATGAGCTACATCGGCGTAATTTAGTGTCAGGGAACTGACATCGGAGCCAGAAGTGGAGGCAGGGCTCCCAAGCAATGCCGGAGAAGGGCCAAGCAGGGAGAGAGGGAACTCATCGGCTGGGGAAGAAAATCAGCGTAACACCAGGGATAAAGGGGGGCGGATGGGGGAATCGGAGAGGGGGCTCCAGGACTCTTCGCCAGAGACCAGCGGGGAGAGCACAGGTCCTCCGCTACCCACACCCACCCTGCGCAGAAGACTTCCGCGCAGGGAAAGTAGGCATAGACTTGGCGTCAAAGAACTTCTTTGCTGGAAGGAGTTCAAGAAACGCCCACTGACGGATTCTGCTAGCGACTGAACAGCCACGAAGTGAAGGGCTGTCCAGCCATGAAAGGTTTAACCAGGCTACCTAGCCAGGAGTGGCAGCAACTTACACACAAGCAACCCCATATAACCATTACATTTAGGTTTGCCTTTTATTTATAGCCCTGGTCATAGAAAGCAGTTTAAGATGGTTGCGATTTGGCACTTCTGCACATGTGCAAAACGTGATTTAGCACTTCTGCGCATGCACGACTGCCGAAACCCGGAAGTAACCTGTTCTGGTACTTCCAGGTTTCGGCGGTCTGCAACCCCAAAAAACGCAACCTGAAGCGGCTGTAACCCGAGGTCAACAAACATTTTCAGCAGAGGGCCAGTCCACTGTCCCTCAGACCTTGTGGGAGGCCAGACTATATTTGAGGCGGGGGGAATGATGTAAGAGCACCACGAGCCCTGGTGACTGCTTACCTGTGTCTTGCGAGCGGCAGGGGCTGGCAGCGGAGGCATGATGAATGGTACGTGAAAGGGCTCTGGAGAGGGGCTGCTAGTGGCTGCTCAAGCGCTGCTGCTGCTGGCACCAACAGAACCCAGCCCTCTTCCTCCTCTAGGCAGGGCGGGGAGAAGGCAGGAGGAGGGAGGGAGGAGCCGCCTCCACTGCCGCCGAGGGAGGGAGAGAGAGGGAAAGAACAAGCGTGCTAGTGATCCACACAGCGATTCCTGAACCGTCCGTGGGCCAGATCCAGAAGGCAATTGGGCCTGATCCGGCCTGCGGGCCTTAGTTTGCCGGCCCATGTTTTAAGCCATCCAAGTTGCTGTCCATTACTAGAACTGGGATGGCTTTCAGAGGGCAGTAGTTACTCCGACCCTAGGTGGAGCCTAAATGATTGCATTTATTGTATGATTGTATATTGTAGCAAAATATGAAGTTGCCATTTCCCTTAGTGTGCAAACTGATGTCTACTTACACCTGATCCTATTTCTCACAAGCTCTGAGTTTTTTTAATCAAGAAATTGCTGCCTCTATCCTTCCACAGGAAGAATTTCCCACTTAACTGATCTTTGGTCTCTGTTAGACCATAAGCTAATGGCCATCTATAATCTATTCTTGGGCTTTCTGATATTCTCTGGAGGTCTGGAAGCACAGGTTTAGACTTCTCACCAAGCAGAAAGATTTAAGCCATTTAAAAAATGTTTTTGCCCTCCCTACAAAAAGCAATTAAAACTGGAAAAGGAAGGTTACTAATTACTGACTCTGGTTCCCTACTTTGATCCTCCAGTTCTTCACACCAAACCACCACCAGGCCAGTCCTTAACCTGTTTAAACACACACCAAAAACAGGCACTAAAGCTTAAATCTGTCTGGAAGCTGCGCAATTTGAGTTAGGCAGCAATCCTTCACCTATTTATCTGAACTCAGTGGGACTTACATCCGAGTAGACAAGTATAGGATTACACTGTTCGAAGCCCTGCCTGCTGTGCTTTTGTTTTTGTTTTTCAGGCTGTCACACAGTTAATAAAATCTTAGTCAATTTTATGAGTTTTGATCAACAAAGCAATAAATTAATCAATCAAATCTACACAAATTTCCGTGCGAGAAAGAACTAAAAACATAGATTTTCTTTGTTTTTAAGTGATGTGTGCATGTGCATCAGCAGGAATCATTTTAGAAGCGTGGGGTTATTGAATTGTTAATTATGATATTATATATTTTTGTGTTTTTATATTGTGATTCTCGGATGAAGGGCAGTATACAAATTTATAAATAAAATAAAAAGAGGCATTCCCCATCTGCTCTCATTCAGAATGGAATGCCTCTGCTAAAATGGGTCTTGCCACCCACAGTTTTTATGAGTACTTGTGCTGAAAATAATTTTAGATTGCTTTGACATTTTCTGATGGAGTAATTAGGGGCAGCACTACTGTATCCAAATATTTTATATCAATTAACCTAGCCTCTTGATCACCTGAATGTTTCATCCTTAGCTTTTTATTGGAATGTAGTTCACCCCCCCACCCCTAGCACAAGTCACTGCAACTACAGCATAGTGAATTGAACAGAACCGAAAGTAAGAGGTAGGCTCCAAATTTTACACAGTGTGCCGCTGAAATTTGAAAGACCAAAGTCCACGCCTACCCCCCTCCTCTAATGGACATTACCTTGTGTGGAGAGATACTCTAAACATGCTTAGAAACATCTCTCCAGGATCAGCCCACTGAGGAACTTTGAAAAGCAAAAGGACACAGATTTAGGCTCACCTTGGTCCAAGACTGAACACTTCACTATTTGGTTGTGTTTGCAAATTCTAATTTTCAGTAACATAGCAGTGACCTCTTGCAAATCTTCCTTTTTTACTTTAATTTCCACTTGTTGGATGAAAGGAGTTCCCCTTCCATGTGCTTTCATCTAACAACACCAGCTCTTCTAAAGCTTACCTTAATTGCCAGTAACTTGCTAATTATCTCAAATGCTAATAACCTCAAATGAAGTTGTAGCACCAACCCTCTGGAATACTTTCCCCAAAGAATTTGGGAAGCTCCATCTGTTGAATTCTTCAAACGCCTCCTAAAAATCTCTGTTGTTTACCCAGGCCTGTTTGAATGCTTTGAAAGTGTTATCCAGTTCACTTGCTGACTTGCTGTTTTAAATGATGGGTTTTAAATGTATTTATTGTATTCTGATCTTTTATTTGTATTTTATCATGCTTATTGTATTTTGGTTTTATAATTTCTGGAAACTGCCTAGGGATTTCTGCCCATAATAAGAAGCTTTCTATACATTTTCTAAATAGCTAAAATGAAATTATGAAATTAACATTCTGTAGCACTGTTTGGTGAGTAGAACACAATAAATATTATGGTCGAAGTAGATCTTATTAAAGAATGAAAGCGTTTACCGTATTTTTCGCCCCATAGGGCGCACCGGCCCATAGGACGCATCTAGGTTTTTTTTTTGGGGGGGAGGGAAATAAAGAAGAACAATTTTATTTCCTACAATGCTGTGGATAAAAACAGATGTTGAGCCAGAATTGCTCACCCATCACTGTGAAACTAAAGAGGACAAAATTTAACTCCAAAGTGCAACAGCGCCATTGCTCAGCCATGCATTGCAAGCAGAAGGTCCCGTGTTCAGTTCCTGGCATCTCCAGCTACGGCTGCCTGGAAGCTTACAGAGATGCTGCCAAGTTAGTGTAGACAAAAGTGAGCTAGATGCACCTAGGGTCTGACTCAGTGTAAGGCAACTTCCTATGTTGCTATGGCCTGCTCCATTATTTCCTTCATCCTGCTGGAGAAGAACGCCAATGAGGCTGTGGCGATTCTTCCTATCCTTGTCTGACAGACATTATAGAGACGCCTAACCACAGAGAGCCAGCAAGGCACAGACAGGGAGACAGACAAGATTATTTCCCTTTTCAGGGACTCTTAGTCTGCCGTGGTGCCTTCCTTATTCATAGGACTCTTTTTCCCCAGATGGTCACCCAGAACCACTCAATTACATTTATTATTCTGTCAAATACAATGTGCAATAAAGAGCCAGTCCCCAAATGATGGGTACCTGTGTTCATAGCTCGACGGAGAAAACCCATAAATCACATATGGAGGGCAATGCATATGTGCGCTCTCTTTCTTGCTTCACCTTTTATTATCTTAGGACTGAAAAGTTAATAACCCAGTGGGTAATCACGCCATTATCAGTTTACATTGTAGTAAAGCCCATTCAAATGATGATTACATATGTTAATGAGCATCGTTATAATACACTACACAGTACATTACCTTCAGTAAATATAATTGTTTATGCACTTTAATGAGGGATATAATGCCCCAAAACTAATGGCATTGACTGAATTGTGATTTATTGCTGAGGAAAAAACTTTGCCATTAGGAAAGGAAATCTGACAGGCCCTTTTTATGTTTACCTAACTTTCACTCCCCCCACCCCACCCGCCTTCTCTAAAAGCTGCCACTCATCCCTCCCTCCCTCTGCTTGCAAGAAGAAAACAGCACAAGCCGCGCTAAGAGTGTTTCTTGTCAAAGGCTTCCTCCACCTGAAGAAGCAGGAGGTGGGTTCATTGAGAGGGTTTAATGAAGATCATTATGTTTACCCCTTAGTAAGGCTTAATGCATTATCTGGCAACCAAACTGATGCCACGTCAGAATTTTGGCTGCAAATCAAGCAACAGGGGACCCAAATGTTAAACGGTGGGCTTGGGAAAAGAAAAGAAAAGAAAAAGATGACATTTTGGCCAAGGGTCCTCCATCAAGCAAATAACAAGGGAAATAGTTTAGCTTTCTGAGTAGATGAAATGGTAGAGGAAATTCCACATGGTAAGTTCACTCCCTAGGAGTTTTTATTCTTGGTAGGCTGGGAAACAGATGTCATTTTTGCCTTACTCCCTGAACAAAGAAGGGAGGGCGGTATTCAAGTTGACAACACAATCACAATTGATTTTGGATACACTGTGCTGATTAATTTATTTATTGCTTGCTTGCTTGCTTTGTTGGTGTACTTTTACTGCTGTGACTTTTCCACTGGAAAAGCAAGCTGCGTTCTCCACGCTTTTAGCAGTTATTAATTCCCTCACTCCAATTTCATTCATTGCCAAAAGTTGCATTGTCTTCCTCAGTTGTATAACTCTAGTTCAGGTATCTGCTTGTCTTTGCAGAGAATTTACACCCAAATCCTTCTTTTCTTCCTCCAGCAAGGCTATATCTAATAAATACATGTTTTCCCCAAGTCTTGACATTGTGTCTGAAACACAAAGTCGTACCAAAGCTTCACATTGACATTTGCCAGGTTCAACAGCAAGCGGCAATAAAACTAGAGAAGTATTTAATGAATCAGGATGAATAATAGAGAAACCCACCAAGCACCAATACTAAGCAACCACTGCCTGTAATTCACTTCTCAAAGCATCTCAAAAATGGATGCTAAGAAGGTGAAGAAACTCAATATATGAGGATGTACCCAGTGTTAGTCATATTCAGAACACAGACCCAGTGAAATGGATGGACATGACTAAATAAGGTTGATTCGTTCCAGTGGGTCTACCTTGAGTAAAACTTGGTTTGATATACAGTGGTACCTCGGGTTAAGAACTTAATTCGTTCTGGAGGTCCATTCTTAACCTGAAACTGTTCTTAACCTGAAGCACCACTTTAGCTAATGGGGCCTCCCGCTGCTGCCGCTGCACGATTTCTGTTTTCATCCTGAAGCAAAGTTCTTAACCTGAGCTCTTATTTCTGGGTTAGCGGAGTCTGTAACCTGAAGCGTCTGTAACCTGAAGCGTCTGTAACCTGAGGTACCACTGTATAACCCATTGTACTTTTCAGCCTTCAATGTCTTTATATTAAGAAACTCAACACACAGTAGATTCTATAGTGGAGAATAAAGTGCAGATTCAACAGCCTTAATAGGACCAGGTTGCTCAAGGGAGGAATCCATGAGAAGCCACTGCCACATAACCTCAATTAGTTTCAGTTTGGTGATCTTAGGGTCAATGTGTCTTGCTGTTAACCAGAGGGTTGGTGGTTTGGGCCCACCCAGGGATGGCTATGGGCAGGATTCCTGCATTGCAAGGAGTTGGACTAGATGACCCTTGAGATCCCTTCCAACTCTACAATTCTATAATTCTATGACATCATTATAGCATCAGGACTGCTGCTAGAGACAGGCTGTTAGGGTGTGCAAATGTTCCCTGCCGATATGACAATGTGGGTGGGTTTTACACAGACTGGTGGTCACCATATCCATCATCAGGAAAGACTTACGTGGGGGAAAGAGGAGTCCCTCACCCTTCCTCCTAAATTGTAGTTTGGCTCACTCATATGATCCAGACGTATTTTTATTTATTTTTATTTTAAATGGACAGGTTACCTCTTCAAGGAAGATGCAAGTCCACAATAAAGCAGTCCAATAATACAAGACACTGAAACTGGTACACTAATACAAGCTACAGAATAAGACCACATGCAACACTATGGCACCTTGAGAACCAACAATTTTAAGTTTATGTGGGACAGAACCCACTTCATCAAATGCAATGAAGTCTCATCCTCACTCTTCTGTTGTTTTTGCTGAACAGACAAAGGCTATGTACACACTATTCCTTTAGAGCACATTTCTCTCAAAGCATTCTGGGCACCATGGTTTACCCCTCGCAGAGTTACAATTCCCAAACATCCTTAAGAAACTACAGTACCTAGAATTCCTTGAGGGTCGGGGGAATGTGCTTCAAATGTATAGCTTTAAAAGTATATTGTGTATGCAGTCTATCACAGCTATTCTCAAGACCAGCAAAAGTAGCTTATCTGCCTAGCTTGTGAAAGCCATCCTGAGTGTGCTTTGCCTATGTTTTCCCTTGAAGGTAATAATTGGCTTCCCAAAGACATTTGCTCCATATTGCAATCTGCTTGCTGCCTTTAGTACCATATAGTATAGGCCACGAAGGTTGATTTTTTTATTTTTATTTTTTGAGAGGTTTTGGCAATTGATAGGGTGATATTTGCGCAGAAGGCTGAGCTGAATCAGATACCATGTGGCTGCTTCTGACTATAATTTTGTGAGCCATGATCTTAAACACATTTACTCGGAAGTAAATTCCACTGAAGTCAATGAAGATGTCATTTCCAAGTAAATGAGCTTAGGAATGGACTCTAAGTGGAACTCCTTAAAGTTGCATACTCAAGGATGTGTGACAATGATGATGATGAAAATGTGCAAAACTTTTCACAGTTTGCAATTGTATTTCAACTAGTTTGAAAGTCAGTAGTCTTACAAAAAAAAGCATCCCCCAAACCCACTGACATTGAGCTGCAATTTGTGGTAAGATCTAATTAATTTTTTTGCTCCTAAGAATAATTTATTATTTACACTTCTTATTATATATGTATTTTAGCTTCATTAGTCTGCAATGCTGGAAAAAATTATACCTTCAAGTCCTATTTATCAAATTAATGGTGCAATTTCATAGTGACACATTCCACATTCATTAAACCAAGTACAGTAAAAATACATTTAAATTAGATTAGTGTGATGTAATAAAGATCCCAGAGTATGGGATAATATTCTGGCCATAAAGGCACGCCCAGACTCAGTTGAAAGCAACTTTGAGATAATTTTTAAAAATTGATTTTGGCAGTGGTGTAAGGGCAAGAATCAGGAATAATGCTTTCCTTCCCCCCCCCCCCCCGCAGTTTTGTATCTGCTGGGTGAATACGATTCTTTAAGGCAGCACTAAAAGGGGGTGGGGAGGGAAATTAATGTTCTTCTATAGCTGTTATAGAAGCCCACCACAAAATGAGCCAGCAAACATTGACTTTACAGATTAAAGTGCCACAAGGACTGAACCAACAAATCTGTAAATTAAATAGAACATATCTACAGTCACTTTTGTACTGAACCAGATTTGCAATCATCTTGCAGTCTTCAGGACTAGTAACTTGATATTTATATATATGGATGCTAAGACTGTAGCAAAATTTTCTTGGTGCAAGATTTGGGTGACAATATTGCATTTCATTTGTTTGTTAGCACAGGTAGTACAATAATACTGTGTCAAAGATCGCTCTGTAAGGTGCCTTATGATCGTAACATTCGGCATAGTGTGCCTCATCATTTAAATTATTTGGCATGTGACTCCATGAGAATGGTTCAATCCAGCCTGCAGATCAATATATTATTTATAGAACCGCCTACTGTATTATATTATATCAATACTACTACCAAGAGTAACAACCTTCGGTAAATCCTATTATTTCCACAACTATACTAATAACACGAGGAAGTACAGATAAAATAAAAGTTTATGTCCATAGTTGCTTTGCAGACACCTCCTCTGGTATGGTATAAATATAATATATGAGGCTTGGCGGTGTAATACAGTTTTTATTTCAGTTTTTTAGGGATGGCCATGCACATCCATAACTCATGAAAATAAAAAGTGTATTACACTGCCAACTGTTACATATTCTCTAGTAAAGCAAAAACGGCAAGATAAATTTATTTTAGGGCTGCTTCTTTTTTTGCCTACCCCCCACCCACTGCGTGCTTAGCTGATACGGTCATGATGAAGTGTTGGGAATGAATATTATTTACTGAGCTTCTTTTCTATGGCAAAACCACAGCCGGTGCTGTCTAGCTGTCAGTCACGTCTGCCCGCCAGATCTTGCACACGTTTCCATTTCCAGGTCCTTGCCTGTTGTTGGTTTTGATTTGATGCTGCTCTGTTTTCTACTGTTCCCTGGGAGCGAATGGAAGAAAGATGGCTTCTCCATTCTCCTGGTTCCTAGGCTTGCTGAGGTACATGCCCCCTCATGTCTTAAGAGCCCAAACATCTGTGCAACACATGTGCCATAGGCAGCACTTCTCGAACGTATGCATAATAGAGCCAGTGAAGAAGTATCCCAGCTGCACAGTGTATATAAAAGTGAACAGGAGGGAAAGAATTTATTTAATTTATAGACAGAATGGTAAACATGGTAGATTACTTAGCTACAAGCAGGCTAATGGAGGCGGAGAGGAGGCACAGAAAATCCCTCACTTGCTTTTCAAAAGCACAATTCTTTTCTAATAAGACTGAGCTCACAAGGACAGAAAATACCTCCACATGGTTCCATCTCCATCATTGAGTCTGTCTAACCCTTTGTCATTCTGCCATTTCCCCTGGTTGACACCCCCCCCCCCCAAGTCACCACACTCTCCCTGCTTATGCGAACCCTGTGGGAAATCTTACAAAATTATGCAAATTCTATAGGAAGGGCTATAACAAAGTGGTCGAACATCTGCTTTGCATGCAGAAAGTTTAATTCCAAGGATCTTTAGGTAGGCCTGGAAAAGAGCCCTGTCTGAAACCCTGGAGGATCACTGTATACAGCAGATTCCCACATTCCCATTTTGTGCAAAAGGTCATCTTCACTTAAGCAACAGCTAAAATGAATTCACACACAACATATACACCCCAAACTTTCTTCAGAATTCTCCTTTGAGAATTTTGATAGTGAAAGTTCTCCAAATAGTCTTCAAATAGTCAAATATCCAGCAAATCTCTGGCAGTTCACAATGTATTTGACAACCCATGTGGTTTCTAGTAATTTTTCTGAGCTATGGCTAGGGACATGTCACAGGTATGACAGACTTATCTAAACAAGTTTTAAAAAACTGCAGAAAAGGCACCAAGTATATTTGTGCTTTGTGAAAGCTGCTTCCATGGTCCAGAATGGCTGGCAACACGGAGAAAGTATTCCACTTTCTTTCTACCTAGCATGTAGTTTGGAGTAATGATTTGGCCATTGCCTATATACTAAGATTGTATCCTTTTGCCTCTAGGTACTGGACTCCACTAGTCACAGTAGCTGTTCTCTTATCATAAAACAAAAGAATATGGTTTATATTTTAATATTGGTAGAAATTATTAAATTTACATATAGTGGTACCTCAGGTTGAGAACTTAATTCGTTCTGGAGGTCCATTCTTAACCTGAAACTCTTCTTAACCTGAAGCACCACTTTAGCTAATGGGGACTCTTGCTGCTGCCACACCGCCGCTGTGCTTTTTCTGTTCCCATCCTGAAGCAAAGTTCTTAACCTGAGGTACTATTTCTGGGTTAGCGGAGTCTGTAACCTGAAGCATCTGTAACCTGAAGCATCTGTAACCTGAGGTACCATTGTATTTGGCCAGGTTAAGTAGCAGAATATCTGCACTACATAAACTTTCAGAGACAGGGTGGGATGGGTATTCATCTCCTGCATATGCCTGTTTAGATGCTTTTGCATTTGGATATTAGCAAACAGGAAAGCAACCTTTGTGGGTGAGAAGTGCACATACAGAGTCTGTGAACCATAGCCTTTAAACATGCCTCAGATGATACAGCCTTGATCTGACTCAAAACTCCCAGACAAGCAAAGACACTTGGCAGAGAAGCAAAACACTGACCTCATTGTTAGTGTGGTTGATACATTCTCGATATATGCAGAGGCGAATGTAGGGTCCCCTGTGCCCTTGGCAAGGAGCTGTATTGGTGCCCCCCCCCCCGAAAAAATGGATTGAAGAAGACGGGGGCTTGCCATGTCCTTTTCTGGTCCCTAGCAGTTATCTTCTGCTCCCATCTTGCCTACGCTTACAGTTCTGTCTTTCTACCCTGCTTTCCTTCCCCAGCTCCCTATTCCCACCGTTAAGTGAATCATTGGAATATACAGAGGTGCCGTAAAATTTGCAGCCATGCAGTGGTCCGTGCCACATTCAAACACCAAGCATTGGGCTGCATCCCAGCACCCAAGTTCCATATGAGCACATCTCATTTAGAATGCTAGGATATCTGCATGTGCAACTGAGCGCAGGATTCCATGCGTATGTGCTCTGTCAAGAATAAATAACCATAAGCGGCGTTTGTTCATAATTATCTTACAGCATCAACTGGGTCTCCCACACCGAAGTTAATTGCATTATTTTAATATTAATGATTATTAATTGTTGTCACTTTGTATTACTAGCACAGGGGCAGCTGGTACTCACGGTGGTTTTGCCTAGAAGGATCCCTCACTTTAGCACTCATTATTTTCTACAGGAGCTTTGTGTAATTAAGTTTGAAAAGGTTCTGACAAATAAGGGGTGTGTAATAAATAATGTAGTGGAAAACAGAAAAGGAGAAGTGAAATGGGGGCTGCTCTTCCCACTCCGATTGTTCCTATCACAGCTGTAGTCAAAGGGTCCTGTGGCCCCTGGTACATTCACCTGGATTTCCCAAATCAATATCAGATTTTCTCCGTTCCATCCTTAGACTTCATTCTGGAATTGGTCTATAATCAGACTCTAGAATTTATCTCTTATCTGCCTCTGCTGATAGAGTATCTCATCCTACTTAGTTTCCAAATACTGAGTATACATATATTGTTTCCAAGCTTGCACATGCCCTTAATCACGTTACACACCAGAGAGTATTTATATTTTGATATAATTTCTCCAGAGTTGTGGGAGGTTACTCTGTACACCTCAGTTACTCGGGTCATTTACTGTCTCTCAACCTATCCTACTGGGTTGTTCTGATAATAAAACAGGGAATTGGATAGTCATGTGACCACCTTGAGCTCTTTGGAGGAAAAGGTGGTATATAAATAAATGTAATCATGATAATAAATAGATAAAAATCATTGAGTCCCACTTAGCTTCAAAGAAAATATACTTGTTGTTCTTACCAGTGATAAAATGACATCAAAGAATAAAAGGACTATGTGGCTTGAACTGCCTGAATGTTACTGAAGAGGAAAATGGTTAGTTGAAGTAAAACTTATTCCCAAACTCTGCTCGCAGAAACCTATACTCATTGCACAGCCACCTGCAAGGGAGCCAACTCCTAGGGGCCAAGGTCCCTTCAGTCCTCCAATAATATATTTGAGGGGGCTGCCACTCAAATGGTGTAGGTGCACCCGGTCATGTGATCAATTATGCAGGGCGGAGTTTACCTTGACCCACCCACCCACCCCAATATTTATTCAAGTTGTCACTTCTGGCCACCTGTATGGCAAAGCTCCAGGAGGCAAGGTGTTTCAGGGCATGCTCAAAGTACCCACTGAACCCAGCATCTCTGTAACACTATTGCCTGATACTGCTGGTAGTGGGGATAGATTCTAGGATCTGTCTAATTGGATCTGGCCTTCCAGATGCCAACTTTCTGCCTGCTATCTGCCGAGATCCGATCCCCATAAGGCTTCCTACACCCCGACTTCTTTAGTGAAGAAATGGAAGAGTATTTAGCCATTGCAAAACTACTTTGCCCTCATCTCTTCTCTGAGGCATACAGTTAAGGAAGGATTTTTGAAACTAAGAACAAAATACCTGTACTATGGCTTTTTAGCCAGCAGTGTTGTTCACAGCATAACACTTCACTTCTGATTGGGGTTGCAAAGGTCAGGCGATAGCAGAGTGAACTGCTGTTTTAATGCTGAGCAGTACATTTTGTGATCTTTCTTAGGTAGCCCATATGGAACAGCGTAGCACCCAAGCAAGAGGGAGGGTAATTCTTCTGGAATGAGCGGAGTGGTATGACTAGCAAGGGGCAGAGAGAAACATTTGATACTGATGGCTGGTGCCAAGATGAAGGCTGTTACCTACTGTGCTACAATTGCCTTGTATCAGCTTTTAGCAAAAATGAAATCAGCAGTGCAAGATATGGCAGGATATATAACTTCCACAAAGACAGCCAAGTTTATTTCTCCCATCGTTTACACCTCGTGTCAATCAGGGATAGATCCACGAAAGGCCCTGGAGTTACAAGAGGCATGTAGTTGCCCTAGGAAATGGGGGGTGAGGGGTGGGGGAATGATGATAGAAAAATGCTTTACTTTTTCAGTGGTAGTAAAACTTTGAAATAAGAAGCTAACAGATGGAATCTGATCTTTGCTTGGGCTCATCTGCAGATTATTTCCCCCTGTTTTTTTAGGCATGCTCATATTGTAATGCAATCTTCGCCAACATGGTGCCCTCCATATGCTTTGGATAATGAGATGCGGAGAGAACAGAGATTGGCAGATTCGCTCATTCCTAGTTGCAGATGCCATGTTTACTGAGCATCTATCCTGATTTGTTAGCACAAAGTTTGCAGGGTAGTTAAGGATGTCAGCTATTTACTGAGCATTCGTTCTGATTTGTTTGTGGGAAGGTTAGATGCTGCCGCACCAAACGAGCGTTATCCCACACTTTCCAGTGTATTTTTTCTATCACATTCCCTATTGCAAGAAGGCTAGCATTTTGCGGAAACGGCTTTGTTCTGCAAGAGTACTGAATCACATTTAACTCTGCAATCTGAATATGCCAGGATTGAATCCCAGCCCCCAGATAGCAACAGCCTTGAAGTGTTGTAAGATTTAATTGTTAGTCTAGTTGCTTCTGTGCATGGAGTAAGGGGGTAGAGACCTTCTCCTTCACTTCAAGCTGCAAAATACTTTGAGCCCTCCCTATTGCTTTGAGAGCCAGTGTGGGGTAGTGGTTAGAGTGCTGTACTATCAACTAGGAGACCAAGGTTCTAGTCCCCCTTCAATCATGAAGTTCACAGGCCGCTCACTATCTCTCCGTATATCCTATATCACAGAATGTTGTGAGAATAAAATGGGGAGAGCAAAAAGCCATGTATGCTGCCGCTGAGCTCCTCGGAGAAAAGGTTGGGTATAAAAGTAATTGATTAATTAAACCATTGATTGAAGGGTGATACACAAATCTTCAAAAATAAAAAACAAAACCACAGTGCACCAGATAATCCACCAGGTAATGAATCTGACTTGTCACTGCACTGACCAGCTGCTATAGAGTTCATTTTTACATTGCCAATGGTCAAGCTGCTGAATGCTGAACATAGTTTTAACAATATTGATCTGACAAGTTCTGTTATTCTACCTAGCAGGAAGAAAATTGTTGTGCTGCTGCTGCTGTATATGTGTGAGCACAGCTACAGGAAGGCAAAAAAAAAAAAAAAGGTACAGCACAGCCTACTGTAATTTCGATTAAGTGCAAATAAAAGTGCAGGCTTTAACCAGTACAATTCTCAAGAGTGCAAGTTTTTGTTCTTTTAAAGTAGATGTAGGTAGAGATAATACACATTTCTTGAGATCTGAACTTTGCGTACAACCTACCAGGCACTTTGGTTCCAAAATCTTCCTTCAGTGGGGTCTAACCAGAATCCTCCCTAGGGCTCCCACTGAAATGTAGCTGTACCTGGTGAATTGCATCAAAGGTGGTATTCAGCTAAGCTTCACTTGAAGGGTATGTTTATGTTGAATTATATGGGGTGGTGAGCTGGAGTTCCTGGTTGTGTATCCCCCCAGACTTTGCCACTGGCCATCTTTACATTCCCATGCTATGCAGGCTTCAGCTTTCAGTCCTATTCTGATATAGTAAACAATGAATAGATACCATGATATGGTAATTATCTGACATAACAGAAAGCAATGATGCATGATAAAATACTTAGGGTTGCAAACGTTAATCACTTTAATTAGTAGATTAATCAAGCTTTAGTTGATTAATTGGGCAAATTTGAATTGGTGGGGCTGGGGCTAAAGAGCACATTTTTAAAGCTCTTTTAGTTTCAGTGTGTTATTACAAAACACAAACAAAAAATATGGGAAGGAAATATTAAGTGGCATTTTCTTTTAAGCGATGCCTGCTAAATGGTATGTTGTCAAAATTTACCTTATAGGTGTCCTCAAAAGGAAACCTATACAGAAGATTTGGTAAGAAACAGATTTATCTGAAAGTGATTGAATAATGAATTAAAATTTGTATGTTTAATCAAATAAAAACTAGTGAACTGCCTTTGTTTGTTTGTTTGTTTGTTTGTTTGTTTGTTTGTTTCAGTAGATTTCTGCCTCATCCTTTCTCCCAAAGGCAGTTCAGGGTGGTTAACAAATATATAAATATAACAATACAAAATACAATAATGACAAAAAAAAAAAATCCCAGTTGAAATCCCAATAAATACATACCAAAAAAACCCAAAAACCACAGCAGTAAGGTAAGTAGGAATAGTCTTACACCCTAAAGGTGTCACAGTGTGAACCTCTGTTTTATCAGTATTCACTTTATTTTATTGCCCTTCATCCAGCCCATCACTGATTCTAGACAATAGTCCAGCACTTCAACAGCCTCTCTTGATTCTGATGAAATGGAGAGGTAAAGCTGGATGTCATCCACATACTGTATTGACACCACCACACTTCAGATCTTCTTATGATTTCCCCCTAAGTGGCTTCATGTAGATTTTAAACAGCCTTAACTTACAACTTATGTCAATTTGGGTTGTCAGGTGATAACTGCAGCTATTTTTAAAAAATAAGTGCAACCATTATAAATATACCCCCTATATTTCAGTATAGTATACTGTAATCCCATTTGTTCGGGACACGGGTGGCGCTGTGGGATGAACCACAGAGCATAGGGCTTGCTGATCGGAAGGTCAGCAGTTTGAATCCCTGCGACGGGGTGAGCTCCCATTGATCGGTCCCAGTTCCTGCCCACCTAGCAGTTCAGAAGCATGCCAAAGTGCAAGTAGATAAATACCGGTAGGTACCACTCCAGCGGGAAGGTAAACGCTGTTTCCGTGCACTTCTCTGGTTCGCCAGAAGTGGATTAGTCATGCTGGCCACATGACCTGGAAGCTGTACGCCAGCTCCCTCGGTCAGTAAAGCAAGATGAGTGCCGCAAGTGGACTTAACTGTCAGGGGCCCCTTTACCTTTACCTTTAATCCCATTTGCACAGTCCTTGCGTAAATGTGGCACCATATAATTATAAAGCAGAGCTGCATTTCTGGCCCCAGTATTGAGTGTGTTGCTTGGACCTGCCTATAGACATCCATGAACTGGATGGGAGACCTGATTGCATGAAAGTCTATACACAAGGAGCAGCTCATGCGTAGGCTTTTCCCTTGCCGATGGCCGTGCTAACTTGCTGACGTTTACAGACAAGACCCGGCAATGTACTCAATGGCATTCCTGATTCCTGAGGGCCAGGAGAATAATCCCACAGCTGGGTAATTATATGATGACCCCTTCATGTGAGTAACGTATGAAGGGGGCTTTACCGTTTGAAGTCCACAGGAGAAAAGTGCTTTCCCTTGGCACAATTGTCTTAAATCTGAACAATAAGGTCCCGGTGAAGAAAATATATTTCATCAAACCATAGATGTCTCCCTGAAAATACAAAAGAAAAGGGGGGAGTAGCTTTGAAATCAAGGGCTTTCCTTGCAAATTAAAATGTGGCCCGTTGTTATTTTTGTCTTTTGTCAACCTCTCAAATAGATGGCAGTCACGTTTCCAAGCCTGTCTCTACTGAGAATGAAGATGCTTGTGATTTATAGCAAGTCATGTGGTTTGAAGGTTTAAGAAACTCTAAATTCACAAGATTCACCATAAAAGTGCCAAGAGTTAGAAATGAGTTGTTAATATCGAGAGCACTGTTAGCACATGATACTGTTACTTCAAATACTTCGCTATTGGGTGGGAGGACAATTTTTTTGAGTTCCTGCTCCTCTTGTTATTTCTTGTTCCAGTTTCCTGCTTACCACCTACCATTTGCTACAACTCCTGTTTGGCCTTATTTCCCTCTGCCTTGCTGCTTTGCCTAGTCACTTCCCAGGGTGGGTATACAGTCAAGATTGGAGGGTGGTCTCATTTGAACACCAAAAGGAGCACAACAGTGAGGTGAACCTTCCCATCAACTAAAAGTATTGTGGTGTAAACAGAACAGAGCAGGATGAACATACAGGGAAAGGGCAATATCCCCAAGAGAGCGAAAAGTTGCAATTCTGTTTGTAGTTTACAGTGGAAAAGCAATGATTTATTAGTACAAGGAGCCACCCAGGTAAGAAGCAGCCCATAACTCCAAGCCGCTCCAGAAAATGCAAGTAGTCTACAAACTAGGGCTAGTTAGAAGTAGCCTAGCAGCCCTCAAAGTCCAGATAAATTGTCAGCTGTTTTGTTATCAAGTATGTTCAGCTGTTGATAGCCAACTTATCTACTCCCAAGATGCCCAGCACAATTACAGGGTTTCCCTGCTCATCTGCTGTTGTTTTCAAACAAGCCGGGCCCCTCAATTGTTCCATCCTCCCTCTGTTCATAGCAGATAAGGACGTAGTAACAGCATATATACAAATACAAATGCCACCTAGTGGTGTCCCTTTGGATTTGAAGCTGGTCTAGCCTAGGTATCACCATACCAAGACTTCCTGCCACCTTTCATCTGGTCACCAAGTAGGAACATATAATAAAACATGTCGTTTTGACTACCAGTCACTTCAAGACACGACCTAGGGTTGTTGTTGTTGTTTAATTATTAAATCCACTTCCAGATTTGTTCAATCTTAATTATTTGAACAAATGTAAGGTGATGAAGTATTATGAAAGCTGAATTGCTTTTAAAGGTTTTTATATTGTTGTACACTGCCCTGGTGTTTTGTGAGAGGTTGGTATATACTCTTATGAATAAAAAATAAATACAAAAAATGTAATAAAATGCTATCCATCCTGAAAACCGATGCATACTGGCAGGAAATTGCCACAGAGACTCCTAATAACAGTAGGATAAGTTGGACTGGGCAGCTAGAGAAAATTGCCCCTCACACCTTCAGCTACAATCCTTTGCATAGTTATCCTGCTTGCAAAGATTTTAAGTGAGGGCTCATTTTCACTAATCGTTTAAAGCAGTATCATACCATTTCAAACAGTCATGGCTTCCCCCAAAGGATCCTGGGAAATGCAGTTTGTTCAAGGTGTTGAGAGTTTTTAAGAAACCTCTATTTGCCTCACAGGGCTTGTTTCCAGACTTCCCCAGGAAGAGAGATTGACTATTAAACCACTCTAAGAATTGTAAGTCTGTGAGGAGCCGGGCAGGAAACAGACACCCAGTTCTGCCCTCCTTGCCTCCTTGCCATTTTTTTCACTATGCACTCAGATTTGCCCCAGACAATGATACAATGAACAGGTACTATGATAGCTTCTGGTTCCAGCACAACAGGTACAGAATATGACACAGCTTCATCAGTATGAGCTGTCAGTATGCCTAAAAGGCAAGTCTAGTTATAATCTCCCATGTATAATTAAGGGAATGCTTCCTAATATTGTTTGCCGCCTCATTTTAGATCACTTCCCAGTCAGCAAGTCACAGTTTCATTTCACATGGTCTATAAAATGTCAAGCAGCATGTAAATTTCTACTCTGTAAACACGGACACTTCATGGATTGCTTTATAAAACACAAGGAGGTAAATTTATCCAACCAATGTCAGAAACTTTTAAAAAAACAAACACTGAAGCTAAGGCATAAGAAAGTAAGGAAATGACAACTTAATGGCAAAAGCCATGTCTTCGAACAGCCAGGCACCATGGTGTGACCTTTATTTACTTTTTATAATGCCCCCCAGTGTGCCTAAGTGTTGGTGGACATATGTCATGTTTCATCCTCAAGGGCCTAAGTGTGAATTTCCTGTTATTTTTCACCCCAACTTTAAAAATCGTTTCAATGCAGTGTTTGTTGTAGGGACTTCATGCATTTTATATACTGTCAGCGACTAGCCATGAGAAATCACAGCTGCAGAGAAAAATAATGAGGAAATGTACACAGGAGAGGAAAAGGAAGGCTTTGGAGCAGAACTTTCAGCCCAGGCCCTTTGTGTACATTTCCTCATGAGGGCCAGCTGTACATTTGCATCCAGGTTGCTGCTATTCTGGTATCCAGGCACTTGGACCCACAAACTTGGAGGCTTCTTCACTGCTGCCCCAGTCCATTGTTTCCTATGGCCCCTATCTGCCAGTGCACAAGAACCAGAGCAGCAGGACCCAGAGCCAGAGGAGCCTCTGTCTCCACAAATACAGGCTCTGAGGTGTTAGGAGCAGAGGGAGGGGCACTCTAGAAGGCTGAGGCAGGCAAAGGCCAGGTGGGGCTCGCTAGCTCTGAGAGGATGCCTATGATTCCTCAGCTGGAGTAGGCTTGGAACAGGTGAGGGTCACATGCTTCATCAAGCCCAGATGCTTCAATCAGCATGCGAAGCACAGAAGGGAAGCAGAGCTGAGCTGCTGTGTCCGTTCGCGGACTTCTGCTTGGATGTTCCTGGTCCCTAGCTAGCAAGACCAGTGGTCAGGCATGATGGGAATTGTAGTCTCAAAACATCTGGAGGACCGAGGTTGAGGAAGCCTACTCTACAGGACTGTGCTTTGGACATGTGGCTTGACCCTGGACTGGGAACTCAACATACTGACTTGCTGCCACGTAGGCCAGGACTTCAGGATGCTGGAGGTATATATAGCCAGCATGCCCAGTATATGTCCAAGTGGGCAGTCAGCAATACATCTTGTCGTATCAAATTCCATAGGTTAACCATGTTCATGGCAAATTTTCTTTTGTCTCTCTTGAACCACCTACCATTCAGTTTTATGGAATGGATCACTCCCCCTTCCCTTTCCCTACAACTTTACCCTCAAGCAAAGCAGCAGCGCCACTCTCAATGGTTTCATCCTATAAAGTCACGTCTACCCAATAGGAGGATAATCTGATAAACTGGGGGGAACTGAGCTCAAAACCTCTCCACTCAGGGTAGAAGCCAATTTGATTCTGTGTTTTTCGGTGGGCACTTTCTGCCACTCCCTTTTTTGCCTACTGCTACTTCGGTGCTTTCATCTTTTTTTCAGCCATGCTCATAACTATCCCTGGTCTTTTTTTACTGTACTGTATAGTCTTTTCTCTTTTGATCCCTCAGATTTAAGTATAGGGGTTTTTTAAAAAAGATTTTCTTGATTTACAAAAGTGTGTGCAATGTGTCTCTCTTATATATTCTTTTTTTCCATGTAACATTTTTCCAAATCAGTTTCATTTGTTGAGACATTGGGAAGAAAAGGACGAAAGAGGTGGGGGGGTGGGGGGATTGGGGTCAGGTGGCGATGTTTCTATTTTACTTGCTTTATGTAGGGTTTGGTGTCAGCGTTTTGTGCAAATCTGAGGGATCAACAAAACACCCACCCACCTCACTCACACATGAAAACAAAGACCAGCACAGCCAACCACAAATGAACAACCACACCTTAGGCCAACCCCAACCTCTCTCATCACCAAAGGAACACAAGTGAACAGCCTAAGGTGTGGTTGTTCATTTGTGGTTGGCTGTGCTGGTCTTTGTTTTCATGTGTGAGTGAGGTGGGTGGGTGTTTTGTTGATCCCTCAGATTTGCACAAAACCAGAAAATTGCACAAGCATACCACATTAAAATGTGTGCACTGATCATTTAAAATTGCATGCTACATATGAATCAAAAATACCAAAGTTGCTCCTCATAGGCAAATTCAAATTTGAGGGGTGTGTGGAGAGAGAGGATTAACAATGATATAATGCCCAAATAGAGGCAAACCCTTATTTGGGGATGACAACACCAAGTTGCTGTGGAACCTCCAGATCCATGGTACAGCTATAGTAGCATCCCATACACAAGGATTTATGGGGAAATTATGGAGTTAGAATGAACTCCATGCATCCCCCTCCAGTTTTTTTCTCTTGATTTGGATTTCTCCACAAGACTCAGTCAGTCGGACTCACTGGGAGTCTGACTCAGAGTTGTTCTCAGCTAGGTTTCTGCTCCCCCCTGTACTCCCCTTAAAATATGCTCTAGAAGGTTCAGAAGCTTCCCAGAAAAGGGGGGGGGGGTTAGCATGGAAGGCCAAAGGGAGAACTGACAAAAATCGCCTCCCACATTCTTCCATTATCAGAAGCTTGACCTGGATTCAAGCTCCTTCCTCAGACAGGAGGACTGTTCCCATTGATGGAAGATCTCCTTTGGAGCTCATCCAGGGAAATCATGATAAATGGATTTGATCAAAAGAAAAAAAAAGCCCTTTTAATAGTGCTGCATATGTTACATTGTAGTGTTGGCTGAACTGATTTTATTGAGGTCTGCAATTAAGTTATTCTTGCTCTCTTACATTTGCTTCACCATTTGGTTTAAAGATAGGAACAACAAATGTGACTGAGAATGTGAATACCTGGAAGTAAGCCGGACTGAATTCAATGGGATTTCAGCAGCATGCCTAGGATTGCACTGTTGCTCTTTTCCTCTGGAGTAGGCTAGTTCTTGCAGGTGCTAGGAAGATGTTGCTCCCAATTTGCAACACTGCATGACAGATAAGCCTGTGACTAACGATTATTGCTTCTTTTGACATTTCTGCCATTCTTAATTTTATGAGGCTCTCTCGGGTCATTTTGCTGATCCTCGGGAGATTCTTCACGGTGTACGAGGGAAGTGACTGGACTTAACTTGGACCCAATGCTGTAACTCTTTTATGTCTAATGGATAGAGAAAGTGGGTTGTATCACTCCATGCATACACATCTGGTATCCCTTGGTTGTGAATGTGACTCCAGATGGTGATCAAGAAGGTGGTTTTATAACCCACTTTAAGACAACTGTCTGCTGACAAGATATGTGTTTTCTTCCCCCGAGAGCATGCTGCTCAGATGGATAAGTGCGAGTGGTTGAAATTTGGTTGTTAACTCTGAATAATAATAATGCTTTGCATATCCACAGCATCTTTTATTCAAAGATCTCAATGCACTTAAAAAAAAAATGCCAGTCATTAATTGGATCACATCATAACTAACTAAAGGCAGGTAGCTAATGTCATAATGTTCCAGTTTACCAGATAAGGAATCTTGACACTGAGTAGATGATATAGAGTTGCCTCTAATCATATACCCCAAACAGTTTTATTTTTGATGATTCCTTCCCCAGGCCTGATTTGGACATAATCAACAGGAACTATTGAGCAGGTTGACAAGCATCCCCTGCAATTTAGTTGTAGGTTGTCATTCATATATATATATATATATATATATATATATATATATATATATACACACAAAAAATACCTGTCCTCCAAGGACTAGATAGGTAAGATTTTGGCTTCAGGCTTCAGTGAATGGCTATGACTTGCTCTTGGTGTGACAAAGGTAGAGGGCAGCCTCATTTCAGTGTCAGGGGTGGGTTTCTATTGTCTGCATTGTTCTGTACTTAATTCTCTCTTCCCTCCCTCAAGTTGTACAGATTGTTTTGTGGCAGAGAAAACACCTGGGTGGTTTCATTTTTTTTTACACGCGGTTTCCCCCCTTGAGTGTTCTGCACTTTCCTCATCTCTTAGCAGCGTGGTAACTGCAGTTTATAACTTCAGAATACGTATTGTGCAAATGAGAAAAGCGGGGGGGGAGGCAGTGAAGGGGGGGGCAAAGTGAGATTATTATTTTTTGCTCCTTGACTAATACTGATGACTAGGGGGGAGGGGGTTCCCCTCCCAAGCTCAGAATGCAGCTCTGAATTATACAAATGTTACTGTGAAAAGAATAGAAGACATGTTCTCCTAATCCCTTCGAGAGGGTGAAGTAATGGCATGGGAGACAAAGAATGAAGTGTGGGTGGGCAATATTGCCTGTTCATTTCCTCTGCTTAGCTCCTGATTGTCACTCCTGTGCCTCTGAGCTGCCCATAAGCTTCCACAGCACTAAAGGTACAGTGGCTTAATTATGTAGCCTGCTATTTGCTAAGGTCTGAGCCGCATCCCACATCTGAGGCAGATTGGATTATTACGCCAATTTATTGACACATTTCCCCCCTTTAGCAGCTCATCCTTCGCTTCAGAAGCATAAGAATAGGTATTTGAAACACTGCAGTGTTATGACACAATTTATATTTTAAAAAGCAATAATACGTGTAACATTATTCTTTTCCTTTTTTAAAAAAAACAAAAAGATCCAGCCGCCAACAACAACAACAACAAAATCCCTTGAATTTAAAATAATGGATACCTGTAAGTAGGAACTCACTTGAGAGATTTTGCTCAAGTAACATATAACTATCAGTGGATCATCCCAAGGGAATTGCTGCTGTATCTGGCAGAAGCTGTTTGCAGCGGAATAAACAGACAAGTGCTCCATATATCATCTTAAGTAAGACAAATAAAGTTGCGTTTCCGCCTTACAACGATGTCATTGTCAGTTATATAAGAATAATTCGGTATGACTTTTTATGAATCTTTCCCCTGTGCAGAAGTACAATGGCCTAATTTTCTACCCTGCATATTATAAATAATTGTCCTCCTTCAGCAGTCTAATGCCAAACCAAAACTACTCTCCTGCTGAGTAGAGAGGTTTGGTACGTACACATTGCTACGGGTGAGTTATTCGCCCTTCAGCAAAAATGGTAGCCTTTCCCTGCATCCTTTGCGCTAGCCATTCAGGTCACTAAAAAGGGGTGGTGAAAAGGGAGGCTTTAAAACAGGTCTCCCCTGCTGTCTTGGGACCTTTCCACAGTATGCACCTCACATTTTTTTTAGACAACACCTAAAAGTATCGAGGGTAAAAGCGGCAAACAAGTGTTTGAAAACAGACAGGCGGACTTTTTGGAGACCAGGATTGTCTGCAGCTCCCTGTTGCATGTACAATGTGTGGCAAATTCGGGTTTGCTGCTGGGTAATTGAGATGTTGCCACTGCATTTATGAGGCAAATCTCATAGGTAAGAACATAAACAGAGGCCTGATGGATCAAACCAAAGTCCTATCTAAACCATCATCCTAGTTCCTAGAGTGAGCAACCAGATCCCTTTTGAAAGCTCAGTCCAGGACATGGGTGCAATTGCCTTCTCCCAATGCTGTTCCTCAGGGACACGGGTGGCCTAGGGCTTGCTGATCAGAAGGTTGGCTGTTTGAATCCCTGCGATGGTGTGAGCTCCCATTGCTCGGTCCCTGCTCCTGCCCACCTAGCGGTTCGAAAGCATAAAGTGCAAGTAGATAAATACCGTATTTTTCACCCCATAGGACGCACTTTTCCCCCTCCAAAAATGAAGGGGAAATGTGTGTGCGTCCTATGGGGCGAACGCAGGTTTTCGTTGAAGTGCGCACCGACCCCTCTCACTCTCCAGGCTTCAGGAAGCTATCCGCAAGCCTTGCAAGCCCGGTGGGAGTTCCCGCGGGCTCACAAGGCTTGCGGGCAGCAGCCTGCAGCCCCGGCGAGTGTCCGCAAGCCTTGCACATCCGGCAGGAGGTCCCGCCGGGTGCGTGAGGCTTGGGACGGCAGCCTGCCGCCCGAAGTACGCGGAGCCCTCCGGAGGGTGCCCCGTGCTTCGGGCAGGTGTGCGCAAGACTTGGGGCGGCAGCCGCGGCTGGGGGGGGAATAAATTTTTTTTATTCATTCCCCCCCCCCAAAAAAAACCCTGAGGTGCGTCCTATGGGCCGGTACGCCCTATAGGAAAAAAAATATGGTAGGTACCTCTTCGGCGGGAAGATAAACGGCGTTTCCATGCCCTGCTCTGGTTCGCAAGAAGCGGCTTAGTCATGCTAGCCACATGACCCGGAAGCTGTACGCCAGCTCCCTCAGCCAGTAAAGTGAGATGAGCGCCGCAACCCCAGAGTCGGTCATGACTGGACCTAATGGTCAGGGGTCCCTTTACCCCTTTACCTTTAATGATGTTCCTCAGTGGCTCCTCAGCTGTACTGTTTCTGATCCTGTAAGGCCAGCCATGATAATTGGTAGCCACTGATGGTCTTCTGCTCCATGAATTTGCCCAATCCCATTTTAGTGCTGTCTACATCGATGTCCATCACCACATCTTGTGGCGGTGAATTTCATTGTTTAATTCTGTGAAGTAGTACTTTCTTTTAACCAAAAAATAAATAAAAAATCCCTACCTCCCGAATAAACATTAGGAAGAACTTTCTGATAGTAAAAAGAGTTTGACAGTGAACTGGACTCCCTCAGAAGGTGGTGGGCTCTCCTTCCTTGGAGGTTTTTAAGCAGAGGTTGGATGGACATCTGTCAGGGATGCTTTAGTTGAGATTCCTGCATTGCAGGGGTTTGGACTAGATGACCCTCAGGGACCACCCCAATTCTATAATACTATGATTCTAAGGAATCTCTCACCATATATATTTGTTTCCGCATACTCAGGCATGTGCACACACATCTATCTAGCTATATATGATACTTGACTAATTTGAATATGCATGTATCAACCTACGCTCTTGCCATACACATGGGATTAAGCGTGCCTTCAATTACATTTATTGTGCACCTTTATCCGATTCCCTTGCACCCTACTAATTAATCTTTTTTCTGCAAGGACTACTTATTATACTCATTATAACACTTCTGAGCAGTTCAAAAGCCTTCAACGCTTTAAAAAAATAATGCTGTGAGAATTCTTTTTCTTTTCTGTTTCTCATTTCTTAGTCTCTGTCTCCGGTGAGAAACATAGGCCTGAGCCCCTTATAGACCTCTGTCCACTGCACCTGCCAGGAGGAACGTTTATCAGTGTACTCTCAAAGAAAGCGTGTTGTTTTTACTGTTGCAAACACGGAAAGCCCTGCCCAGGGGGCCGATCAACAGCATTCTATGGCATGTGCCATATTCGTTTGCTCTACCACCAGCTCCATTCTCGGGTCCCTTTGTCAGAAGGAATCTGAAAAATAAAAAATATCAAGAAATCGGGGAGCCTCAGAGTTCACCTTTCTAGCCGGGCCGGGTTCCCATCAGTATCCAACTAGTGTTTTCTCTAAACCACAAGTGCATTTTAATTTCTTTGCTTACAGTAGGGATGGTAGGGTAACCTTTCTTTCCCATCAACTCTTTTCACCAGTGCTGCATGATTAGGCTCTATTGGGATTCTTCTGTAGCTCATCAAGTCCTGCCAAAGTCTTTCAGTGTTTTTCTCATCCCCCTGCGGGACCAGTTGGATGAGTTTTATTTCTAGTTGTTCAGCGGGGTGATCAAATTTCCTGATTATCCATAAGCAAATTGATCATGCTGTATGCTGCAAGCACCAGTTTGGGCTGCATATTTTCCAGCGCAAAGCTGCAGTTATTTTGTGCAAACACAGCAAGGCTCTGTTTTACTGCTCTCCAATGGAAGCATTCAAAGTGTCAGTTCATGAGAGAGAAAAGGTATCAATTTATATTTTCTCAGATAAGGTCGCTTTTAATTATATTTGCTTACCTGGGAAAAAAATTCTTTTGGGCAACCTTGTGTAAAGACAAGTTGTAAAGATACATGGTCAGTTCTTGGCGCAATTTGTCTAAAAGCATCATCCAGCGTAACATGAAGCAGTTTTACAATTAGAAACCAGCTTGTCCGTATCTCCATAACAAAAGACTGGAATTTCATTTTGAGTTTTTGCTCTGTCAAATTTGAACGGATGAGGCTGAGACATTTGGATGGTTATAACTTCAAATAAAGGAAGGAAGGGGCAAACACATTCTAGGATTTGGCAAGGGGTGCATATAAGCAAGGGCATGCTTTCTCTCAGTGGACGCATTTCAAGCCTGGAATTCACCATGAGAGGAACAGGGTCCATAGAGTTACTGCACCTCTTTTCCCCCCTCCTCTTCTTAATATGCACACAGCCCTTTAAACTTGAACTCCCTGGTGGAGAGAGGAAATGGGCCAATTACGCAATTGTCCCAATTATCAAAGTCTGCAAGGAATAGATGTTATGGGTAGGTAGTCACTTTTATGTCACAGTCTGTAAAAACAAGCATGGTGGAAAACATGAACAGAAATTATAAACTAAAGGCATGAAATAGAGGAGATAAAGGGGCAGGAAGAACAGCAACCTGTACCTTCAAGTGCCACCTTATTAGTCCTGTTCAACCATGTCATTACAGAGTTTTCTCAACATAATTTGCTAGATATGGTTACTGAATAACATTTGTTTGTTCCATTACTGTTCTCTGTTACTATATACTTTTTTTATCTCGCTCCCTTCCTCCCTTCCTCCACTACTAATACTTCTATTTACTATTTCTCTGATGTGCCAGCTCCTTTGCAGAAAAAGGAGTGATGCATATCCATCTACACCTAATTGTCACACTGGAGTTTGATGAAGAAAAGCATCATACGTTTCCATTTTCTTCCTAGCATTAACAGAGTAACCTCATGTTTGCCTTAAGTTATGACGGTAAAAGCTTTGACTTTGCCAGAAATACTTCTTTGGTTCTGGTAGCTTCTTACCCTTCAGAACCTGGTCCATAGTCCCTCTTCCAGGTTATTGCTTGAGTTCAGGTGGCCTATTCTACTTCACAGGCTGCACGGTCCTCTGCTTGAAAGGCTGTTGGAGGACAGCCTGCTCTCTGAAGGCATCTTCCATCTCAGGAGCAGGTGAGGAACATCTTTCAGCCTGTGTGAATTTCTTCATGGGCCACCTACCAGTGGTGGAATGGGATGGTTTAGGGTGCATTTCAGCTACGTAAAAGTCAGATGTGCCTACACATGCACACATCTCTCTTCATCCTCCACCCAGATGACTAAGAGGTATTAGTAAAGATACATTCCAGTCAGGGAAAAGCACTGGAGGAGGGCATGGAGCAGGGGGGTTGGCAAGAGGTGTGGCCTGGGGGAGTCAATAGAGGAAATAGTGAGGCATAAAGGGCTGTATTAAGCTTCTAAGTATTGGATTCCTCGCCAGTGCTCGGTCTGAAAGGCTGCCTGGTTCACATCTGGTTGAAAGATAAATAATCTAAAATCAAGAGCACCCCCTGAGGGGGAGACCTAGATGGCTTTAAAAAAAGGAGTGGACAAATTCATGGAGGAGAGGGCTCTCAAAGTCTGTTAGCTATGGTAACTGTGCTCTGGCTTTCATCCCAGTGTTCCGTGCACCAGAGGCGGTTTAGTCATGCTGGCCACATGATCCGGAAAGCTGTCTGTGGACAAATGCCGGCTCCCTCGGCCTGAAAGTGGAGATGAGCGCCACACCCCATAGTTGCCTTTGACTGGACTGAACTGTCCAGGGGTCCTTTACCTTTACCTGCATCCACAGTTGGAGGTAGTAATGCATCTGAGTACAAGTTGCTGGAACCCACAACAGCGGGGAGTGCTCTGGTGCTTGCAGGTATCTGGTTGATTACAGGATGCTGACTATATGGGCCATTGTCCCAAACCAGCTGGCTTTTCTTGTGTTCTTATGACTGAGCAGGCTCACAGGTCACCTGGTCAAAAAAAATCTCCCTATGGCAAGGTTGCTTCTCAGTCTGAACACTCAGTGAGGACACTGCCGAAGCAGATGATCCCTTTTCCTCATTGATGCCCTGTATCTTTGCCTCTGCCTACTTCTGACTAGACCTCTGCTTCCAACTTCTTTAGTCCTTGTTTGCTGCTCTGCCCAAAGCCCAGCCCGTGACACATAACTCAGGGGACAATTCCATATGGCCCAGAATTGGAGGGCACTAAATGGAGCTGTAGCACAGTAGAAGAGGAGGCACAGGAAGAGATTCTGCAAGAAGGTTTTGTGAGACACAGTCTTACGCTCCTTGGAAACAAAGAGTGAAAATCCCTGATTCTCTTTCTGAATCACTGACTGGCTGGACAGAGCGATCCGAGAATCTAATGAATATTGCATCACCACGACTTTGTTTGGGAGACATGTGTGGAGACTAGTTGGGCAACTGTCTACAGTATGCATTATCTTGGTAATGAAATGGTGACACTGAGGAAAAAGAGATGTAAGAAGAAAACTTTGAAACTGGGAGGGGAAGGAAGGGGGGTTCTTTTTAATGAACTGGAGAGCTGCAAGGATGGGGGAAGTGACCTGGTAATGGTTGTAAAGTTTAGGGGCTACTGTATTAGGGAGGTGATGTTTCTGTGCCAAGCTTTTTATTCGACACGCTTGTTGTAGCCGTGGGGCATGTCACACACTTGTGAGAACTTTACTGGAGTGTTGATGCAATATTGTGTCAGTAACTGAGTGATTTGTTTTTCCTCCGGACATTGATTGAAGAAATTCTTATTACATTTTATAGCTTGCTTGGCCTTACTACAAGAGTCAAGACATAAATTGGACCATAAATTGGCTTGTGTCGGAATCTACATTGAAATGACACCAAATACATGTCATCCTGCCTTTGTTTCAAGGAGCAGCAGGGATCTGCCACCGCTTGTCATCTTGATCAAATGCTAGTCCCCTCACAGCTTCACCATGTGCCACTCCTTTGAACAGCATGTACGCCTCAATATAAACAACCGCTTCTTTTGACAGTCCCTATAATACCACTGGTAGGTCACTGGTGTCATTAATTCCGGTCAGGATTGCTTACTTGGCAAAACGCTGTGGCGATAATTAGCAGCTGTAATAACTACTTGGGGCTTCCGATACTTGACCAAGTGCCAATTCGGTTGTAATTTTTCTTCTTCATTGGTCATACATACGGTTTTCAGAGGATTATATCAGGGGAGTAACATTACTACCAGTGGTACAGCACAGTGATAATGAGAAGCACTGCTGGAATGTTCCACTTTGCCAATATTAATGTCATATAACCAGTGGAGCACCAGTAGTACTCATTATCTAGATTATGCAGTTCTCTTAACATTACTGGTATAACACCATACATCACAGTAGTTGTAAGCCGATAACTACTAATGTGTGTTTGTATACAAACATATGACAGGAATTAACCACCCTACTGTGGAATATGATCAGACTTATAACTCCTGTCAAAGATGAACATGTGCTGAAGGCCAACGATACATGAGAGAGCTTACCTATATGAGAGGATAAGGGAAATGGCACCAGTGTATGGGATCAAGATAAGCAATTCATGAGAACTTGATGGCTATTTGAAATTTGCTCATGTGGCAATTTCTCTCTCTTTTAGTTTGCATATTGCTTAATACTTCAGATAAGCCTCTAAGTAGTTCACAACATTTTAAAAAAATTCAATAGATATAAAATCTCCACATTTTAAAATAGTACAGAACCATTGGATAAGAGCCTCTCAGTTGTCTAGTTCCAATGAACCTTCAGAAGTAGATACTACCTACATACAGAATAAGACCATTTTTACGTCCAGTGCAGTCATTCATTTGAGGTAGATTTGTTTCTGGTGGGTTACTAATGTGCTGGTTCTCCACACGGGGTTTGCCACATGAGTAAATTTGAATGGGGCGGTTCCCACAGTCCTTTGCAAATAATGCTGTTAAATCAGCACAATACTTTCTAATTCTTCTAATTTCCCTGCATAAGCATAGGCCCCTTACATTGTCTGTCTGCCATTCTCCAAGGCAGCAATGGCTAACCTTTGGCCCTCCAGATCTTTTTAGATTACATCTCCCATTGTCCCTGGAAGTTGGAGTCCAACAACATCTGAGGGGCCTCAGGTTCTTCACCCTTGCTTTAGGGATTCAGACTGGAAAATCTTCCTGCTGGTATAGCAAAGGCTTTTTTACAGGTTCAGAGTGCTCTGTTTCTAAGTTGCAACTGCCTGCAATAGTAATATGCCTTAAATCAAGTTTGTATGACAGTAGAAGAGCTAGGCAGCTGTAGTCCCCAACACAGACACATATTGCATTTGTACCTTGGTGCTGCCCACCCCACCCCCAACACCACCACCAGAGGTCAAACATCTCATTTTAGGAAACTTGGAATTAATAGTATTAATTTATGTAACTCCAGAGCAGTTACTGCCACCTGCAAAAAGTACCCTGTGTGTGTTTCTACGCCCCACAAGGAAAACAAATACCCCTTTCTGTAGAATTTGGTTGTGTGTATGAGTCTATTGCAAAAGACTATAGAGACATGTTGTCATTGGCAGAACTGTAGTGTGTTGCAGTCAGTAAATAAATTGCAGCTGTGGATTAAATTGATTTGCGTCACATAGTTGCAAAGTTAATAGTCTCTGCTGTGAGTGTAGCAGGTATATGCATATAAATAAAAATTGACAGAAAAACATACAGATACAACAGCAAAGTAAGGACAGCATACAGAACTGAAATGTGTGGTTTTTTTCAACAAGGAAAGCGAGACTTGAGCAACAAGCACATTTGACATAGAAAGTCTTTTTATTATTATTTATTGAATTTATATACCACCCTATACCCAGAGGTCTCAGGGCAGTTCACAGACAAAATCAAAATATAAAACCACAAAATATATAATCAAAATGAAAACAACAGCCCAATAACACCCCCCAACCACATTTTAAAAGGGCATCAACCAGTCAAATCAACCAAAGACCTGGTTAAAAAAGAAAGTTTTTGCCTGGTGCCTAAAGGTGTATAATGAAAGTGCCAAGTGAACTTCCCTGGGGAGAGCATTCCACAGATGGGGACCCACTGCAGAGAAGGCCCTTTCTTGTGTTGCCACCCTCCAGACCTCTCAAGGAGGAGGTACACAAAGAAGGCCCTGGGTCTCAGGGTCTGGGTAGGTTCATATGGAAAGAGGTGGTCCTTGAGGTATTATGGTCCTGAACCATTTAAGGCTTTATAGGTCAAAACCAGCACTTTGAATTGGGCCCGGAAACTAATTGGTAGCCAGTGCAGGATTGGTGTAATATGCTCAAACCATCTTGTTCCAGTAAGCAACCTGGCTGCTGAATTCTGCACTAGCTGAAGTTTCCGAACCATCTTCAAAGGCAACCCTACATATAACGCATTGCAGTAATCTAACCTTGACGTTACCAGAGCATAGACAACAGTAGTTAGGCTATCCCTGTCCAGATACGGGCAAAGCTGGGCCACCAGTCAAAGCTGATGGAAGGCACTCTGGGCCATTCCAGTCTTCTCTTCTATTGTTGTCTATAAATTAAACTTTTTGGTTGTTTTTTAATGAAATTTTAAAAAATGATATTAAAAAATTACTAATTTTATTAATTTTAAGCCATCAAACTAAGATATATCTGTATGGTAACAGATGCTAGCCTAGTGTACAATGTACATTCTTTGCTCCACCCACTATTTTCTTCTGGCACATAACCCTCAAAAGGTTGCACAGAAGGGCATGAGATCCTCCAGCTGGAAAATGTTCTCCACCCCTGTCTAATGTGTACAATAAATCTAAATCAATACATCAAAAACCATTGTCATGTAAAACAACATGAATTGCTTTTGGTTTGATCATTCTTCCCATTCACAATAATGTGAATTCATTTGTAGAACAGGCTGGGGGGTGGGAAGACCTGTATTGTGAATATATTGGTAGGACTCTATTTGAAAACTATAATAGTGTCCTCTAATTTTACTGAATTATTGTCACCAATATGTAAAACGTCACAGGACAAATGTATGGAAGTGCAATTAGCCTCATACAACGGAATATTGGGAGGCAGACCATAACTTCATTCAGCTGAAGCAGTGCTGTACTTTTAACATTACAATGCCTTGGCTTAACGCCGTTCTCTTGCAGCAATGGGTAACTGTGCTAAAACCAGTGGAGACACAGTGTCATAAAAGACAGAAGTCTGTTCAGCATAGTCTAGTCTAGATCGATCTTAGGTCGACTGATCTTGGGTTATTTAGTGGCCCTCTTTAAGTACAAAGTGGTTCTCTGCTTGAAATAACCAACCTCTGGGATCACAAGTAAATAATGTATTCTTGGATGCAGAGTTATCATACTTGACTGCAGCATCCAGCCCTTTAAAATTTTGAATCGGTGCTTGAATAAGAGCTAGCAGGAACCAATCCTTGTGAATCCACAATTCATAAAGCAGGTGGGTCATGTATTGACCTACCTGCCCCTTACTTCATGCCCTGCCTTGAGGCCCATGTCCTCCAAGCCCAGTTTCTCATCCTCTTTTGAGCTACATACACATTAGTGGCTTAAAATCCAGCAAGGTTGCTTATCGCTGCAGCGTTTCAAGTCACATTTTTGCATCAATGTACAGACTAGGAAAAAGGGCAGGGAGTCTCCACTTGGCTCACAGTACCTGATTTGTCTTCACATTCTCGTGGCCTGTTCCTATTCAGTGAAGCTGTCATTTGAGCATGAGCAACAGCTGTCTGTACAGCAACAACTGTCTGAACTGTACACACCTCAACTTAACTGTGGGTTGCATTTTCAAATCAGATGGAAGCAGGTTTGAAGGGGAAATGCATTGAACAGAAGTATTTCTCAAGAAACTTCAAGATACAGATGGATAGTGGCTAACATCACAAGTAAGGTAAAGGTAAAGGTACCCCTGCCCGTACGGGCCAGTCTTGACAGACTCTGGGGTTGTGCGCCCATCTCACTTAAGAGGCCAGGGGCCAGCGCTGTCCGGAGACACTTCCGGGTCACGTGGCCAGCGTGACATCGCTGCTCTGGCGAGCCAGAGCCGCACACGGAAACGCCGTTTACCTTCCCGCTGGTAAGCGGTCCCTATTTATCTACTTGCACCCGGAGGTGCTTTCGAACTGCTAGGTTGGCAGGCGCTGGGACCGAGCAGCGGGAGCGCACCCCGCCGCAGGGATTCGAACCGCCGACCTTTCGATCGGCAAGTCCTAGGCGCTGAGGCTTTAACCCACAGCGCCACCTGTGTCCCTAACATCACAAGTACTTTACTTTAAACCCCAGCAGTGGAAGTGCGCTGGGGGCAGAGTAAATACTAACATGTATACAGCCCTTGTATTTATCATTCCTCTCCAACTGCCACCAACTCTTTCTGGTTCCATGGAGTTTGCTCTAAGGATAGCCATTTTAGCCCCTCTCCTGAAGCTGAGAAGATTCCAGCTGAAGGAGAGAGTCAGTGACAGGTTGACAGGGGTGGGAGGTCATTCAGCTGAGCTCAGAGAATGTGCCCCACATATACCCCAAGGTATTGCCCCCCCCCCAGTATCTTTCCACAATGAGGGCAATGCAATACTTTCCTTAGTAAAAGGATCTCAGCTGAGGGAGCAAAGCATGCATCATTCCCAGAGTGGTTTAACAATCAATCCCTCTTTCCAGGGCACTCTGGGAATTGTAGCTCTGTGAGTGGGTGTCCTGCCAGCTATCAACACCCTTGGCAAACTACAGTTCCCAGAATTCTTTGGCTGTTTAAAGTGGCATAACACTGCTTTAAATGTGCAGATGAGGAATTGCCCTGAATTTATACTAGGGACGCGGGTGGTGCTGTGGGTTAAACCACAGAGCCTAGGACTTTCCGATCAGAAGGTCGGCGGTTCGAATCCCCACGCTGGGGTGAGCTCCCGTTGCTCAGTCCCTGCTCCTGCCAACCTAGTAGTTCGAAAGCATGTCAAAGTACAAGTAAATAAATAGGTACCGCTCCAGCGGGAAGGTAAATGGCGTTTCCGTGTGCTGCTCTGGTTCGCCAGAAGTGGCTTAGTCATGCTGGCCACATGATCCGTACACCGGCTCCCTTGGCCAATAAAGCGAGATGAGCGTCGCAACCCCAGAGTCAGTCACGACTGGACCTAATGGTTAGGGGTCCCCTTTTTACCATTTATTTTGTTATTTAGATATTTCTACACCACCATTCAGCATGGAACCACAAGGTACAACAAACTAGAATGCACTGGTACATATTTCTAAAACCAATTTAAACATCAATAAACAAAATAAACTCAAGCCTACACTAAAATGACAGAGGATAAGGTAAGTATGGGTGCTGAGCACGCTGCTCGCCAGACACTAAACGATCCTGAGGCCCAAGAGCTACTCAAAGAGCTGCAACAGGTGGGGAGGATGCCAAAGACCTATTCAGCTATGGAAGGCAGTGCATGGCATACAGGGACAAGGGGGGGAATCAATGTGAATCGCAAATGTCATGCCTAGATAAAAGTTGAGCAGAAATATGTTGTAGTACAAGCTACAGTAGGAAAAAGGATGCACCCGGATATTTTATGCCTCGCCAAGTCAGGCATGACAACTCCGGAGAAAGGGACTTGTTTTTCAACTCCATTTGACAAGGCAGGAGGGGGTTCCATAGCAAAGAAGCACCTCGAGTCAATTGTAAATTCTCTGCCTTGTTATCATTCAGAAATCTGCAGAGTCGCAGCAGGGAAGGAGCGATGTGTGTTTTACAAGAACTGTGAAAAGCGAAATTATATTAGGAGGTCTACCTAAGCAGCAGTTAAGGGGCTCTTGACACTGCAGTCCAATGGCCAAGGTCTCAGGGGCCTGGCAGGGAAAGAAACACAAATGTACTCCGGTTTGAAACTTGCAGCAGCCCCTATTAACTGCTAATGATGGTGACTCCAGGAAATCTGTCTGTGTGCTACCTCAGTAAAAACAAGGCCAAGCAATCTTTATTTTGAAAGCGATGGATCAAATCAAATTGCCACCTTGCCCCTTGCTTAGCTTCCCATCTCCATAGCCAATCTTTATTATGAAGATTGATTGATAAGATCTGTATCATTTAACAGCAAGAATTAAGGGGGGGTTCACCCATATATTCTGTGAGCCTATTACAAATTAAGGCTATTAAAATCTGGTAGGGGGAGAGGGATACTTATCCCTTTGTTATAGATGCAATGGAATTTTGAACACTTAAAATCAAAATTTGTGGTTTTGTACTTGATGGGGCATTGTTTTGCCACCTTATTTTTCTGGTTCGCACAACCAATATTTCAGAGTCATAATTAGGCTTCACAAATAAATGGGATTCGGGAAACATTTCAGTTGCCTTTTAATCTTTAAGAGCAGGCATAGGCAAACTCGGCCCTCCAGATGTTTTGGGACTACAACTCCCATCATCCCTAGCTAACAGGACCAGAGGTCAGGGATGATGGGAATTGTAGTCTCAAAACATCTGGCGGGCCGAGTTTGCCTATGCCTGTTTAAGAGGAATAAAAGAAGAACAGTATCACTTTAAGTGCAACACAGAGCAAAGCTACCCTACTTAGCCAGACTCTCTTGTCTGTTGTTTGAAGAATGCAAAAGAGCCCACAGACAGAACTAAAAGTCATAGCCATCAACATTTTAGCAAATCTGATCATAGTAATCCCATTTACCCAGCCTTATGTTCATGCATTTGCATTGCATATAATGCCTAGAATCTAAAGCATCTGTCCAAGGAGAGCCAGAACATGGATCAGCTTGGACAATGATATATCTGCTTAAGAAGGCGAGCTTCTGCTGTCACAATAATAATGAAATGGAATGTCTCTGAGCACATGCAAAGTGATTTTCCTCCAAAGATTAATGAAGGGGTTACAAATAATGTGTTCAGACATTTTACCTTACAAATTAAGCTTTGCTGATGACAGCAAGAGAGAGATGCCAATATAAACAACCGGATGCTGGACCAGCTCTTGGGGCGAGGAGAATGTGAGTGGTGTTAGAGGGCTGTTGCCAACAATACCTGCCCACCCTCGCTTGCAGTAATTCTCAGCATTCACTGGAAGTATCTGCCATGAAAATTGCTGGAGAAAGAATGGTGATGCTGAGCCTGGTTCAGTAGAGCTCCCCCGCCCCCCCGGACAACTGGGTATAGGATTGCAGCAGTAATGGAAAGCTAACTGCCAATGCAACTCCCCCCCCCCCAATATACATAGCACTTTTCACTTGCAAACTGCTTCCCCCCCCCCCAACAAAATTAGGGTGGAGTCTTGTATATTCTAGATAGACAAGGACAGGAAGGTGATTTGCTCAATAGGTAAAGGGACCCCTGACAATTAAGTCCAGTCGCAAATGACTCTGGGGTTGTGGCACTCATCTCACTTTACAGGCCAAGGGAGCCAGCGTTTGTCCGCAGACAGTTTTTCCAGGTCATGTGGCCAGCATGGCTAAGCCGCTTCTGGCAAAACCAGAGCAGCGCATGGAAATGCGGTACCTATTTATCTACTTGCACTTGACGTGCTTTTGAACTGCTAGGTTGGCAGAAGCAGGGACCGAGCAATGGCAGCTCACCCTGTTGCGGGGCTACGAACCACCCACCTTCTGATCGGCAAGCACAGTGGTTCAATACCTTATCACAAAGTAAAAAGTTGGACTTTATCTTTCCCATTATCAGAATGACTCAGGACCATAGTAGCCAACTCCTAGCGGTTGAGGTGCCTTCATCCTCCCAATAAAATATTTGAGGGGGCGGGCCCCAGAAAGTTGATGGGCATTGCCATTCAAATGGTGTGTGTGTGTGCCGCATCATATGATCAATTATGCTGGGCGTTGCTTACCTGGCCCACCCCTATTTTATTCAAGTTGGCACTCCTGCTCAGGGCAATGTACTAGGTTCCTCCATCCATTTTCTCCTCACAAGAACCCCATGAGGTAGGTTAGGCTGAGAAAGCAACTGCCACAGTGTTAAACAAAAGGTCTCTGGCTGAAGAAGGATTTGTTCTGTATCTTCCTGGTCCCCTGGATATCATAGCCCACTATCACTTGCTAGAACATGGTTTACAGGTTAGCTCTTAAACACAAGATGCAGAGGCGCTCTCTCTCTCTCTGTATCTCACACAAAAAACTCCAAGGGCATAAAACTTAAAAAAAAAATTACTCTCTTTGGCCATCCATGGGTCAAGCCAGGTCCTCAAAAGCTGAGCAATCAAAGATGCTCAGTCCTTTACATCCAGTTACACCCTGCAGGGCTAGCTAAACAGTGGGTGATCACCCTTGCTATGCCTGCTGTAATTTTGCTACACAAAAGGGATTCTTAAGGATGACATTTCTGGCCATTCCTCTGTCTTCCCATGCTTTTACAGGTTTAATGCTGAACCATTATCTGAAAGTTATTTCTTCTTTTTTGTTGTTTGTTTGCTTTAATAAGCATTTAATGGAGCTCTTGGGAAAGCTAATAGAGTTGCCTTGGGGACTTGAACAACATCCCAGTATGCTCCGCATAAATTTGCTTTAGCTGCAGGTGAACAAAAAGTTATGTTAAGCAAGAAAAAGAAGGTAACAGCTGCTGAATCCCTTTTGATAGCCTGGGGACAATTGGCTACCTAGCGACTGGCAAATTCTTATCCTCTTCCAACCTACAAGGAAAAACAAAGAAAGGGAAAGTCATTCTTACCTCATAAAATATCTCTCTCTGATTTATCAAAGAAGGAAAAACATGTTAAGAACAAAGAATTGAGGGGGGTGGTAGAAATAAATGCAAGAAAGGCCCAAATGTGATGAACACAGTTTGGTGGCGTTTTCTTTTTCTTATTCCCCCATCAGGCCTCTCCCCGCCCCCCTCCTTGAGGAAGATAACTTTATATTTTACTGTCTTATTAAAGAAATGTGTTTTGGAAGTCTGCCACTGTTAACAGTATCCGAAGGATTTAGGGTTGCTGAAATGCACTTGAAGATTTAATTCTGCTGACTTCAGCTCTGATCCGAAGTAAAAACTGTAACCTTAGATTAAATGTTTAGCACTAGATATTGCAATTGCTGTTCCTTGTCATAAATCCTTGTGTCTATTGCTGTTCCAGACAGCTCTCTGAGGGCTTTAGCCTCTGTAGGTAACACAGTGTTCCTGTCACATGAATCTCTTTACCATTCTGGATATGTACTTTAAACCTCTTAAGTATATGATCCTTAGTATCTGCCACAATAATGTAATAGTAGCCCTTAAAATGTGTGTCGTAAGGTTCATCAGGCCCCACTCACTAGCCATGGACCTCAGCATGTTCTGCAAGCATCATACACATCTGTGTTACATCAGGAGTACAAACATAGATGAGCACAAAGTAATTTGTGAATCACTGGGAAGTCAGAGAACTGAAAAACAACCTTCCCCTTCACCCCCATACAGTGGTACCTCGGGTTGCAGACACTTCAGGTTACAGATGCTTCAGGTTACAGACTCCGCTAACCCAGAAATAGTACCACAGGTTAAAAACTTTGCTTCAGGATGAGAACAGAAATCACACTGTGGTGGCGCGGCAGCAGCAGGAGGCCCCATTAGCTAAAGTGATGCTTCAGGTTAAGAACAGTTTCAGGTTAAGAATGGACCTCCAGAACAAATTAAGTACGTAACCAGAGGTACCACTGTATTTGTTATGAGACAGAACCTTCCAAGATCAGTTGTGATCATCCTCATGACAATGAAATGGTCCATCTAAACTGAGGATTTGTGGGTACTTAAGACAGGGTGTGCTGCATTACATCATTTTGTCAAGGAATAGGCAGGTATAGAAAGAAACAGGGATTCTGTTAACACTGAAACATTGCAGTCCTTACTTCTGTACTCAGAAGTAAGTGTGCTCAGGATTCCAGCCTAAATATCTAAATACCAACCTTTTCTACAAACAGTGGACTATATTGTTTAAAAATCATATTTCTTATTAACACTGATTTCAGTAAGAGAAAAAATTCTGTTTTGGGAGGCATCATTTAGTTTCAAATGTTAATTTCTTTCATCAGGATTATTCTGGAGTAAGCGTCATGAGGATTGTGACTATACACTTGTTAGAACATGTAGCTACTAACTGTACAAGATCAGGATAATAAAAATGGGGGGGGGGGTTTATATGTATGACAGAATCCCTGGCTAATATCTTAGAAGTACCTGCCTTACTAAGAAGTTACTGGGGGTTTTTAATGTCTCCATGGATCCTTTTAGGACTTCTGCATCCATCGACATTTTAATCTTTTTAAAGTGGTCATCTGATTTACACTTGTTGAGGTCTCCCCCCCCCTTCATTGTGAGCACCACTCTGATTATTGCACTCATATAAAGTCATGTTTAAAATGTCCCCATAGTCCCTTGCCCGAAACCAACGCGTTGTCTCCAATGTCCTTGAATATATACAGTCCATTATAAATCACAGCATTTCTCCAGCACTTTTGGCTAGTGAATTTATGCAAAAGGTGTAACCAAACAGGTTTTCCATTTCCTTGGAGAGTGAACCAGATGAAAATTACTGAAGGTTGTTCACTTATTTATTGAATTGTCCATATATAGATATAGATATACCGGTAGATACTCACACCATTTGGTTGCAATAAAACCTTTGAGCAGTTTACAAAAAAATTAACATTCTCAATTAAAAAACAGGTAACAACCAGTGGTTAAAAATACTTAAAAGATGATTAAAAATAACAGGAGATTAAAAAGAGATTAAAGCACATCATCATCCACAATTCTGGAATGGCTTGCATAAACAAAAGAGTTTAAAAGTATTTTTAAACAGGCACTGAGAAGCCTCATTTAGGTGGTCCATGGTATGTTTGGAAAAATGCAATCAAAACTATACAGTATCTAGCACAGTACATTACAATTGCTATGACAGGCATACAGCTCATTAAGTGATCCACCAAGACTCTCAGCAGGGAGCCCAGGGGGTTAGTTTTGTAACCTCTGATCTAAATCCTTTATCCTGTTATTTAGCCTTTTTGCTTTGGGACCCCTGGAACAAGAGAAATCAAATTTGCTCCATCATCTGCGTGGCAGCCCTACAAATACATGAAGATGACAATCACTTCTTAATCATCTCTTCTTCAAGCTAAGCGCACCCAATTCCTTCACCCTTTCCTCGTCAGTTTCTGCCAAGCCCAACTCCATCTTTTGTCACCCTCCTCTGGACACATTCCAGTTTGTCCTGCGCGGAATGCACAGAATAACCCCAGACATCTGAATGTTCCATAATAAGAGAGAGACTGCACATTTTGCGTATGGGTTCCATTCAAGCTCTAAACAAAATACAAAGGAAAACTATTATAACGTAAGAAGAAGCCAATCACCCAGCATTCTGTTCTTGCAGTAGCCAACCAGATGTCTATGTGAAGGCATGAGTGCAGCAGCACTCCCTACTCTTAAGATTCCCAGAAACTGCTGTGCAAAGGCACACTGCCTCCTACTGTGGAGAAAGGACATAGGCATCATGGTTTTCCTCCATGAAATCAGTTATAGAGCCAACAGTGGCTATTTTTTTTAAAAAAACAAAAAAAACAATGTGAACAGACGGGTTGATCAGTATGTATAGCTATGTGTCCTGGATTGTATATGATGCAGGACACCTGCATTTTGCTCCAGGTATCAAAACATGAATAGTGAATTTCAGTTGCACACATTTCAGTAAGTACCGCCACAATTGTGTCCTTAGTTCCTAGTTCACAATGGACTGAATTCTTGGAGCCATGTGATGTTGCTGACAAATGTACTGGTGGTTAACTCACATTCATTTCAGGGGGACTTGTGAGGGACAAGTCCCAGCAGAATGTTCTGCTACCCAGCTTATGCCATTACTGAGATAGCTGGCAAGGGACAGCCTTGCAAAAGAGGGGGGAAGTTTCCGAAGCTATACACCTATCTATGTGCCGGAAAAGGCTTCTCTCCCGTTAAACTCGCAGTCCACATAACTGTAAATCCTCTTGGATCTTTCATGCACACACTTGATGCCTGCATTTTATTTCCTGCTTTTGTGATGCTCACTACAGGTTGTCCAGAACATCAAACTTGTGTCATGAGATGAAGTGTCTGAAGGAAATATATAAAAAAGACTGTACATACATTTACACTGCCTGGCCTGCGTTCTGTGGGAGAATGAAACAATCCTTGTTTATTTTCTTTTCTTCCTTCCCAATAAGGGCGAGGAAGTGTCATTTTTATTCTTTCCTTCTTCTTCTGACATATACACTGTTTCCCACAAAGGACACAATGAATACCTGCCACCTTCTTCCCCTGATCCTACCATTCATATAAAATTGATACTGTACTTGGGATGGGGCTGTCATACATCAGTTTGCAAATTTAGGTTCTTAGTACAGAGGATGAGGGAAACAAACCTGGACTGTTCAGTAATATAGGCCAAGAATGTCTACCTCCGCCTCCCCCCCCCCATATCTTCCTCCCCACATCCTTGGTTTTAGAAATGGCCAGTAGGTCTGTGGTAAGGCATAAGCATTGCATGCAAAATGTCCCAACCTAGGATCAATCCCTATCACTGTCAGGGTTGGAAAAGACTGGGGAGCAAATGCCGGTCAGTCTAGGTGAACCGATGGTCTGGTCCACTGTGAGGCAGCTTCCCACCTTCCTATGACAGCATCAAAATGTGTCCATCAGAAGGTTCACTTCACCTACTGCCCACATAATCCACAGTCAGCGGCTTGTCACTTGGTGACAGCATGGAAGTGGGCCTTCTCAGTGGTAGCACCCACCCTCTGGAATGCCCTTCCTGGGGTAATTCAAAGGTAGAGATAGCAATGGCTTTTTAAACACCTCTTCAAAACAAATGTTTACATAAGCTTCCCTTGGAGTCCGACTCTTAAGGTTTTTTGTACACTGCTTCAATTTTATTTGTTTTGACAATCTATTTGTAATCTGACAATTTACGTACCATTTAATTGCAATCGTCTCTAAGCAGTGAACTAAAAACTCAATACAAAGAAAATAAAAATGGGTTGAAGCTATAAAATCAGAATTCAGTTTAAAAGCTTGAGGAATTTTGTTTTGTTTTTAATTCAATAAGCTCTGGAGGTTCAATAGAAGGGCCTGTCTGACCTCAACAGGAAGGAAATTCCTTAACTTTCGGGCCCACCATACTAAATGCCTGGTGGATATGAGCTGTGCACCCAAGCCATGGGGGGTCACTAGCAGTGACTCCCCCCAAGACTTTAGGGGTCAGCAGGAGTGCATAAAATATGGGGAGTGCGTAAGCCTGCATAATCAATCACACACACCATTTGAAAGGCAATTCCCATCAACTTTGGAGAGGCCCAGTCACTTCAAATATTTTGGGGGGTGGCAAAGGGCCCCTAGAAGTTGTCTCCTTTGGTGGTTAAGCAGAGATATAAGTGATCAGGCAGCCTTGTCTTGTTCTTATCTGTTTTTCTAAACAAAAAATTATTGCTGTATTTTCACTGTTTTCATATAAACAGATTAGTTGCTGTTCTTCCCCAAGACAGATAGATGCCAATGAAGAAACTGAGTTGCATGGGGAAAAATATAAATAAATAAATGTGCATACACAAAATCAAATTGACACTATGGCTGCACATCCTAACTAAATTGTATATGTGTAGGTATTCTTTCTCCCACCCCACCACCACTATCTTTTAATTGCTGCTGCCAACTTCCAGCTGAAAAGTGGTAGAACTGGCTCCCCACCTCCTTCCCAGCTCCCCAAATATCATGCAAATTGGACCTTGCAGAACTCCCCCCTCTGCTTCCATAGAATTTTGGAAACAAAAACATTTGGGAAGAAGCCTGTTTTACATATGTAAACACAAATTAACATTTGAAGGAATTTCGAGTAAAGTAGTCCTTGTTGAAAGACATACCCAGTGGTCATTTACTCCTTAAAAAGAGGTACATGTGAATACAAATTAAGCCACATAGTCCCACCCCCACCCCATTGTAGTTTGCTAATGCCTCCTGCATCCCTCCAGGTTTCCCCTGCATTTGTGCATAATAGTCTCACTTGAGTCAGATTTCTTTTATTTTATTTTTGTATTGTAAATGTGGTTGTTGATTATTGTCTTTGGCTAATGCATTGTGTAGCCCCACCCACAACGTCCATGCAGATAGTGGACCAGATTCAATAGATCTGGTGCACAGATGTGTAAACTATCCCTCCATGGGCCAGGCTGGCTCCTGAAATTCCCCTGGGCTTTGGTCTTTTGGGAGGGCAGATGGTATCACTGCTGCTGCTGCTGATCTTGGTTTTCAGCCATGTGGAGAAGATTTCATTTCCAGCTGGGAATGTGACCCCCTCCCTGACTTCTGCCTTAAGTTTTTTCTTTCTTTTTCGTATATACCATTTCCCTTCTACTTGGCCTTTGCCACCACAGTGTTGGGGGGGGAGGGGGATGAGAAATAATTGTTTCTAGTGCCAACCCTTAACTTGGCTTGATTATGCCAGGAACCACTTATGACTGTGACCTAAATCAAAGGGCTACCTTCCTTGCATCCAGTTGCCTGACATCCCTGGCATTTATTTGGTGGTGTGGTTTTTGCCCCTGAGAGATAAAAGAGAATACAATGGGATTATAGCCACGCTGTAGTTCCCTTTCTCCAAAGTGGTATATTTCTGAGAAGCAGCGATGCAAAAGAGCTGGTTGTAGACCCAGGAATAGTTTTTCATCTTGAGCGACGTATTAGCAAGCCCCCTCATTTAGCTTTGTAGTTGATGCTTAGAATAATTTGTTCTTCTCCTGGATATGAAGCAGTCCCTGTGATTTATAGGCAGTTTTGCTCTTGGATGGAGAGAGACAGACTCTTTCCCTTGCTGTTGCTTTTCTCTAATTGTCACCAAGGAAAATTGTCGAGGAAACAGATTGTGTCCAATAACTATGAGGCATCGATAAACCCTGAGCAGCACTGTTGTCGACACTGAATTTCCGTGCCCGTAAGCCTAGAACCCTCGCAACGTTTGCCCTATATGCATATTTGACTTGCTCGCAAACCTTTGTGCTATCGAGAAATTAAAGTTTGCAGCTGGCCTCTTCATCTGAGTTAATCATGCGGATATGAAATTCTTAAATGTCCTCGCCATGGTCCCTGTGAGGGTTACACTCAACACTTCTCTCTAGTGGGGTGCTGCTTTTCAGCTACCGTGTTTTGTTTTGTTTAGTTTTTGTAAATGTTATCCCCACTCCGCTTTGGAGCTCCCGCTGCTTTGAGCTTCAGTAGCAGACTGCCATGTGGCACTTTATCGCGAGCCGTCCAAAACTCCACAGTAAATATGGTCTTTTGCCATGCACTGCAACCTGTTCAAGACTGAAGAGGGTTAGCCAGGAAACCTCTGTTATCTCTTAACACCATGAGTGCTCAGGAGTGCCAGTATCCTTTATCTGTGTATTTTTGCACTATTGATCAACCTTGAACAGGAGAAAGATGCAAGTGCAGAGTGATTCAAGTGCATTTGTTTTCCTCTACTTCGTATATATTTCCTTCTACGTTGTTGTTGGAGGTTTTTTTAAAAAAAGAGTCTTGTTTTCAAAGACATCACTTTGTTTTATTATGACCGTAATAAATCACAGCTTTCATTTTAGGTATCTTCTCAACATCCAGCATCACTTCCTCTAGGTCAGACTAAATTTTCGTTTCCTTAAGCAATTTCCTCTTTTGGCAGAGTATCCCTGACACAAGCTGACCTTTAGTTAACTGTATCATCCTTTTCAAAGCTCGGTTTGAAGTACTCAGAGAACAATACCTCATTTTAAAGGAAGGAGGAAGAAAGATCATAGTCAACTTCATGCTCATTTCCTGCAGCTTTGTCAGCTAACTTTCTCCCTGACTGATTCCTCTTGCTTGTAGAGCAGCTAGAAAACCTTTCACCTTGTGTCGCCATTAGGAACATATTGACATTAGTTGATTTCTCTCGCCCCCACAAAAAGAATTGCTTTACATTTGGTCATCTGGAATATTTGAGAGGTCTTATTCAGTCATATAGGGACGCAGGTGGCGCTGTGGGTTAAAGCCTCAGTGCCTAGGACTTGCCGATCGAAAGGTCGGCGGTTCGAATCCCTGCGGCGGGGTGCGCTCCCGCTGCTTGGTCCCAGCGCCTGCCAACCTAGCAGTTCGAAAGCACCTCCGGGTGCAAGTAGATAAATAGGGACCGCTTACCAGCGGGAAGGTAAACGGCGTTTCCGTGTGCGGCTCTGGCTCGCCAGAGCAGCGATGTCACGCTGGCCACGTGACCCGGAAGTGTCTCCGGACAGCGCTGGCCCCTGGCCTCTTAAGTGAGATGGGCGCACAACCCCAGAGTCTGTCAAGACTGGCCCGTACGGGCAGGGGTACCTTTACCTTTACCTTATTCAGTCATATTCCTACAGAGATGTTGAAATGCTGCACGATATTCAATATTTCTTAATGACATGATTCCTATTGACATGATGATTATACCTCTCCCTTTCGTTTCTCTTCTTTTGATTCAAGATCTGTACATTGAGACTGTAACTAGTCTAGATCAGGGACATTTCTTTACGGTGCCATAAAAATAATAAATATTAAATGCAGTTATTCTCTGGTTTTAATTATTTATTTAACTTATTTATGGGACCTACTGACCAAAAAATACTTCAAGAAGGCATACAACATGCAAAATTACTGTAAGATCAATAAAACGCCTGTAAAATGATCTGAATTGGTCAAGCTGCTAGGCTTAGAGATACACACAGGGCTTCGGCACAGGGATATCACTGGAAGATTATTCCCTGTGGAAAATAATCTCCAGCCAGTCAATAGAAGCCGTTGATGCATGAAACTTGGCCCTCATTCTTGATGAATACACTCCTGCTGAAGTTTATTTTTTGGAGCTGCTGCAGTCATGGAAATCACAGCAACAGTGTATCTTTGGAGTGCCGGTTCATACAAAATGCTGATTCATATGATATCTACGGTCAGGAAAGATTAGAAGGGATTGCATCAAGAATGGATGTCTGTGTGAATGAGCAAATGTGAGGCAGTAAGGAACATAATATATAAAGCGAAAGAATAGAAATAATTGTTTCCTCTTTCTCAAACAATAGAAGTTGCAGTCAGTTAAGAAGCTGATAGCAAGACATATAAATTATTTAAAAAAAAAAAAAAACAGAGAGAAAGAAAAGTAATTCTTCCAATAAGAAAGCCTTTTCCAGACTTTCTGATCAGGTAACAGGAGAGTAGGAAATATTTTTCATTCATTTCTGGGCAACTTTCCAGGGGGTGGTGGGAGGGGCCAGAGGCAAAAGTGAATGTAATTTTTCTTATTGTACAGTAGGCTGGTTTCTTTTTTCTCTTTTTAAATGGTTGTTACAAAATTGCACACACATAAATAATAAATCATGACATGACTAACAAAAAATGGGTTACAGGGTGGGTGGATAAAATGCTAAACACCTTATTTTACAGTACATAATAATGAGAAGATTACAGTAAATCAGTAAAATGAATTCTTAAGTAAATCAATTTGGAAAGTACAGAGTAACAGGAGTGTGCTAATGAGTAGTTCCTGGTTATCTATGCCATATTGCAATATATGTTGTAGGTATTTCTCATCCAAGTGTTGCTTCATTTATATACATTATTTAATAAAATCAGACCATACAGTGTAAAACATACCTTGTTTTTTCTCTCCCCTGGCCACCATAAATTTTTGTGACAGCTTTTCCATTATGGCTGTTTGCCACAATTACCCCAGTTATATCAATATTCATTAATTGCAAGGTTTTCCACATTCTGGCTATTATTTAATGCCTAAAGATATGTAACAAAGGAACCAGGCGAACTTCCCTGGGGAGAGCATTCCGCAAGTCATTCTAGCTGCTGTTGTTAATTTCTTAATTCATCCATCTCTGAAGTATTTAAATTAGGTAAGGCTAGCTAATGCTGGGGTTATTGGGATTGTATGAGCTGTAATCTTAGATATCTCTTTAAAAGCTTCCTTCCAAAATTGTTCTATTTGTGGACATTTCCACCACATATGTTGGTTAGTACCTATAATTTGGCATCCTCTCCAACATAATGGAGGCATATTGAGCTTTATATAAGATTGGTACCTTAGTGTTAAATGCCATCCATGCACAATTTTTTTGTAAACATTCCCTACTAGTTGCTGACGGAGACTTATATGGTGCTTTTGTCCATACATCATTCTATTTATCCTCTTCAATGTTTATATCTCATGTTAATTCCCACCAGCTTTCTGGGATTTTGTTGGGGGCAAAATTGGTTCTCAATATGGATTTTGTATAAAAGGAAAATTAATCCCTTAGTAATAAGTGATAGTATAATGACTATCTTTTCATAATGTGTTAGCTTCATTATTAATCTGTTTATTTGTAAGAAAAAATCTTAATCGATATCTTAACAGCCATGAAATCTGATTATTTTCTAGTCAATACTGTAAGAGAATGTATAATAATATTTCAAGTAATATAAATGGTGTGATTTCCATACCTTCACATTATATAATCTGTTTTTATTTTGGGGGAAAGGATGGTGTTGTACCAGTGACGGTCCGGGAACTACGGTAAAACTTCTGCCCTATTTTCCCCGTACTCTAACTGGTGTGAGTGTATAGGAGTTAGTAAGCCAACTCAACAACTGAAGTTTAGTTTTCATTAATGCTAATAACACCATCAATTTCTATATCCTCCAGTGTTGTTACATTCCATCCTAGTTGGGGAGTTTTAGGGTCTCTCTAGACACACTTTTTATTGTGCATTCATGATTATTTGTCTTAGTTGAGGTGGGTGCATGCAATACCCACTTTCAATACTGTTTGTGCCTGCAAAAGTTTCAGAGTGTCCATACTGCTTTATTTCCCAGTAGTGCATGTCCCATATCTTTGTGCTGAAATCTGGAAACAAATGTTCCGGAAGTGTGTGGTGCTTTTGTCTGTCTATTGTGGTACTTCCCCTCCAGGCAACAATGTGGCAGCGTTGCTGAAGCACGATTGCAGAACAATTAACAGAGCAGAACCATGTGTGGATGGTCCAGTATAAAACTACCACTAATGTAGTATTACTGCATTAACAACATATTGCAAAACACACACCTACACACAAAGAAGACCAGTCAATGTTTTTCAACGTTTCCCCCAGTTTCTTCCTCAGGTTGTCTTCTGAACTGGTAGGCTGTGCTCTAGTTTCCCTTCTGATTTTACAACCCACTTCCAAGTCTCCATCCCTAACATGCTGATCTATTTCTCACTGCTATTTCTAGAGTTTGTCTCTCCATGCCACCTATGGTCAGTTCCTCCCTGTTGCATTTCAAGATAAGTTTATCTAGTTTTGACTTCTAACTCCGCGCGTTTGTCCTTGGCATCCAGACAACACTTCTTATTCTCAGGATTCTTTCTGCTGAACATCCTGTCTACATAAAATGTACTCAGGGAGCCTCTCTGTTCTCTAGCCTATTTTATCCCCTCCCCGGGCTCCCCCTCCCCTTTTTGTACTAAGCAATTACTCTTATTAATTATTCCAGCTAACAGTAATTATCAGCAGTATGCACCCCGAGTCACATTAATAACAGAGATGTCTGGGACACTGAGGAATTGTATGGAGAGATTGACTTCACCATTTGGATTTCCTAGCCTCGCAAAGCAAGTGATTCTGTTTCAGTCCCCCTCCCTCTTCATGAATACATTGACACAAGCATGGGTATGGCTCTCTTAAATCAGTTATAGCATGATAAACCAAGTTATATAAATTACAAATATATTGGTGCCACACTACTCAAGACAGTTAAAGTCCTCCAGTTATGGAGAAATAAGCACTCACTGTTAGAAATTTGGGTCCAAATGACTAAATCTACTTTTCCCCACCTCAGGGGGATCTCTGATAATCACCAAATGGCTGATGCCCACATCCAACAAAGTCTGGCTGTGGTTCTACTTGGAGGAGCATAGGAAGCTGCCTTGCACTGAGTCAAACCATCGATTGGTCCATGTCAGTATCGTCACACTAGGGATAGGGAGCAAGTGGCTCACCAGATGTTGGACTACAACTCCACTCATCCCTAGCTATTGGCCATGCTGGCTGGGGCTGATGAAGGTCTGAGTCCAACAACTTCCAGAAGCCCACAGGTTACCCAACACCTGTGCTCAGAGATCTGCACTAGTTGCTGATTTTCTACCGGGCCAGGTTCATGGTGTTATTCAATGTGTATTGTATACATCCTCTGTAATGTCTTATTTTTATAATATTTAAGATATTATTGATTTATTTGGTTCATTAGGCTGCTTGGAATGCATACCTGACCTTCTGTAATGCTTTATTGTATAATGTTTTATTTGATATTTTAATGTAGATTGTAAAAAAACACAAAACCTACCGGTACTTTGAGATTTTTTTCCTGAAAAACAGAAGGCAGTATAGCAATAAAATGAATGAATGAATGAATGAATGAATGAATGAATGAATGAATGAATGAAATCTGACTTAATACTGGCTGACATTCCCCTTTGCTATAAGGAGGTCATGTTTAATCCAGATGGAACTCAAATACATTAAAATGGGATATTAGTTACCTCACATCTATATACTCTGTGCCAGGTGAGAAAACCAACGTTGTTGGACTCCAACTCTGCAATACTCACTGATATAAATGGACTTTCCCTTGCTAGCTATGAATAGGATCAGGCGGCTAGGGTGCTATGAAAGAACGGGTCTTGTGCTTAACTGTGCAACCCCATGACTCAGAAGAGAGTCACACCATGAACACTGTTTGGTGGGATAACTTCCAGAAAGGTGTGCACAAGACTGCAGTCTAAATGTATATTTAAGGCTGCACTCCTATACACACTTAACCTAGTAGTATGCCCCATTGAACACAGTGGGACTTGTTTCTGAGGAAGCATGTACAGAGTTGAGCTGCGAGTCCCATCAGTTTTAATAATGCACACATTTAACTTGCTCAGCTTTGCACTTTTAGTGCGTAATTCCACCATCAGTTACATACAAATAGGTCTCATTGATTACAATGCCTTTATGCATGGCGAAGGTGTAAGATTGCAGTCTCTCTCTCTGCATTATTATGCTTTGTTGAACTTTGCTTCCTCTCTCTGCAGAGCTGCGTCTGTATTTTTTTGTTTGTTTAAATGATGTGCAAAGTAAATGAGTATAGCAGAAAACAGTTTCAGAAATCCTCTTTGTAGAATGAAATTGCCTACAGTTGAGTTTCTGACCAAACAGCAAAGTTGTTTTAATAACATTCTAGTGGAAATGGAGCATTCTGGCTAAATTCCTTCAAAATCCAATAAAGCAGATGACTGGAAGCTGTAATGGAACTGATGTTGTCAAATGCCTTTGCTTTTTAAATGTGACCATGTTTTAGGTTACTGGGGAAAACAAGCCCTGTATGATCAGCATAGCTTTTGACAAGGGTATTGGAATCCATCTGGTTTATGGAGCCGCCTCCCTCTGCCTTCCCCCATGTTTTTTGGGTTTTTTTCTCTGTTTGCCTGGAATGATGAAATTGTAATGCTACAGTTTAGCTCCTGGCTTTTTGCAATAGCAAACTGTCAGCGAGCATTCAATGGACAGCAGCCCAGGGTGTGAGTTTGTGAAAGGGAAATGCATTACCGACCAAGTCCATGCAATCGTAGGCAGAGTGGCTGGCAGAAAGGGGATTCTGTTTTATCAAAGGAGTACCACTGTCAGTTGTTTCCAAGTCAGCAAGCAGCTCTAGATGCCACTTCCAAAAGGCACACACACGGTGCCTTAAAATGTGTGAATCTGCGAGGTGAGAGGATGATATTATTCAAAGGAGTTTTACAAGGCTCCTGTAAACTGACCTTGATTTACCACCAGTGTGGACTGTGCAGGCGAGTTTTATCATTTAAAAACCGTGGCATGGCAACTGACTGATCTAAAAGCAGTTTTACACAAGTTTATTTTGGGGTTTTTTAAAAAAAAATTTAAATAAGCTTCTCCAACATTGGGGGAATTTGTTCTCTCAGTGTGCTTCATTAGTGCAGCTTACCACCACAAAGTCTGGCTGTATTGAGAAAGATTGCACCATTATCAAATAATTAGGAATGCCTTAGCAGGTGCATACACTTACCTTTGTAATTAAATCCTTGTTAAAACACTGGATTTCAGAGACTTTAAATGGTTCCTTGATCCCAGAGGGTGTAGCCCAGAAAGTTATTCTATAAGGCAGAGATCATTTGGGAGCAACAATATTAAGCAGCGAATCGTTTCTTCTTCTCCTCAAGATATTTATAAAACACACGTGAAATATAAATGGCAGTGCCCACTGCTAAGTAAATTGCTAGCCTGCAATGAACCCAGAAAGAACCAGATGATGCGCAACACCATCTTGTCAATTTTAACATTTGAAATGGTCCTGTCGTAACACTTGAGGCTGCACTGAAGTCTTGATCTGAACTGATTACAACAGCCTGCAAGTTTCTTTATGGGCTTTTGAGTCACTTGTATGGACAGCAAGTATTTTCACACCTAGAAGAACCTCAAACAGTCATAAAGACCAACAGCATTTATTATACTTTCATTTATAATACATTTGTTAGAATGAGATCCAGTTGCAGCGGCCTGCTAATTCAACAGCTTACCATAAGGAAGAGGGACAAGGCAGCAGGGAGGTTGGAAGATAGTGGTACCTCAGTTCTCGAACATAATCTGTTCCGGGAAACCGTTTGAATTCTGAAATGTTCTAAAACCAAGGTGCAAAGAGCTGTCTGTAAATTCAACTGAGAAAATTGAAACCTACAAAGAGAAATCTGTTGGACTTCTGAGACGCATTCAAATATGGAAGCATTTTCTTCCAGGTTTTCGGCATTCGGGTTTTGAAATGTTCGTCAACAGAGATGTTTGAGAACCGAGGTACCACTGTACTACAAAAACACCAGCAGAACCATTCTGATGCTCCTGCCACTGAGTTTGAAGCATGCCACACTCTCCTGCGCCTTGCCTGTCTCCCTCCTGGTAAGCAGAGGCAAATCATTTGCTGGGTGAGCACCACCTGCTAGGGCTATTTAGTAGCATTTCACTACTTCTGCATATACAATGGAAATAGCTTGTGCAACAACATCATCTCCACCCCACCCTTTCCCCTGAACATTACATTGAATCTCGTGCACAAGTTCTTAAGGGGCCACAAAACTCTGTTGGTGTTTTCGCTGCAACAAACTCATACAACCTGTCTCTCTGGAATTTGAAATATATGTATATCCATATTCATCTCTTGATCCAAAATATTGGAATTAGTGTTTCTGATTCTCTACTAGAACTGTTTATTTTAAATATACCACTTTTACTTTGCAAAGTGCTGTCTTTGGTTGGCTTCAAGGAGCTTAACAGAGAAAGCCTCTGCTTTTCTACTCAAAAGTAAGCCCTACTTAGTTCAATGGGACTTACTCCGTGGCAAGTGTGAATGGGATTGCAACAATAATCCCACTGATTCCAAGGAGATAGGTAAAGGGACCCATGACCATTAGGTCCAGTCGTGACTCTGGGGTTGTGGCGCTCATCTCACTTTATTGGCCGAGGGAGCTGGCGTACAGCTGCCAGGTCATGTGGCCAGCATGACTAAGCTGCTTCTGGCGAACCACACGAAAATGCCGTTTACCTTCCCGCCGGAGCGGTACCTATTTATCTACTTGCACTTTGACGTGCTTTCGAACTGCTAGGTTGGCAGGAGCTGGGACCGAGCAACGGGAGCTCACTTAGTAGCGGGGATTCGAACCGCCAACCTTCTGATCGGCAAGCCCTGGGCTCTGTGGTTTAACCCACAGCGCCACCCGCGTCCCAGGGAGATAGAAATCACTTAATCTTGAAGGATTTCCAATCTGACCAATTGCTGTTCTACTTTTAAATATGAGGTACCTGGTAAAGCAACCACTTCAGATGTTATCTTTTTTCTACAAGGGAAATCCTTTTGGATAGGAAATGATATCCAACTCATAAGCAGATTGGCATGATTTTCCTGGCATGCATACATAGCAAAATCCATATATGGGAGGGTTACATGTCATTCTCTACATAGAATTGTGTGCCATTTTCTACATGGAAATGTGTTTTGTACATGAAAACTGGAGCATATGAAATGACCTTTCAGCATGATGTGGCCTCTGTCAGGGGCCATCCAGACTGGGGTTTTCTTGCAGATGTATCCAGCAACATAATCTGGAGACAATAATAGTGAATTAGTGGTGGATCTATTCTGCTTAGTTTGTTTTGTAGTGCTTCCCCAATGTTACTGCGTTATTGCTATCTGGAGGGGCTATACCACAACAAAAGTGGAACAAAAATAAGCCCGGATCATTTGTGTTATGAAATGTCACATGATTTCAGCAGGAAGTTTTGAGATATGCTCTGACTGGAAATGAAGCAGTGTGACAACCCCAGGTGCAAACCGTATTGAAAGTGGGATTGCGTGTGTCTGCTGCAATACGTCATTAGCACAAATCATCATGAATCCGCAATGAAAAAGATGTCTGGAAGAGTCCTGAGAATAGTCCCATCCCCTCTGTCTGCTGATATTGTATTGCTTCAAGTGTGGCTGGAATTTCACAACTATCTGCAATAGTGTTTTTTTTAATGCAAAATGATAAAATGACAGAACAGGAAGCTAAGCTAAGACAGGAAACAGTACTGGTAAGGCAAAAGTTCTGGAGTTATTTGAATACAGTTTAGGGTTAGTTAAAAGGCAAATGGTCACAGTGCTAGATGGTACAAGTCCTTTGAACGAAACATTAAGCTGTGATAAATTGCACTGTAGACAAGCCTCCAAACTTCCTGATATCTGTTAGAAATTTATTCTAAAGAGAAAGCATTTGTTCTCAATCAGGGATGAGGAGCCTGTGGTGCTCCAGATTTTCTTGGACTACAACTCCTGTCATCTTTTCACCATTAGCCATGCTGGTAGAACCTGGAATCCAACAGCATCTTCAGGACTTCAGTTTCTTCATCTCCCCTCTAAATAATAGTGGAGGTAACTCATCCTACTTTCCTTTCCCTGCATCACCAGAGAACTACAATTTAATGAATCAGACATTTGATACATATAAGTTAAAAGAAGAAGAAAAGAGAAATCTGGAGAGCATATTTTAATTTTCCATCATATCAGGCACTTGCAGAATTCTTAAAATATTATGGGATACTTCTCAGTTCTTAGACTTTTAAAAGAGAGATGAGACAGTTTCTCGAATGAGATTTCTAGACAAATTGAGTTAGTCTTAGAAAATCAATTTAGACAAATCTGCAGCAGTGTGGGTAGGAGGATGCACCAATTCTCTACATAATTTGAATAAATGGGACACAAGATGGCTCCTGAGAGCAGCACTGACAGCCAAAAGAATTATGCTGATGGACTGGCAAAGGAAAATCATGCCATGAGTTGATTTATGGCCTATTGCCCTTCTGGATATAACTAAGTGGGAAAGAACTCCCTTTATTTGTACTAATAAAATGGACATCAGTTCTCTCGTACAAGAATAATTTCAGAGGTAGTGGTGTGAATAGTTGGCATCCAGGATGGCCTTTTCCACACTTGTCTCTCATTTGTGTCCTCGCGGTAATTTGTTTATGTAGATATTAGAGTATCAAATAGCAAAACCAGAAACCATCTCACTGCATTGCTTTATATGGTTTACTTCACAATTAGCCTTCGTACTCTTCATTTGCAACCCTTCACTGCTGATCAAGGAAATGTATAATTTTATATTCCATATTTGTTGTAACATCTGGATTATGTGAATTTCTACTCTGAATATCTACAGGCATTTTTCCATGCTGAAAGTGCTTTTCCAATTGGACTTATTGCTTAGGAAAACAAACATATCAATATTAGCACTCTGTGCATATTTATATTTGTGTTTCCCATCTTCATATCTGTTTTTTTTTATTAAAAAAATAGTGATTAAATAAAAAGTTTGCTGGGACCCACCCTTATTCTGCCCCTTCTCACCAAAAGAGATCCATCTCTGAGACGCAGGAATTTTATTAGCATGCTTTCTCTGCCATGGATCCTATTTCATGGAATGGTAATCTTTTAAATAAAATAAATGGTAGTATGTGTAAATCTTAGGGGAGGCTGGAACACAGTGACTGAAATTCCCCTCACAAACTCCCAGAAGCCATGTTCTTGTGAAGCAACACTCATCTGGGAGATTTGCTTGCCTTCAGGCAGAGTGACGGATTCAGGAACGACTCCTTGCCAAATTACTCCAGACCCAACATTCAGAACAGATTTACACAAACACACACCCACACACCCACAGCAGCCATTTTTTTCAGGCAAGGTTGAATTAATTGCCTAAAGCTGCCAATTTTGCATGCTGAGTGTTTGGACACGGACAAGGGTCGAGATTTTGAGACATGAGGCAGTATATAGCTAGAACAAGTACAGCAGACCCTTTTGTCTGAATTCTTGTCATCAAAATGTTTAGAATCTTGGGATCTATTTGCTGCTAAAAAGAGATTCCAGGAGTCTGGAGATCACCTTGATATAAATTGCAGACCTGGGATGCCTTCTCTGAAGAGGTAGCAATGACAATATGGAGGTGTCTTCCCTTTTTTGCAAGTCCTTGACATCTGGAGATGTGGAACCCCCAAGCGATCACTGCTGCTTTTCAGTTTTAGGTCAGTTATAAACCTTCCTGCTGAGTCTGTATTAAGGGCTAAGAGCTGTCAAAGTGGGAATAGGGAAGCCGACAACTTGACTGCAGAAGTTACTTGGCTATCTGAAGCTGGCATGCTTTGTTCCATTCAAACTGATCATTTTCAGTCCATGAACAAACACCTCCAATATGGAAACAATTATGGAAGAAATGCAGGCGACACATTCCTAGTATTATTTTGTGACAGTTTCAAAGAAGCAATTGTTAGCCACTTTGGAAATGATAGCTAGCAAGCAAAGAGAGAGGCCAGTTTATGCATTATTCTATGCGTCACTGTTTCCTATGGAATGCAAACAAGAACCCCAAATGGAAAGGACAGAACTGCAAACAAAGAATTTCAAATTAATATTTACCCTGATGAACAGTATGAATCATTTTGCATAATACAATGATTATTAAATATATTGCTCTCTAAACTCACCTGTGAACTAACAGTGGTTGCAGGGGTTTCTGTTAGATTCAAGTATTTCATTGAACATTGTTGTCACTTGATGGATGTTCAGTGATTTATCTCAAATTCTGTCAAGTGCTACTTAACAATGCACAGAAAAAGTGTTCAAGAATTTAGAGCAGGAAGGAGACAAGATAGTCGTAAGCATGTGATAGGTAATAGGCGTTTTGGAATGCAACATTATTTGAGGCATCATAGTTAAGATTCCTCAACAATTTACATATTGGGTCTGTTGGTCATAACAATAATGAATACAAAATATTTGGGGGAATACAAAATAATGAATACAAAATATTTGGGGGGTTGCTTTGTGGTCATGATAATTTTGTCATTTTTTCTGTTGCTTTCCCATCAGTTTTTGTTTGTTTATGTGCTTGTATTCCAGAGCTGTGGACACATCAAATTGTCAAACAAAACAAAACAATACAAAATGAATTGAAACCATAAGATCATCTTCCATCTTAAAATAGCAGCGGTAGATCCAACGTGAGTCACATGATTCATATTGATTGTTTTGTTGTTCTATATATTTCAACAACCCCAAAGTTGAGTCAGTAGAACAGATGCTGTAAATATGTGGTGATCTGGCATGGAATGACCCAATTGAAGAAGATAACAGTGGTTACCTGGACCTCATTACTGGTTGTGAAGGGACCCCGTGCTAGTTGAAGCTTTGAGGGCCCCAAAATGTAGGTCCGCCACTGGGTACCAACAAGGACAGTATTGTGCAAACCCACTGGCAGAGCCAATCCGCTGTTCCTGCTGGTGCATTTGCAGCACTCCAACCTCATTGTTGCCTCATCCCTCACCCTCTCCATCCTGGTATCTAACAATGACTCGGATGGATAAAGGTCAGGCGAGCAGCACTGCACCATCACATTTGCTACTGCCTTTCTGGCATCAACTTAAAAGGTGTGTATTTGCAGGATGCACTCTTTGCCTAGTGTTGAAAGATTAGAGCCTCTTGCAGCATTCAATATTGTTTAAGAGTGTATTGGTGATTGTTGTTTTAATTCCGGCATTTTTATCTGTTCCTATCTGTATTTTATGCTTACATTTTTATATGATTTCTAACCTGCCCCTAGGATTGAAATCAATCAGTATACTGAGTCCGACCACTGATCTGCCTAATATCATCTTCTTTTGACTGGCAGTGGCTCTCCAGTGTGAGATTCTTTTAACTGCAGCTGCCAGTGTTTGAACCTAGGATCTTCGGCATGCAAATAATGTGCTGTAGCACTGAGATGCAGCACTTCTCCCTTAAGTCTTCATTGACATAATGTGAAATGCAATTATTCTTTCCTATGCTTATGTACTAAACATTTGGGGGTGTGGGGAGAAATGGCAATGAAGAGGTTGACGTTTTCCAGCCTTATGTTTATTGTGAAACATAAATGGAAGAATGATAAAATGAGGGGATTTGACGAGAAAAGATTCTTACGCTTTTCTTTCAGCCAAGCTTTGTTGTGCATTTGGCTGACAGAATCTTAAAACTACAAAGCAAAGTACCGGAATTGGATGGTGCGTAGGCAGCATGTTAAAACTGCTCCACGTATTAAAAAAACAAAAACAAACATGGTGGAGAGAGCAGGAGTCAAAAGTTGGCAGCAGTTTACAAAGAATGTGAATTTTAAAAATTTTGCTTGGGAAATAGATCCAAGGATTCAAAAATGACAATGGAAATTGGTCCAATTTGTGCCGATTTGAGTTCTGCCCAAATCCATGTTCACAGCCCTATGAACTATCCTGAGGATTGTTACCATAAGGGAGTTAATAATGGTATAGAGGCAAAAGACAGCATATGGTCATGACAGTTAGTGCTAAGTTACTAGCATTACACATAAAGTCCCATTTGTTTCAAAATCTAGATAAAATCTCAACCTTTGTTAAGATTTGAAAGCTGAAAGAGGCATGGTCAAGAAATATTGGGACTATTGACAGTTTCTTTATTCAACAGACCCCTATCAAAACCTGCTTTTGAAATGCCTACCAATTTTGGGGGGTGGGGTGGAGGATTAGGCGCTAGTGTGTTGAGATGTAGATTCAAAGCTTCCTTGGGTATGAGGAACTAGCAATCTGTTTCATTCGTTCCAAGTCATAATTTGAGAGCAAAAGTAGAGAGACCATAAAAACTTTTAATGGCCTGAATTTTTTTACTACATTGGTTTTTCAGCACCTTAAGCTGGTTCAATATATAACAAAGATGGATGCTATTAATTGTAGGTCATTAGTTCAAATGAGATGCAGGCTAAAAGTGACCAATAGAGACTATTTTAGCACTACAATTAAAAAGCACGAATAGGGAAAGCACGATTACCACAGCTTTACCATTATTCTTTTAGGTGCAGCATAGCACAGCGCACACGCATGTACAACCAGAGCAACTTTTCCGTCTGCCAAAGTCAAACTGATAAAGAGTTCCATGGTCATCGTGTTGCCAGATGTCTGGCTGTGCAACGCTCTGGCACTAAACCCAATATAGAGACATATCTATGGATGGGATCTATTAACGTTATAGTTACCATCTGACAACTGTTTAGTGTCCATAGCCCAGTTCCTAGTAGGCAGGTGTTCGCATCACCAAAAAAACAACACTATTGCAACTGGTACTGCTAATTGATGAGGCTATTGGCAGTCACAGCAGAGAGGACAGGGATTGCATTATCACAGAGAAAGAACTGTTTATCCCAGGAAACAGTCCCTCTGTTTAAGAACATCCCAAAGCCCATTGGAAACATGCTGTGGTTCTCAATGTGAGACCTGTAGACCACTAAGAAGGAACCCCGGGAATGAAGTGGCCTTTTTCACTGCATCCATGCTCATTCTATACTTCACCAGTCAAGTACAGTAAAACAGCCTAGGAATTGGGAAAGATGTGTTGTCAAGGAGTAGGGAGCAGATCTTCTGGGTAAGGTGCAACTTAGTTCACTCCAACTAGACTTACTGAAATGAACAAACATGACTAAGTTAGGTGCATTACTTCTGATGGGTCTACTCTGAAGAAAACTTAGTTGAATACCTCCCAGGGTTTCCCAGAGCCCTATAAACATGTGCTTAGACATTGTTGTTGTCGTTGTTTAGTCGTTTAGTCGTGTCCTACTCTTCGTGACCCCATGGACCAGAGCACGCCAGGCACTTCTGTCTTCCACTGCCTCCCACAGTTTGGTCAGACTCATGTTTGTAGCTTCGAAGACACTATCCAACCATCTCGTCCTCTGTCGTCCCCTTCTCCTTGTGCCCTCCATCTTTCCCAACATCAGGGTCTTTTCCAGGGAGTCTTCTCTTCTCATGAGGTGGCCAAAGTATTGGAGCCTCAGCTTCACGATCTGTCCTTCCAGTGAGCACTCAGGGCTGATTTCCTTCAGAATGGATAGATTTGATCTTCTTGCAGTCCATGGGACTCTCAAGAGTTAGACATGGTTAGACATGGATTCGCTTAATTTGAATGAACTAAACAAGGATTCATGGGCTGGTGGTAAGTAAAAGTGACCCAGTTCCATTGGCTACAGTGGCTACCTTGTCTAAGAACATTTGAAATATTGGTCTCGTTCCAGCACATGCATGTATGTCAGGGTTTTTACTTACTATTTAAATATAAGTACTCCCATATACACCAAAAGCTAAATCTCAGGAGGAGATGGAAAGGGGCAAATCAAAGATGGGTGATATTAATATATTTCTATGTGTATCTGTAGAATGCAAGGGAAATCCCTAATACCAGGGGTTTGTGACCCATAAGCTACCCTCACCTGGTTTATCTGGTCGGTCAAAGCCATTGCCCAGGGTGTGGCTGCTGTTGCATGGTGACAGCTTCTAGGAGCTACAGGTGAGAGCTAAGTGCAGGGCGGGGGCCCCAAGTGGAAAAACTACCCCAGAAGGTGCCCCCTCTGAGGTACTACCCCTCCCTATACCGTCCTGATATGATTTAGTAAGCTAGATAAAGTGCCTGTGTTTGACTCTCTGTCATCCCTCATCTTTAGCACCCAACAGTCAAACACATTGCAGGGCTTCTTGTAAGAGTGGACCAGCCATTTAATTGTGTCAAACCTCTTATATTGATACCTGGGCACCACCGTGAATAGCTAAAACATCAAGGGAAAAGTAGAGCATATTCAGGAAGTTCAGTGCCGGCCATTGCAATTCATTCTGGTCTGTGGATGGTTTATTATATTTCAACTGACTTTATTGATTGTGAATAGCTTTAGCAGGCACAGCATAAATATACCCAATAATGCAAATCCTGCATGATAAGAAATGTAATTTGCTAAGAGATACTGAATATTTTGCAAACTGTCAGTTTGTTAGATTGTGTAGTTCAGCACTGAGATTTCCCTAGTCCTGGTTCTGCATGTTTTGGGGTTAGAAATAGCATGAGAAAATCTGCTCTCGTTCTCACTCCCATCCCCATTTCTGAACAAGTGGGAGTCAAAGGTATTCTTCAAACAAAAAGGCTTGAACAGCAGAACAGAGGATGCTAGTTGTCTGTTATCTTTGTTTGAAAGATATCATTAACATTAATTTTGACAAGTAGCCTCTCCTTGGGGAATCTGAGCTTGATTCAGCAACCCTTTACTTAGGCAAGTAATCCTTATTTATAGGAAAACTCCTTGATTGTTAGGATTTGCCTAATCCTGAGATAAAAACATATACTTGAAGGTGGATGATTTGTATGAGATTAAGACAAACAAAAGGAGGGGAAAAGATGGAACTAATGTGAATTGTGGAAGACTACAGTTAGATTAATCCTTACATTAAACGTGTTGTAGAAGGGCGTAGGAAACCAAAAGCCCTGCTGAGGTTCATTAATATATTTATTAGAGAATATGTGTCTTGTTGTATCCCTTTATCAAAAAAACAAAGGCTATGCTTTTAAGCGTTCCTTATTCCAAGTGAAATGCCACCTTGTATTCATGACTACTGTCCATCATTGGCCTCCTTGACGTCATCAACTTTATTTCATTTGGCACATTTCTATCCTGCCCTTCTTCCACCATGGAGATCAAGGCAATGAACAGAAAGCTTTCAGGGCTCTCCCATCCTGGCAGTGATCAGACCCAGACCTTCTTTGCTTCACAAAGGAGGCTGCATCACCTGCCTTCAGATGGTGCCCTAATTCCTTGTCAACATCTGGAAAACTGGTGGGGCTTTGCAAAGTTCACATTGTGCTGCTCAGCCTTATAAATTCCATAATCTTTCCCCTTTTGCTCAGTATTTTGTTGTTGTTGGCATCTGTCTGTCTTGAGAAACAATGGAGTGCGCCTCTGGAGATGAAGTCAAACTTCTGGAGATGAAGTGGTCACTCTCGGCCTCATTGATGTGGTCCAAAGGAAAGCACAATACGTTTGGCATCAGCTTGGCTGCAGGAGTTGCTGGAAGAAAGCGTAAAAGGTGCCATCCAACTGTCTTAGGGACTGCATTCCAGATTTGTGTAGGGTTTGCTCCCTAGCCTTTTCTTCTCCTGAATATATCCCGCAGGGCAGCAGAGGTTTAGGATCAGAGTTACTCCTAGATGGGCTACCTTCCCAAGTTGACAAGCCCCATCTGCCCCTCATTTCCCTCTACAGCATGCGCAGAGATCACTTTCTTGACCGTTGGACCCACCATTGGTGTTGTCTGTTCAATCTGCTGGAGCCTGTCTTTGCATACAGGGGAAGTACCTAACTCACTGAGGGTCTAAGACCCATAATCTACCCTCACCTGGTTTAGCTGGCTAGTCAAAAATGTTTCCCAGGGTGTGGCCGCTGTTGCATGCTGACAGCTTCTAAGAGCCATAGGTGACAACTGAGTGCAGGGTGGGGACCAAAGGTAGACAAACTGCCCCAGAAGAAGTACAACATGTCCCCCACCAGAGGTCACGGGTGCCAACTTGAATAAAATATAGGGGGGGTCCCAGGTAAGCCCTGTCCTCCATAATGACACAGCACACCGTTTGGGGGTCCACGAGGGCAGACCTGACTTCCATTTAATGACTCAGGGGAAATAAATAAATCTTGCTATATCCTTTTGTAGTAGCTTAGTCATGACAAAAAACGTAGCCATTGAAAGAATAATATGACAGTGAGTGTAACCTGTAAACAAAAGCAACTGTCATATTCTTCCTTCAATGGCTACTTTCCCCCCAATGAATTTTATTAAAGTTTGAAAGAAATGGCTACTCTTGACAGCTTTGAGCCAGAATATTTTTTTATTTTTTTAAAAAAGAAATTGCTGCTCTGGTTTTCGGAGAACAATAAAGAGATTAATCTTGCGCACTCCGTGATGCAAAAAAGCACCGAAAAATGTCTTTGTTTAACATATTATTTTCCTCCCACCAGTGCACTGGTGAGGAAACAGTGCTCATCTATGAACTAAGCTACTGCTACGTTTTCCGCCACTCTTTTTTACTTACTCTCGCCCTTTTATAAATGATAGATGGCACATCTTGTAGGGCAGCAACTCTGTTCTGCAGCAGGCAAGATAACGGGGGAAAGTGAAAGAATACTTAATGGTATATTCCCATGAGTGAGAGATGACAGCGTATCTCTCAGGTGGCTAAGCAAAGTGGAGCCACAAGTAGGTCAAGTAAGCACCAAAAGTGCTATTCTCTTTTCCATCTTCCCTAAGGGATCCACTTCCATCCATTTCGATATATATTTATTTAACATAACTCTAGAAATAATGATGCATGACTGTTCCTCAGTGCTGTATTGTCTTTAGTAGTATCAAGTGATAGTTATTGTAGTTTATTCTGTGAATTGGGCATGGTGAAACAACTATTTTAACTAATGCTACTTATGCTATAACAAATTTATAATCGCATAACATGCTATCAGTTATGCTCAGCTGATGCTTCTGAGTCTCACTTCCAACAGATAGCTAATTGTGTTCAATTCAAATTGTTCACTACATTATATTTGATCACAGATTATCTTGCGGAAACTACAGAAACCAAGTTTTATGTCATTGATATTTGCATGCCTGGTGTTCTTGCTTCTTGCTTCTTCACAACTAATCACAACTAATCAAAAGTTAACAGGAAGAACTGCAAACTTGTTGCTGTTTCTACCTTTCTAGAGATAATACAGAAATTTATTGTTATTATCATTAATAATAATAAAAACAATTACAAAAAACCCACACACATAATTAAAATACACAATAAAACAATTTCATCAAAACAGTAAAACAAACATCCACAATTGAAATGTACTATAACATGGGTCCATTATAAAACATCCAGAATTGAAATGTACTATAACATAGGTCCATTATAAATAAAGCAGAATAAAGCATTACAGAAGAAAGTCAAATATAAAGTATACATTCAAAGCAACATACTTAACAAGAAACTAAAATATTATCTTAAAGATTTAAAAATATATAATGCACATTTAAAACAGCATAATTAGCAAAAGAGTGAGATATTACCTAAAGCATAGAACATATTTGCTGCTGTTGCTGCCAGTCCTGTCAACAATAGTTCATGGCAGGTGGCAGGTGTGCAAGCTTAGGCTCAGTGACCTGGGTCTAAACTAAGAGGCAGACAAGGTGGTCTCTGACCTCTTCAGCAGCCTCAGCTTTTGTAGCTGGGGTCAGTCAGCGCCCTGCAGTCCCAGGCCAGGTAGAAAATGCCCTGCAAGGCAAGAAGCAGGTCTCACAGTGAAGATGGTCTCTGACCTCTTCAGCAGCCTCAGTTTTTGTAGCTGATATGTCACAGGAATTCCAAAGGGTAGGTGCCGCCACACTAAGGACCCAATTCTGACATGCAGAATGGAACTCCTCATAAGAATGAATCTGCAGGATGCCCTCTCTGCAGTGTAGTGATTGCTTGACTTTATAAAGGGATGGGGTGATCTTTTAAGTTCTGCTGCTCAGCCAAAGACCTTCAAATGTTAATCATGATCCACTGTAATTGAATACCTTTCCTTTGAATTGGGGGAAAAAAGACTCTTTATTCAGATGATTGATGGTAAATAAGAAGTCCTGTTTGCCATACTGCATCTGGTGGAAATGCATCTTACAACAACTCAGAAGAGAGCCTTTGCTGTGGTGGCACCCATCTTAAAAAATGACCTCCCTTTGGATGTGTAGCAGGCACCTACTGTGTTGGTGTCTTGTTGATGTTTACTTATCTGTTTACTCAGGCATTCTTAGTACCAGCATTTTAATGAACCTCTGGATATCTTTTGGATACTTTAATTTATTGTGGCTGTGAGGTTTTATTGTATTTTTCCTGTTTGTGTAGACTGGCTTGTAATTGTTCAGGTGAAATGATTCCGGTTCCATCAATCTTCTGCCTGGTCAGAACTGCCAAACTCAGCCTTCTTATGTCCAACTGTTTTTCTGATCCATCCATAGGAAGGACCAAGACAGCAAAGGGCAGCACCATGGAAAGCTCCAAGTACCGGTAAGCAACTCCTTCTAACAAAGCCTGGATGCGCATGAAGTCTTTTGAGGTTTTCCATTCAGTCTATTCCCCTTTAACTCTACCTTCCCATGCTTTGGTTTCCAAACATTTTGGAAGTCGAATGGACTTCCGGAATGGATTCCATTCGACTTCCAAGGTATGACTGTACTTCTTTCCTTTCTGTGACCTCCCCCCTAGTGTACTACCTGTGCAGTTGGACAGGTGCAGTAGAGCAGGAAGTACATGACTTATTGGGCGAAACAGGTCCAGGGAAGGTGTCTGTGGGGGTTCCTGGCTTGGGTTATGTTCAGCATCTGAAAGCCAGTCTTTAGCTGGTGATATAGCAGTCATGGACTTTGATGGCTCATCCAACTCAGTTCAAGGCTGGGCCATGTTGACTACTCTACAGCTGCCACATAACCAAGGCGTTGCCCTCCATGCCTCTTCCATTCCATCTTGGAACCGAGAGATTGTAAAAGAACTGTAGATTGCATATTTTAAGTTCAGTGATTTGTTTGTTTTTTTTAAAAAAACTGTATTATGTTACTCAGGATACACATACATACATACATACACACACACACACACACACACACACACACACACACCTTTGTTCACACCCCTGATCAACCGCAGAAGGATCAGTAGCTCAGAAAAAGACTTAGACCAATTTGGCTTAATTTCAATTTAATATTTCCAGAAATATGCTGCGGATGAAATCCTATAAAATATTTTTATCACATCGTTGGTAGGGCACTTTGCCATAAGTTTATTGCAGTCATTTGGCTTTCTTTCTTCGGCTTTATCTTCCCCTTCTTCACATGCAACACAATCCTGTGCATAAGAACAGAAGAAGAGCCAAAGGCCCATGTAGTCCCCCATCTGATTCTCACAGTGGCCAGCCAGACAACCAGGGTAAGGCCTCAAGCAGGACCTCAGCACAACAAGCATTCTCCCACTTTGTGGTGCCCAAATGACCTTCAGAGTTATACTGCCTCAAATACTGGGGTTAGTGCATAGCCATCAGGGCTAGTAGCCACTGAAAGCCTTATCCACCAGAAATTAGTCTAGTCCCTGTTTTAAAACTATCCACACTAGTGGCCACCACTAGATCTTGTGGCGCCAAATTCCATAGTTTGGTTACTCACCGAGTGAAGAAAAATGTCTATCTCTCCACATACTGCATAATTCTAAACATTTCTTTGATTTCCTCCCACACCCACCATTTCCCTAAACTGAAAAGTTCTAAATGTTGTAACCTCTCCTCACAGGTGAACTGCTCCACACAAGCCCCTTGATCATTTCGGTTGCCATTTTCTGCCTGCTTGGAAGTAAGTCCCCATGTGCATAATATTGCAGCTTTAATGCAAAATGAGGATGCCCATTCTCCTATTAAGTATTTGGGGATGAGGGGAGGAGCTTAAAGATTCAAACTTTTGGCTGCCATGCTATGCTTTGAACAACTGCCTCTGTTTTCTGAGAGGAGGGTGATTTTCACTATTTCTTTAAAATTCTTATATTCCGATTTATGACATGCAGACTTCAAAGCAGTTCCCATAAAAATGGGAATCAGTGTCAAAATACCTCCCAAACAAACAAACAAAAGGCTAGTGAATGCTCTGCCTAGACTGGCAAAGAAACAAAAATTCAACAATGGTGATGGAGTGCTCTGGGGTTGCAGGGGGTCAAAGACCCATGACTGTTTCGGCATCAGGGTCCCTGCAGCCCTGTGAAGCCACCCACACAACATGCAAGGGGAGCTTTTTAGGGACAATGGCAATACAAGGTGCTTCAAGAAAAGGGTGTGCAAGTTCTGTTACATACAGCGGAAAACAAGACTTAAGCCAGCCGATGGATGTGCAGATAAAATGGTAGATCTAGCAGAAAGGCAACACATGAAGATCTACATTAATCGTTGCAATGTATCCCCAATTATTATTATTGTAGAATTATAAGTGATGATTATTATTTATTACCCACCTTTCACTGTTAGGTCCCAGGGCATGTTACAAGATTAAAACACAGTATTAAAAACAGTTTAAGGCAACTTACAACCACAAAAAATAAGGTGGGCCCTAAAAAATGAACACCTGAAATGTCAAAAGCCAGGGCAAAAATGTGTGTCTTCAGCATTCACCAAAAGTTGTACGATGAAGGTGCAAGACACACCTCTTTGAGGAAGGAGTTTCATTATATGGTGTATTCAAAGAAGAGGCATGGCTACGAGGAAGCATGGCTGTGTCATGAAGGAACCCTTCTGAATTTGCTACTACACTACAGCTCAGGAATGAGAATGCTATTGCCCACACCTCGCCTCACCACAGCCACACCTTTACCAGCACATATTTGAAGCAAACCCCAACATACTGCTGCTCTTCCTTTCAAAGAGGTTTTCACAGGATTCCTGTGCAAGTGGGTTTCATATTTTTGCTGAAGGAAAGGAATATATAAAAGTATATTTTGATCACTGACATTAATCATTTTATAAAAAGTATGCCAGTCTAGGCAATGGGGTTTTATACAAAATATGAAAAGGTATCATGCACTCGGGGCAACTGTATAAGCAGAACCACTGGTTGCATTATTAAAAGAAGTTGTTCCTCTAATTTTTTTTTTCCTGGGGCTGACAAAACCAAAAGACCCCTCTCAAATGTCAAAATGCCAGTGTTGTTGAATTTCATGTAGGAGCCAAAATTCCCAGTGCTTCTACAGGTAAAACAAACTTTAAGAAGGATTCCAGCACTTTTGTAATGATGGAATACAACCTTAGGCAATATACATTCATAATCTCTCAGGACGAATGGCCTTTAAAAATGCAACAAATTACTCCATTCATGATTTGGGAAAAGGAGTTTTTCTGTCAGTCTTAGAAAATGCATGTAAGATGCAGTGTAAAAATTGCACGTTAGCAGACTGCTTTCATTAGCAATTAATTCTTCATGCCAGCTCTATGCAACATCAATTATATTATTAGAACAGTAAGTATTTTAGACCAAGAGTCTAGGTCCTTCTCTCTCCCCCTTTGCTTGAGCTGTTTGCTCAGCCAGAAAAACATCTCAAAGGTGCGGTGAAAGGTAACTATTGATTTCCCCAGTGAAGGGAAATCCTCACATTGCAAAATACCAGCAAGCCTAATGCCATGGGTGTTGCCACACAGCAAACTAAAAACGCTTTTTGCTTTGCTCACATTTCTGGTGGGAATATAAAGTCTATCCTGGCTTTCAGTTAACATCCTGATGTGTTGCTGCTTTAAAAAAATAATTTAAAAAGCTCTCTTCTGCTTTCTGTTCTATATTAACAACATTCACACGTGCATGTTTATAGAAAACAAGCATTGCATTAAATTGCAATGTCAGGACTAAAGTGACTATGCTTCCAAAGTGTGGCGATATCCTGGGTTGGATCCGAACAACCAAAACCCCCAAGTACACTCACGGTGGCAGTAGTGGAAGGTGAGTGGTAAAGTGCAGCATAGTCATGTCCAATTCCTGTGCCAGCTCCAAGCTAATGTGAAGATCATATCTGGATCTGGCCAGATACTGGTCAGTGACAGCAGTGGGAGCACTTCAGGATCTGGTGGATTCTGGCTCAACCCCTCCTTCCACACCCTCAGAACACCCTATTGGGGGGGGGGATTCCACCAGCAGGCCTCCCATTGACCCAAACTTTCAGTGGGAGGCCAGCTCAACAGGCAGAAGGGAGCAGAGAGGCTGACCAAAATCAATGGAATCTAAGTTAGTCATGACATGTCAGTCATTTCAGTAGGTTTGCTATTAGCATGATGAAGGCCACATTCAAACCCTCCATTAAAAGAGCTATGATACCTTCTTAAACTGCCATGCCTCCCCCCCCCAAAGAATTATGGGAACTGTCATGGGCTAAGCTGTAAAGGTGTTGAGAGTTGTTAAGAGAACCCTATTCCCCTTACAGAGCTACAATTCTCAAAGTTTCCTATGATGAGGGATTGATTGTTAAACCACTCTGAAAATTATAACTCTCTGAGGGAAATAGGGGTCCCCTAACAACTGTCTGTTGTCTTTGTCCATGGTGTTTTCTTGGCAGGGATACTGGAGTGGCTTGCCGGTTCCTCCTCCAGGTGGATCATGTTTGGTCAAAACTCTCCACTATGACCTGTTCATCTTGGGTGCCCTGCTCGGCATAGTTCATAGCTTCTCTGAGTTATTCAAGCCCCTTCACCACGGCAAGGAGAAGGTGATGTTAAAACGAAATTAAAAGATTAAATTAAAAGATGCCTGCTTCTTGGGAGTAAAGCAATGACAAACCTAGACGGCATCTTAAAAAGTAGAGACATCACCTTGCCAACAAAGGTCCGTATAGTAAAAGCTATGGTTTTCCCAGTAGTGATGTATGGAAGTGAGAGCTGGACCATAAAGAAGGCTGATCACCAAAGAATTGATGCTTTTGAATTATGGTGCTGGAGGAGACTCTTGAGAGTCCCATGGACTGCAAGAAGAACAAACCTATCCATTCTTAAGGAAATTAGCCCTGAGTGCTCACTGGAAGGACAGATCGTGAAGCTGAGGCTCCAATACTTTGGCCACCTCATGAGAAGAGAAGACTCCCTGGAAAAGACCCTGATATTGGGAAAGATTGAGGGCACAAGGAGAAGAGGATGACAGAGGATGAGATGGTTGGACAGTGTTCTTGAAGCTACCAGCATGAGTTTGACCAAACTGTGGGAGGCAGTGGAAGACAGAAGTGCCTGGCGTGCTCTGGTCCATGGGGTCATGAAGAGTCGGACACGACTAAACGACTAAACAATAACAGCAACGGTCTGCACCCTTAACCAAGTATGGCTCCCAGAATTCTTGGGGAGGGGGAGGAGTCATGACTGTTGAAAAAGGTATCATAGCCCTTTAAATGTATGGTGTGAGTATGGCCAAAGTCTGAACCCAACCCCCTCGTGCCCAACTTATAAGGAAACAGGGAAGGGATATTGTGCTTGCAGCTGAAATGCCTCACAGCCAGTCATTTGATGGGGAAACACCAAGAATGCTGGCAGAACATCCCACTATACTTACGTGATGGGTTTGTCACCAGCCTCCCTCCCCCACTTCTATCACTGAAATGGGAAACTGAAGATAGGGACCACCACCACAAGAATGAGTGACAACGCCACTATTTCCCCATGTTACTGTCATCACCAAGTGACTCTTTGAGCCAAACTGCATGATATTTTGCATTCTTTAAGTATCCACCGGGGAGAGCAGGATTAGGACCACAGCATGCTCGGAGGAAGGGTCAATCCTTGTCTCCCACCCATCATCCACTATCACCCACAAGCTGCTAGGACACTCTGGAGGAAAACCTTCATTGGCACCAACAGAAACCAATAGCAACTTCAGATGCTGATAGTTGGAGGAAATGCAAGCAACATCTGGGGGGCGCGCTCCACGGGTTAGGGGGCGCAAATTATTTGCCTTGCCCCGGGTGCTGACAACCCACGCTACGCCACTGCATGTACCATGTTCTTGATCCTTCTCCCCAAACCTCCTCCCCATTGCTGTTCGCACAGTAAAATTAACACATTCATACATTTAACGTGTGTACTTAGGCATTTATTAGCTGTCTCTGATTGATCCATTTAATGGTGTGTCATTAAGAGGGGCACTCTACACATGCTCATGTTCCAGGACTGATCCTTAGAATTCAAAAGAAACATAAGGTTAAGCTGTTGCTCAGGTGTAACTCCGAAGAGCCTCTATCTATCTGTTGCATAGACTAAACTGCTGGTTTTTTTTTCAGCATGTGCAGTACAATCAGATCTATGTTCTTTTTATTCCACTGTATCTGAAAGACCTGGGGGTGATCTGGCAGGAGTAGTTTCACATAATTAGTGTTAACATTGTCACGGAGGCATCAGTCCTCTATGCGGAACAATTCATCATCGCAAGTCCCACAACCATTAAGAATCTGGTGAGTTCCTGTGAGTCTTTCCATCTCCACATCTCTGTACATGGGCAATGTATAAGAATTAATAGAATACTGCACCACCCACACTCCCCAAAAACACCACCCACCTATTACACAAAGTCAGAGAAACAGCAGGACAATTATGGACAATGAGGTTCCAAACAGAATGACTGCTGTGGGCCAAATTTCACAATGCTAAATTAATTTTATTTAATGCATTAAAAAATCAAAACAACTATAGCCTGCTTTCCCTTGATCTGATTGATGCTGAATTTGCTCCCCTAAGTGTGCATTCATATGACTGCTTCAATTTATGCACCTTCATTTTTCACTGTGTTTTTCATGTATGGCTGAAAACATTGCTGGCTGACTGTTGAAAAACTGTATGGTTGAATGTTAAAATTGAACACACATTTACTAGAGAGAAAAAAATGGGATTTGGGCATCCCATGACTCGCTCCAACAGATGCAGATGCTGACTAGAGAAAATATAATTCCTTTTTCTGCCATCACAGACCAGGGTTATGCGAACTGACCCTAAGCCATGTGCACTTTACCTTTCGTAGGAAGAGTCCCCCTTTCCTTCCCCCTTGTTTACTAAGCAAAGTTTTGAGGAAAATATGGGCAGAAGGGGAGAAGCAGGAGGCTAGAGATAAATCTGAGGTAGCTGTCTCATATGAGCAAGCCTTAAGCTGCCCCTTTCCTGTTAGAGGCAGAATGACTATAGTCCGCAGGTTAAGCAGGCTGGTAAGGAAGCTTTGAATCACTCCTGGCTATGTGGATCTTCTTATTTTTTTCCCCAATTATATTCTGTCTACTTATTCCCGCAGCTTTGCCAATTCCAGCAAGTTCTTTTGCTTATGTGGTCCTTTGTGTTTTCCTCTTTTGTCCTGTTGTGCATTGTGCATGTGGAATTGTGTATGAAAGTAGCATTTTTAAGCAAACACAATTAAAAGAATGCAATCACAAACAATTACGTAACCAAAATCAATCCTACACGTACTTTACTGTTTGATCCCAGGGTATGATGTGAAGACACAGGAACCCTCACAATCTTGCTGAGGCTAACCAGGTCTGAGTCTGGTCAGATTCCTGGATGAATGATTTGCTGGGTACCAGTGACGTAGCGTGGGTTGCTGGGCAGGGCAGGTGTTGTGCACCCCTGGTTACTGGGCAGCTGGGGATGCACACAGAGGGTGAACAGAGCTTGCCTCCATCAGGCTCCTTGCCTACTGCCACCATCCACCTGCCCACTAGACCAACTCACCTGCTGCCGTTCCTCAGCTGCCAGGGCTCTATGCCTGTTGTGGGGGCACGTGATTGCACCCCCTCAAAAATGTGTGCCTGGCGCCATGACCCCCCACTATGCCTCTGCTGGGTACCATGTGAACACCATCTTGGAATCCATGAAAGATAAGAAAAATATAAGAAATTGCATATGCATTTTTTTTAAAAAAATAACCATTTGCATTAAGCACCTTAAAAAATTAAAGCACACACACCGCCAATCCATTTTCCCTTCTTCCCAAGAATCACCAGCTCCAATCTGGTGCATGTAGCAAAATACCACATCCCATAAACTTGATGGAGATGTCCTTACTTGTAGGGGATAAGTCAGCTCACCACCTTTCAATTAGATAAGCTACATCAGATGTCTGAAACACAAAGTTGCATCAATTAATGGTGACAGACACCTAAATATGATTGTCAGAATTAATTAGCAAGTGCTTTCCCATTTTTATTGGGTTTTTTTTATTCCTCACAACAACCCAATGAGGTAGGTTGGGCGAGTTCCCTAAAGCTACACAGAGAGCTAGGGGGCAGGGCAGTGATCTGAATCTGGCCCCCTCCTATATGCAAACCAAATAATTTTTAACAATGCTGCGCTTCATCCCACTGTCTTCTTGATCCAGCAAAATCGCCTGCTGAGGCATAACCAAAGGAGACAGCAGAAATACAAGGTAGCTGACAGCTTCTTGTAGATGTGTTGTTTGGGAGACACGGCCACCAATGGCCGTGTCTTTGCAGCCTGTGAGAGCTGTTTGTAACCAAGCAAGAGTTAAAAGCGCTTTCAGCTTGCATTCATTGTGCGCACGGCAAAATGGGAAAAATAAGCCCAAATGTGCCTCGCTGTGTGTTACCTGCCCTCTTCTGCCTGGAACAATTCACTAAGACACTCAGCTGATTACCTCCACCGCTGTATAATGAGTCTCCATCCATGGCACATGTGGACATTCAAGTTTTAATAAATCTTCAGAGGCTAGTCCAGACCAGAGTCCGTAAAGCAGAGAATTAAGGTTCTTTACCTGGCATTCCGATTAGTTTTTCTCAGATGCTCATTTATTGATGTGAGGTTTGGACTTTAATGCCATAACTTTAAAGCACAGCTTAGCTTGCTTGTGTAGAGCTAGTCATCTCCTGAGGTTTCTTTCGGAAGTGCTGGAAACCAATTTGCCTTACTTGCACAAGTGCTTCAACTCAAACTGGCAAAGTAATGGGTTCACATCACAGAATCATTTTTAGAGCTGGTATATGAGAATAAAATATTAAGTGCCCAAGGCTTACTTTTTGTATATGCATTTGTGGGGTTTTTTTTCTCCCCCTCTCCTCTCTTTCCTTATGAGCATCCGTAATATGGAGGAAACAGAGAATTTTATCTTTGACTACCAAAGGCATGCAAATTCAGGAAACTTCAAACCCTTCCCCTACAGTGCACCTCTGGACTGAGCAAGGCAAAGTCATACAGGAGGAGGCACACAGGGGAAGAGACCTTGAATTTTCCTTTAAAGCTTCCTCTTGCGATCCCTCACTGCTGGCGTTTGGGATATTCCACTCATCACAAACACACCAAGCTGAATAGAAGCTGTAACTTCTCCAAGTAACAAAGATGAGCAAACACATTCAGAAAATGCCAGTGGGACTTCCGGAGGCGGCGCGAACGGTAATGGCTGCCCTTTCCTAACCGGGAGAGGGAAGCTACGCTGGAAAAGGGTCGTCCGCTACGGCGAAGCGGAGACCCATTCTGGAAAACCGCAGGCAGCGGAAGCCTGCGGTCTCGGGACCCGGCGGGCGCCAGGAGCTACCCCCGAAACGTTGAGGGAACCCCGTAAGGGGCTCCGGATCGCAGAGGGGGTAGCGGCGCTGTGGGTCTATGCGCATTCAGCGGAGCGAAGCCGCGCTGCCGTTGCCGGTGAGCGCCGACCTTTCTTCCTTCAACACAAGATTCTAAAACGCAACAACCCGTGAGTAATTGAGGACTTTACTAAATTTCGGGACTAAAAATATTGAAAATAAGCTGAAAGCGGAGAGACGAGGAAAAGGAAGTCCGTCCTCCGCAGCCATTGACTTTTAAAGCAAAGAGCAGGAGGAGTGGAGGCATAGAGAGAACTTTTGACAGCTCAGATTGAGCACCCGCAGAAATTACTTTTTCCTTTAAAGACTGTAAGCAATTGATTTTTGGACTTTTATTAGGACTTATATACTCCTTTCTTTGTGGATTACAATTCTGTTTAAGAAGCCCAGGTGTCAGAACTGCCTGAGCAGCAGAACTGTCAGACTGCAAATTTGGATACATTCTATTTAAACTTTGAGACAGTCTGAGGGAGTTCAGAATGGTTACGTTCTTGCATTTTGGAACTCCAGTAAGCACAACTTGAAATATTGTGGCAAACCTAAAACCAACTCTGCTAAAACTACTCTTGTGAAGATCCCTAAGTATTGGTTCAGATTTCGTATGTGGAATGGACTCTTCTTCCTAGGACATTTTATGCTCCCCCTAGAGGATTGAGGATTTACAACAAAAACATTGTTTTACTTTCTATTTCCCGGCCCTCTGTTTGATTGCTACCACCTGGGCCGTAGCTTTCCCATGGGAACAACTCAGCTTGACCTTGATTGCTAGATAACTTTGGAATGAGTGGCGCAAAAAGAAAGGGATTAAGAACCAGACAAACAACTCTGACAACCGTAACTGCAGCCTCACAAGCACGCAGATCATCTGTGCCCACTTTGCCCTCGGAGGAAAAAGCTACCTCCCTGTCACAGGCAGGGGAGGAAGAAACTGAGGATTTACAACTAGAGGAGATGGCCTCAGGAGGATCTGGTTCTGTATTAGAGAGAATTCTTGAGAAATTGGAGTCTTTGGAGAGGAAAGTTGACCAACAAACTGCGAAAATTGACCTTAATACAGAAACTTTAAACAAATTATCTGGGCAAGTTGCACAGAATGCACAAGCAATTGGACAACTGAAGGAGGCTGCAGGTGAAAATCAGAAACTGGCCGAAGAGACCAGCCAAAGAGTGGGAGAGTTGGAAAAAGAAGTAAGGCCGCTCAGTAAGCAGGTTGGGGAACACCAGACCTATCTCTCCATGTTGGAACTTCGGAACAGGGAGATTAATTTAAGGATAAGATCGATACCAGAAGTGGAAGAAGGTAATCTAGCTGAGTTTCTGACCAAAGAATTCTCCAAGTTCTGGGGTCTAGAGGAGGAAGACTTTAAAATTGTGTCAGCCTTCAGACTTGGAAGACTTACAAAGAGAGAAAGGCCCAGAGACTGTTTGATTACGTTGAGATCAAAGGAGGAAAGGGACAAGATTTTGGGCCTGCACTACGGAAGCTCCTTGAACATTTCGGACAAAAGAATTGAGATTTTTAAGGACATTCCTAAACAGCTGTTGGATCTTAGATCTGAATATTTGGACTTAGTAAAACTGCTGAGAAGCAACTCAATCATCTTTAGGTGGGATTTTCCCCAAGGACTATCTTTTACCTTTAGAGGGAAGAAGATTAAAATTAGAACTTTGGAAGATAGGGACAAGTTTTTGACTGCCTACGGAGAGGACCTTCATAAAGGACTTGAACTACCCTCAGGGCCTGAACCACCACAAGTGCCTGTACCTCAGAACCCTGAAGACTTACAGAACAAAATACCATCCCAAGGAAACTAAACAGATCTATCCAGGATGTCTCTGCAACTTTTAAGTTGGAATATAAATGGCTGCAACAGTCCGGAAAAAAGGAAGAAAATCTTTCACATATTAAAAAAGGAGCAATTAGACATTACTTGTTTACAAGAAACACATGTGACTAGGCTCCACAGAAAAATATTGGTAAATAAAAGGTTAGGCCAAGAATTTATATCTTCGGACTTAGTTAAGAAGAGAGGAGTGGTGATATATGCAAAGGAGAGCCTCTCACCAAAATTTCTATTTAAAGATGAACATGGAAGAATTTTGGCAATTGAAATACAGCACCAAGGAGAGAAAATTTTGATATTAGGAATCTACGCTCCAAATGAAGGGAAATCAGAATTCTACAAGAAGTTGCATGAGATTATGCTGGATTATCTGGACTATGATAACATCATTATGATGGGAGATATGAATGGGATCGTTTCTACAAACATGGATAGGTCACAAAGCCAAAAGGTTACTAAAGAAGGCAGACTACCAAAGACCTTTTTTGAAATGACAGACAACATGGACTGGATTGATATATGGAGGACAAAGAACCCCTTAGGGAAAGAAGGAACATTTTTCTCTGAAGCCCAACTGACTTGGACAAGAATTGACCAAATATGGATTTCTAGAGGTCTGGCTCCTAAGGTGAAGAAAGTGGAAATCTGCCCAAAGACCTGCTCCGATCATAACGCGTTGAAAATGGACATGACATTATTACCAACCGGCTCCTTTAGATGGAAGATGAATGACAACTTGTTTAGAGATCAGGAGATTATCAAGAAGGCCAAAAAAACAATAAAGGACTATTTTGAGATAAATTTGAACACTGCTGTGGAAAAAAGAACAATCTGGGACGCAAGCAAAGCTGTGATGAGAGGGTTCTTGATACAACAGAACGCCATAAAGAAAAGACTACAAAATGAGAAAAAGGACAAGATTTTGGGGAAAATTAAAGAGTTAGAGAAGAAACTAAGAGTAAACCCGAAGTCACAGCCGATTTTGAGAGAAATTAAACTTCATCAGGCACAATATTCCAAACTGATAAATCAGGAAATAGAATGGAAGATTAAATCAATGAAACAAAAAACATTTGAATCGGCTAACAAATGTGGGAAACTGCTGGCTTGGCAGTTGAAGAAGAGACAAAAGCTGAACATAGTAACAAATTTGGAAATTGAAGGAAGGAATATTCAGAACCCGGCGGAAATTAGAAAATGTTTCCAGAAATATTTTAAGAAATTATACACTCAAGGGCCACAAAAGGAGGAAGAGATTGCAAAATTTTTGGAGAAAAATGGACTTAAAAAACTATCACAAGAAAATAGATCACTCCTGAATAGTAAAATAACACGACTAGAGATAGAACAGGCCATTCAGAATATGAAGTTGGGCAAGTCTCCAGGGCCAGATGGCTTGACCTCCAAGTACTATAAGACATTAAGTGACTATTTGATTCAACCACTGATGGAGGTCAGCAATGAAATTATGGAGGGAAAGAAGGCGCCTGAATCGTGGAAGGAAGCTTTTATCACATTGATACCAAAGTCAGAAATTGAAAAGACACAACTTAAGAACTACCGTCCCATTTCCCTTTTAAATGTGGATTACAAAATATTTGCTGACGTTTTGGCAGGAAGACTTAAAAGAGTGTTAAATGAGATAATTCATAAAGACCAGGCAGGCTTTCTCCCAGGAAGACATTTATTTGCTAATACAAGGAACATTATTGACATTTTGGAACTTTTGCAAACAAATATTAACACTAAAGCAGTTCTAATTTTTATAGACGCGGAGAAGGCCTTCGATAATATTTCTTGGAAATTTATGAAGGGGAATTTAAAAGAAATGGGAGTGGGGCGGGGTTTTGAAAATGGGATTGACGCGATTTATTCAGAACAAAAGGCAAAACTGATAGTCAACAATGTGGTTACAGAAGAGTTTAAGATTGAAAAAGGGACACGACAAGGCTGCCCGATTTCCCCCTTGCTGTTTATTTCTGTCCTGGAGGTGCTCTTGAACTTGATTAGAGGGGACCGGTTGGTGCAAGGGATTCAGATCGGAGCGAAACAATATAAACTTAAAGCTTTTGCAGATGACCTTGTTTTGACATTGCAAGAGCCAGAATCTAGTACAAAAAGAGTGTTACAATTGATTCAGGACTTTGGTCGGGTAGCGGGCTTTAAACTAAACAAACAGAAAACTAAGGTGTTGGGAAAAAACTTGACAGATGCAGAGTCAGAACGGTTTCAGAGAGAAACAGAACTAACTGTGGTTAAAAAAGTAAAGTACCTAGGGGTAAACATAACAGCAAAAAATCTGAGTCTATTTAAGGATAATTATGAAAAATGTTGGTCTGAAATTAAGAGAGACTTGGACAGTTGGTCAAAATTGAAGCTTTCTTTGTTAGGCCGAATTGCTGCTATTAAGATGAATGTATTGCCTAAGATGTTGTTTTTGTTTCAAACATTGCAAATTGTGGATAAGACGGAGTGCTTCAGGAAGTGGCAGAGAGATATTTCTAAATTTGTCTGGCAGGGCAAAAAGCCCAGAATTAAGTTTAAGATATTAACTGATGCGAAAGAAAGAGGGGGCTTTGCCCTGCCAGACTTAAGGTTGTACTACGAAGCCGCAGCTTTCTGCTGGCTAAAAGACTGGCTACTTCTAGAGGACACGGACGTGTTAGATTTAGAAGGTTTTAACAATGCATTTGGCTGGCATGCATACTTATGGTATGACAAAGTTAAGATCAATAAGGCCTTTAAGAACCATATTGTCAGGAAAGCAGTGTTTAATGTCTGGACAAAATACAAAGACCTACTGGAAAATAAAACTCCAAGATGGCTATCACCTCTGGAGGCTAAGGCCCGAAAAAGACCCAATATGGAGGCCAAATGGCCGAAATATTGGGAAATAATAGAGAAAGAGGGCAACAATTGGAAATTGCAGAGTTTGGAAAAAATGAAAGACAAAGTGCGAGACTGGTTACATTACGCTCAGATTCAAGAAATTTTTAAAAAGGATAAAAAGTTAGGATTCCAGGTGGAGAAATCGAAGTTGGAAACAGAATTGTTAGAACCTAAGACTAAAGTACTCTCAAGAATGTATAACTTGCTGTTGAAATGGAATACACAAGATGAAATGGTTAAGTCGGCCATGATAAAGTGGGCACAGGATATTGGGCATAATATTATGTTTGAGGATTGGGAAAGGTTGTGGACCACGGGGATGAACTTCACGGCATGTAATGCTCTGAAGGAAAATGTAATGAAAATGATATATAGGTGGTACATGACCCCAGTTAAACTAGCCAAAATATGCCATGTGCCAGACAACAAATGTTGGAAATGTAAGGAAAATGAAGGAACATTCTTTCACCTCTGGTGGACTTGTCCCAGGGTGAAGGTCTTCTGGGAAATGATATATAATGAGCTGAAAAAGGTATTTAAGTATACCTTCCTTAAGAAACCAGAGGCCTTCCTCCTGGGCATTGTCGGCCAGATGGTGCCAAAGAAGGACCGAACATTCTTTTTGTACGCAACAGCAGCAGCAAGGATACTTATCGCCAAGAAGTGGAAAACTCAAGATCTACCCACTCTGGAAGAATGGCAGATGCAGCTGATGGACTATATGCAACTGGCTGAGATGACTGGCAGAATTCGAGACCTGGGAGAAGAGAGGGTTGAAGAAGATTGGAGGAAATTTAAGACTTATTTACAAAAATATTGTGACTTGGTGGAAAGTTAAGTAGGATGTTTGATTATAAATAATTGGCCACCACAAAATCGGATTGAAATGGGATGTAAAGTGAGATTAAGAGAAATTAATTTACAGAGGATTATATTTAAATAAGTGGTTATAAAATTTGCAAATTAGATGATAAATTGCTGGGAAAAATTTATGATGATGAAAATGGCAGCGGGAGATGTGAGGAAGTCCAAAGAAGTTATGAAACTTTGTTGAGATAAAAGAAAGGTTGTTTATCTTTGTACTTTATTTTGTAAAAACCCCTAATAAAAATTTATTAAAAAAAAAACAGAAAATGCCAGTGCTGCATTAAAATTGAAAAGTTCAACAGTGCAATCCTATGCATATTACTTGGAAGTAAGCCCCATTGAGAGTTTGGTGGGACTCACTCCCAGGTAAGTAAGCATAGGATTGCAACTAAGGGTGCTTCTAAGTGGGTGTTTCCTAGTGCTAATGGAAACACAGGGACAGTGGCAAAAGCTCAGCCTTTAATTTGGGGGGTTTCCCACAGAAAGCATAAATGGGGTGGGGAAGTGAGTTGGCACTTAGATGAGGACAACATTTTGTGAATGCTGTGAAAGCTGCATGCATGAGCAGCGCTCATCCCACGATAAATACCCACCTGGAAGCACCCCTAAAATGCCTACTTCCCTAAAGGGTTTTAAACCAAAGTTTAAAATGTCCAACCTTTGACAGTAATCATTAGTCCATGAATATTTATCAGCAGACTAAAGACCTGAACCTAAATTGTCAAGATAAGACTCTCATATCTGGCAATTGTCTTTTTTTCTGGAAGAAAAGTATGTATTTCTTGATGATAATAAATTATTGCCAAGGGGAATCCATAGCAAAAATGGTATGGTTTGTTTGTTTTTTAAAAACCAGACTAACTAGGAAACATTGTCTAGTAGTCAGGCATGTATATTCCATATTGTACATCTGTGAAGCCAAATCAACTCTGGCAATCAATGGGGTGACAGATGTGTGGAAAATTATTCATGACAATTAAGAACAAAGTGTAGTGGATCTTTTGTACCTTGTGGGTTTTGGAAGTTGTCTTCATAAAACTTCAGTGTGGCTAGAAGAGCTTGTATACTCTTTGCATTGCTTGGCTTGTAGAACATACAACTAGAATAAAACCCCGAAGAAAAATCTGGCATCTTTTACATCTATTCAAACTATTGGCATGGGGCTAACCACAAGGTCCTCGCAAGGGTTTCTAGTTCAGTAGACAAGTGAAAGATACAAGCGTCTTCCAGGATGGCTTGGCAGCATATGGTATTTTGCCCCTGCCCTTTTTTGGGAAGGTGGGAGGAAGTGTTATCTTGCAAATATTCAGTTCTTTACTTTCAGGAAAACCCTTTTTTCTTTTTTCCCCTATTTAAGCTCAACATGGCTTCTCTGAATGCAAAACACAAACATTTTCAAATTTTGAAATCCAGCATGAAATAAGCGACGCTGCGAAATGCAGAGCCAAAAAGAGACAGCTGCTAACGTTGGCAGATACAGAATACAGTAAAACTGGGTGTGATCTGGCCGCTAAGAACAAAGGGCAGAGCAGGGTATTTCAGAAGACCTAAGGCACTATCCATCTTAGGTCGAAAGCTTAGACTGAAGTTTATTGTATCATTATTTGGATTAATAATCCCCAGGAAAGTGATAACTAAGTTTGACATTATACAATATGAACAGAGTTCATTTGTGTCAGGGTGGAAAAGCCAAATGCTCGCACAAGTAAATTGAAAAGCTAACCTGTCTTTAAATCATACCATTGTGTTCGGTTATTGCCTATATCTCCCAGCACAGCATGATCTTATATATTGTATGCAGCAATTAGGCTGAATAGTGTAAGCGCAGGATACATTGGCAGTCGAACTGGGTTTTGCAGCTTTTATCATAGCAACGCTCCCACAACAATGCCCCCTTTTATGGACTGACTCCTGATGTCCTTACTTAAGAAACAGATGCTCCCTGTAATGTATGTGTCCTGTGTAGTAAAGGGAAGCAAAGCTGTGACAAAGTCCTTTGCATTTGTTAACATTAGCACAGGACAGAGTAAAGGAATCTGGAGACAATGCAACCTTTGTGATAAGTCAGCTCCTCATCTCATGCTAGGAAGGCTAGGAAGTGACATTTATGAAAAGAGAGCTTCAGCCTTGCTTAGAAGACAGGTCCTATACTAAGTCAGACCTGGGCTATTTATCTGCTGCTTAACGCTATCGTCTCTAAGCAGTGGACAAAAAGATTACAAATGATACAATAGAGATAAATGACTAACACTGACAATAAAATCAGGAAACTTAACTTAGAATGCCTGTGAAATAAAAAGGTCTTCACCAAGTGCTGGAAGCAGTCAGTCTGACCTCAGCAGAGGAGTTCCACAGAACTGGGCCCATGAAAATGAACACACAGATCCTGGTGGATATAAACCATGTGTATGAGCCATGTGGTACCACTAACAGTGACTCCTTTGAAGACCTAAGTGATTGGACAGGGATATAACGAATAAGGAATTAAGGTATCCTGGAGCCAAGTTGTTAAGGGCCTTGTAAATTAATACATGGACTTGGTCTTTGGTCTGGTAGCATATGGCAACCGAAGGAAGCACCAGAATTATGTGCTGACCCTGCCAACAGACTAGTCACAGCATTTTGCACTAGCTGCAGCTTCCCCATCAGAACCAGGGGTAGCCCTACAGAAAGTGCATTGCAGTGTTGCAGAGACCTCTGGGATGGTTTCCATTTCCAAAGGGAAGGGATGTTTGCTAGCTGAGTGGAAAACAGTACCTCATGCTCTGCCCTTCAACCATCCCTGCCTTCCAACACTCCTCAGATGAAAATAGGGACATTCCATTCTAGATCAGTATCACTGCTTGAGCATTTCCTCCTGGTCAAGTACAAAAGTTATTAGAGGGAACACAAAAAACTGCAATATTTTAAGCACAGAAATCTTTGCATTTATGTATTGCATTTAGGGAAGCTCAAGAACTTTGAACAATGGTTTTTAGACCTCAGTTTGTGCTTCTTCTGTGATTTTGTACCAGTACTGGAGATGGAGAGAAACTGGCTAAATTCCTTTCCCTTCTGTTTACTCTGTGTTCACCTTCCAGAATTCTTTCAGTAGGCTTTAAAAGGATGAAGCGTGTCTTTTGGTTGTTATTTATTTTGTCACATTTATATTCCATCTTTTCTCCAAGGAGCTCAGGAATCATTCATGGTTCTGGGCCCTCACAATAATCCTGTCTGTGGAGGTGGGAGACAGTGGCTGGCCAATGGCCACGCATTGAGCTTCATGGCTGAGTGGGGACTTGAACCCTGGTGTCCCAGGTCCTACTCTAACTACCTGCCACCAATATATCTGTCCAACTCTCTCTCTCTCTCTCTCTCTCTCTCTCTCTCTCTCTCTCTCATTTTTACCATTTTGCTACCTATGCATGGTTGACATTCTAATGGGTTTTTAATGCTATAACTGTCCTTATGCCATATAGATATTTTAATGGCTTTTGCTGCAGGTTTACAGGCCCCTGAAATTTCTCAGGTTATGCAGCAGGATGTTCATTCAAATTAATAAACAAAAATTCAGAAGATCATTGGACGGATTCTCTTTCAGCCACAGCTCTCCATTTTGTCTCCTGCCTTTGAAGGGAAGAGGATTCGGAGGGGAAGGACTGATACATCCCTCTATGTAGTCATAGCCACTACAAAAATCCTAGAGAGGGCCAGCATTCCTTCATTGCACATGACTAGGAGTCGAATGTGCATAAATCTTTCTGACATGACAATTTTGCACACAGGAGTGGTTTCTAGGGGTGCCTCCCCGGAGCGAGAAAAAAATCCTAACATGGGAAGCGGCTTCAGGCAACCCTCAGCATTTCTGCCAACCAGAGCTATCTGATTTTGACCCCCTGATAATATGGTGACATATTATGTCACTGTTGTTCCCAACAAAACGAAGCAGTTCAGTCACTGGAATTTCTAAAAGCTTTCCATAAACTGTAAACAAGGTAGAACAGACAGGATTGTAATGAGCACTTTCTCTGCAGAAGTGATGCTCATGTGGTGACGAGCCCCTCTGTTCGTTTTGATATATTCTCACCCCATGACATGCACCCCTTTCCCTCATAGCATAATTGCCACGAATCCACAATGGTGCCACAGCATGCCCACGCCAATGTGCGTGCACACCGTGTCAGCTGCGCTCAGGTCTGAATGTTGTCATTAAGCCATGGGAGAGGCAGCAACATGGCGTTTGCTGCCTCCTCCCCAAACCTGATTGAATGAGGTTAGCAAGAGCTCCAGAATGCAACTGCTTGGTGTGATTTATAAAGTTGCACAGTGTGTCTGTCACGAGTTTAGTAATTTATACAACTTCTTATGAAATGTATGACTAGACAAGTCAAGGTAATAATTAATTCCTTTGAGAAAATGCTCGTTTTTCTCTCCTTTTTAAAAAAAACCTGTTCTCAGAAAAGAAAAGAAAGAAATCATGAAAAGCTAGGAGATCATAGTGTAAGCTAACTGCCAATTAAACCTTCACGGGGTGGCAGAAGTAAAATGAAGGCAGCAAGACAACTGCTGGCGGGAGGGGGGGCGATGAGATTGGACATTTGAGGTAACCTACAAAATGCAATGTTCTCTCATCTATCCACCTTGGTTGACTGTGGCATAATAGTGAACATCCACCAGGCATTTATGGCTCAGATATATGCTCTAGTCAAGCATTCAAATACTCCATGCAATCAGAATCACATGTGGGAGAGCAGAGTGGCCACATGAGCGCCATCCCCTCTCTCTATTTCTGTTGTTTTGCAAAGTTTATATAATGCTCAATCAATAACAACAATAGTATCTGAGCAGTTTATTTAAAATGGTATCAAAATCCATAAAAATAACATTAAAAATAAACCTACAAAGAGAGTAGATATAAGATATAAAATCAACAGTTGTTTTTAAAAAAGCAAATGTGCATAAAATTACATGTCTGGGTAGGCTTGCCTAAGCAAAACCCTTTTCAGCGGGTGTTGAAAACAAAACAATACAATGAATGGGTCTGCCTAATATCAAGAGGCAGGGAGTTCCAGAGGATAGGTGATGTCACACTAAAAGATTGGAGCTAAAAGACTTCTATTTGTTTAGACTGACCACCTGATTAGAACCCTGGAAGACTGGTTCTAAACTACACAAGGAGCTGGCACAGGTAGACAAACCTGTCTATTTCAGAAGTTAACTCTCCAGCTTGTGTAGGGAGATGATGACGGAAGGATAGAGCTAATACATTCATTCCCACTCTGCTTACAATGTTGTCATGAACTGGCAGGATGACAGGGAGGAAGAAGAGGATCCCAGCAAGAGATGTCTTCTTCTTTGGGCATCACTCGTAGCCGAGTAAGATTGTCTTCCATGAACATGGTCTTAACAATGAGTCTGTAAGTGAATGTGGAGACCAGTTCTGGATCCATACGTCCTTCCACAGTGGGGACATAGGTTTCCAGGTGGGAGTTGATCATGGTGAGGGTTTGCCAAGAGTGCCTTCCTCTTAGTACTTTTTTCCCTTTTGTCCTGAGTTTGAGTGTCTTCAAAGCCCATGACACTTTTGGTAAAGGCTGTTCTCCAATTGGAGCGCTCGTAGGCCATTGTTTCCCAGTTGTTGTTTATACTACATTTTTTTTAGACTTGCCTTGAGAGAGTCTTTAAACCTCTTTTGTTGACCACCAGCATTACGCTTTCCATTTTTAAGTTCGGAATTGAGTACAGTGGTACCTCGGGTTAAGAACTTAATTCGTTCTGGAGGCCTGTTCTTAATCTGAAACTGTTCTTAACCTGAAGCACCACTTTAGCTAATGGGGCCTCCTGCTGCCGCTGTGCCACTGGTGCACGATTTCTGTTCTCATCCTGAAGCAAAGTTCTTAACCTGAGGTAATATTTCTGGGTTAGCGGAGTATGTAACCTGAAGCATATGTAACCTGAAGCGTATGTAACCTGAGGTACCACTGTAGTTGCTTTGGAAGACGATAATCAGGCATTCAAACGACATGACCAATCCAACAAAGTTGATGTTGAAAAATCATTGCTTCCCGGGCAAGCAGGGGAATGGGAAAGGAAGTACTCACAGGGTGATGGAGGATGGAAAGGGGATGGGCGTCAATACACAGGATTCAGAGCAGCAGGACCTGAATCGCCAGAGCCAGAGGGGTCCCTATCTCCATGAACACGGCATGCTCTAGAAGTAGGGAGCAGCAAGGAGGGGTACTCTAGGAGACTGAGGCAAACAAGGGCCCACAGCCCAGCTCTCTAGCTGGCCAGGTGGGGCTCACTAGCTCTGGGAGGAAGTGTGTGATTCCTCAGCTGGAGGAGGCTTGGAACAGGTGAGGGTCATGTGCCTCATCATGCCCAGGTGCTGCCATTAGCTGAAGTGCTTTGTTTGCTCCACTGCCCATGCTGAGGGACCTTGACTTGGACGTGCTTGGACTTCTGTGGCACTGTGCTTCTGGTTTGACTCAAGTGTATCCTGACTGCTGGACTTCAGACATGGCAGCTTGGATTGACCCTGAAATGCATTTCCTGGACATTGTTTGTATGGACTGACCCTCGGACTTCGAACCTTGAACTTGGCATACTGACTTGCTGCCAGGTAGGCCAGGGCTTCAGGACCAACATGAATTGGGCTATTAATATTATTGAATAGCAGGAAAGAGTCAGAAATAGCAGGAAAGGGTATCTACAAATTTCTTTGCCACCTTTCAGTTCTACAAAGGCAAATTACAATAATAAAATATCAATACAATTAAGAAGAGCATTTAGAGTTGGAGGGTGGATGAAAACAGATGAAGCCAAAGACCAGACACATTAAAAACCTAGTGGGACAAAAAAGTCTTAACCTCCCATTTGGAAGCAGTTTCACAACTGGGGTACTGGGCCAAAAAGGCACTGCCAGACCCAGGACCCATGTTTTAGCCCCAACCTGCAGCACCTTTCAATTTTTGATGCCTATATGCCCAAGGTTGTTATTTTTCTGACTCCTCATCCTAAAGATTACCTTTTTTTTTTCTCTCCATACTAGAAAACAACAAATTCAAGCAATGTACATGATATTAACCTCAGAAGTGTCATTCGTTATTATTCAACACTCCCCAAACATCTGCATTCAACATTCCCCAATGATTCACTCCCCAAAGGTCTGTTTCCCCCCTACACCCCCCACCCACCCTCTATCTAAATATACTTAGCAACACAGCCTCCGATAGCCTCCATGGGAAGAGAATTCCTTAAGCGCCAGACCACACAGGTTTCTGCTTAAGCTGTTTTAATGGCCAGAACAAATGGAATCTCAAGCTGGACTTGCTACACAGGAAGCCATTTGTGGGGAAAAGTTTGGCCTAAGGTATGCACATCTCATGCTGTTTAGGACCCTAGAGGTCAAAATCAGCCCCTTGAAGTGATCCCTGAAGGACCTTAAAGAGGGAATCCTTTTTTTTTCCTCAAACAATAAGAGCAGTGATGTCTGCACAGAAAAATCATGCAAAACATCCTCACCTCCAGGCCTGCAGCTTGGAACAGCAAGTTGGAATGCATACTTCTGCATTCTTCTACTTCTGAGTAGATGGCCCAAGCTTAGGGTGAGTGGCTATTTATACCTCCTCAAAAGGAGGACAAAAGAGGGCACAGGTATGCATAAAATTTACATATGCCTATAATTTACATATGCACACACACAAAAATAGTGTGTGCATATTATTATTAATAATAAAAAAATATAGTGCCCTTGATCGTAAGATCTCAGCGCAGTTCACAGAATAAATTTAATATAAAAGCATAAGTAAATAATTAAAACAAAACAGCAAAACAATATATGCACTCTAATTTAAACAGAAACACAATACATCACACCATAATGGGGAAGACTGACCAGATGACTAGGTGCTAGAACTGTTGGGTAACTCCAAGGCTCCTACTTTTCCTTCCTATGATTATCTTTAAATGAAACTTGGATCAGACTGCCCTTCAAATTGAGCACTGTCCTCTGTAAAATAAGGCACATGGCCACCTTACATCATCACATGCCGCTTTGCATCTCTCTTCCCTCATTATTTCTGTGCCGGCTTTTGCATGTTCGTGTGTACTGCAAACACATAAAGTACCGCACAGGAGCAAAGGCAAGATGGTGAGGAACCAATGAAATGGAAATAAAAAACACCTGAAATGCAACCCAGGAACTCTAATGCCAGCAAACCTACTTTAGTCACACTGTAAAAATGCTAAGGGGTTTGACAAAAATCTACAGTACTCCCCAGCAAATGCGACTTGTCTCACTAGAGGGAAGGTCACACTCTGAACTCTCCACTCAGGCATATTTATAGTCATCAAGAAGTTAGGTTAAAACACAGATGTAGCAAGGTCTGCAACATTTTATTGCCTGCAGCATGTCAATGAAGCGAAAGCCATGCCTCAGATAGCAGAGAGATGTCATATCTTCAAAAGTGTCTTATTTGACATATCTTTAAATTCAACACAAGTAATGGCAGAGGACACAAACACAACCACAATCTCATTCCCTTCTAAGCAAGGCTTATACGGATGTGTACCAATTTACAGTGAGATGATTTTTTTTTTTGAAGTAGCAAAAATATTTTAATTAAATATACATATAAATCTGGGCTTTATTCCTACTATATTTCAATTATTTTAGCAAGGAAAAGCATTATTCCATATTTGAACCGTTAGTGATAGGAAAAAGCAATCTTCATATCCGCATGGGGAATCCCATAATTAAACTATTGACTCACACTCTCGCAGAAGCTACAGCAATTTTGTCTAACATTGCCAAATGTGGGATATTGCACTTAATTTGTGCCAAAGCTAGAAATATAGGTGAGCATACCAAGCTGTGTTGTTATTTCTGAAGTGATTGTCTTTACTACTGTATTTCTTGAGTGTTATTTAGCGGTCTAAAAAGAGAAATCAGTCCTGGTGATGCTTTATTATTGTGAAATACACTTTTTGAGAAAGTGGGCTTTGGTTCATGAAAACCTACAGCAAAATATATATTTGTATTTGTGATGCATAATTTTGCTTTGCTTTTAACTTCTTTTTCATCCAGTATTAAGGAAATTTTATTGCTTTTATATAAACTGCCTAGCAATTTTGATTTTGGTTAGATTTTGGCAACACCCAACAGAAAGTCCCATGATGGAGCATTTCAGGATCATTGCTAACGTGGGCTGGGATCTGTTGTCTTCTGAGCCAGCCTCGTTGCCATCACATGGTGGCATGGGGCCTCAGGCCTTTTCACTGTGCCAGTTTGAGACTCGTGTAGCAATTTGTGTGTCTCCCACCTTCTGCCCCAAGTAGCATGTGCAGCAGGGGTGCAGATGCAATGGTGGCAAAGGTAAAGATACTCCTGACCGTTGGGTCCAGTCACGGACAACTCTGGGGTTGTGGCGCTCATCTCACTTTACTGGCTGAGGGATCCGACGTTTGTCCGCAGACAGTTCTTCCAGGTCATGTGGCCAGCATGACTAAGCCACTTCTGGTGAACCAGAGTAGTGCATGGAAACGCCATTTACCTTCCCGCCAGAGAGCGGTACCTATTTATCTACTTGCACTTGACGTGCTTTTGAACTGCTAGGTGGGCAGGAGCAGAGACCGAGCAACAGGAGCTCACCCTGTTGTGATTATTCAAACTGCCGACCTTCTGATAGGCAGGCCCTAGGCTCTGTGGTTTAGACCACAGTGCCACCCGCATCCCTAATAGTGGCCTAGTCGCTCTGTTAAGACCTGCCAGACAGACTGGGCTTAGGATGGTACCTTAAATAGTAGATTTGTCTGGTGGAGCTTGGAGATTTCCTTCCCCACTGTTATTCAATGACTGAGAGTCTATCTCTGTTAATCAGGGACCACTCCCTCTGCAATAAGTGTGCAATCTTCCTTTTCCTTTTGTGATGAATTCATATCCACTGGAGTATGCTTGACTTTGGCTCTCTTTCTTCTTTTGGTTTGGCTTAAGAAGACGAAGGGCATTTAAAAAATACACAATTATGCACATGTACCCCAGCCTGCAGGTGGCGCTGTGGGTAAAAGCCTCAGCACCTAGGGCTTGCCGATCGAAAGGTCGGCGGTTCGAATCCCCGCGGCGGGGTGCGCTCCCGCTGCTCGGTCCCAGCGCCTGCCAACCTAGCAGTTCGAGAAAGCACCCTCGGGTGCAAGTAGATAAATAGGGACCGCTTACTGGCGGGAAGGTAAACGGCGTTTCCGTGTGCAGCTCTGGCTCGCCAGAGCAGCGATGTCACACTGGCCACGTGACCCGGAAGTGTCTTCGGACAGCGCTGGCCCCTGGCCTCTTGAGTGAGATGGGCGCACAACCCCAGAGTCTGGCAAGACTGGCCCGTACGGGCAGGGGTACCTTTACCTTTACCTTTACCCCAGCCTACAATTCAGAGAGGATGAAGCCCTGAAATGCATGAAGTTTTGTGCATACCAAGGAAGTGCAGAACAAAAATGACATGGAAAGAAGAATGGTGGTGGCTGGGGAAGCATACAATGAATGACCACATTCTCAAGCTCAGGATAGAAACCCAACCGACACCTGGTCTCTAGGAAGATAGGAATCTGCTTATACTGAATCAGATCATTGCATGGGAAGTCCATCCATTGCATTGTCTACACTGGTGGCCAGTGGCTCTCCAGGGTTTCAGACAGGAGTCCTATCTGGAAATACCAGAGATTGAACACAGATGATCTGCAATAGAGCTTTTGCTAAGAAGTCTTTGTGAAGTACCTTATTAATCCCCCCCACTCCCTGTCCACAGCTGAGCAGAAACCAGAAAGAAAAGCCCAGCGCATTTGAGTTCCTTGGCTTTTCCTCCTTCCTCAGTCACTTAATGCATAAATAACCCCTTGTCAATCATCCTAGGTCCTCTCTGCTACATATTTACAATAGAGGAAGTGCCATATTCCCAGAACACCAATAGCTGGCATAAAGGGTTGTCAAGTGTTACACGCATCCACAGCTCGCTGGGTTTCTCAAGCATCCGGCTGAGTTGCAGGGAGGCCGCAGAGAGATTCTCTTGCAATGAGTACTTCAGATGCCAGAGGCCAATGCGGCACCTCTTCCGTCAGCAGTTCGCTTAGATCCTCCTGGCTCACAGACACCACCATGCAGTAGGAATGAGAGGGAGATATTGGGACAAATGGTAAAGGGAGGAACAGGATCAGCCAGAAACTTGACAACGGACAATTAACATTCTAGAATAAAGTACTCTGCTAAAGTATGGGGTGGGAGTGATGACGTTTTAAGAGCTTATTGTATTCCCAGAGTAATAAACTGAGCATGCACAAAGGATAGCCATAACAAAAGTTGCAAACTCTTTGGAAATTTTTTTACAACCTCGGTGCTGTTTCCGCTTTTGAGAGTTGGAGTATGTAGTGCATGAGTTGCAGTAGAATCAAACATTAGCCCTTATAGTGAAAGGGAACTTTCACAAGTCAGAGATTGTACATCTATAAATGCCAGATGCTGGGACAGTCCCAGAGGCAAGTGGCCCTCTACTTTTGGAAATCTCATTCGGCACCAGCAGGACCTTCGGACTGAGCAGTTCTCATGACATGCATGATCAGGGGAAAGGGACACATGCTTTGGAGTCAGAAGGTCCTGGGCTCCATCCCTGACAACTTTAGTGAAAAGATTCAAGCAACAGGTAGTGAGAAAGACCTTAGGGTAGACAATGCTGGACAAGAATTCTCACCTGGTAGAAGGCAACTCCCCGTATAACTCTAATTTTGCACCCATGTTGAATTATTTATTCCTCTACAATAGAAAAAGTCATTGGGAGTGGAATTATTTGCACATCTACACAGAAGTAAGCCCCACTGAATTTGAGTTGGTTAGAGTGCAGTGCTGATAGTGCCAGGTTGCAGGTTCAATCCCCGTATGGGATAGATGCATATTCCTGCATTGCAGGCCTTTGGACTAGATGTTCCTTGGGGTCCCTTCCAAGTCTACAATTCTATGATTCTACTCCCAGCCACGTAAGTGTGCATAGGACTGCAGCCTCAGCCACTTTGCATGATGTGCAATGTGCAAGTGATTCAGTAGGTTTATCATCAAAGCCAATTTTTTAAAACCAAATTTTGGCAGAACGTGTGACCATAGATTCCATTTCTCACACGTGGTACATTAAAACCACCCCTATGCCCAGATTTCTGCTTGGATTGAATCATTCCATTGTCATTAAAGTCTCAAACTCGATATTGTTCCAGCAGCTCAGAGTCCGTAGTACTTGCCTAAATAAAAGAAACATAAATATTTATTCACCCTGATTGTGGTGCTTCATCTACTGGAAGGCCAGCAAGGATATAGTCTATAATTATAAAGGATTGGGAGCTTCTTTCGGAACATTTCACTTTTTAGCCGTTCCCAGAGTTTTCTATTCCAACTGCAGTCCTTCTCCATGATTTTAAAAGGAGGGTTGATCTTTAAGAAATGCATGTGATATTAGTTTTCCGTTTTAAAATAATCACATTATTGCAGACATTTTAATAGCTGTAGAGGTTGCTATGTATTAACATGATTCATGGTCCTTGACAGCAGTGTCTCCGAGAATCCCACAGGAATGCAAAATACAAAACTCCACACACGTTCAGATTTTACTGCCTGCAGCTAAAAAAGGAGGAGAAAAAAACCCTTAAAACTGTTGAAACCCGTCAACTTTAAAAGCATTAATAGATGGTCCTGGGGGATTAAATCTAAATCTTAATGTGTAAAAATCAAGTTAATAACCACAGAGATTAATATGGTTGCATTTGATTATTGTGATAATGCAAACAATTAGTACTGCTAAAGTGAGATATATTAGCCTCCTACTTGCCCCACACATCTGCAAAGTACTGGAAATAAATGGAAAAACACACACACTGTACTCTAAGAGAATTTCTTTTTTTGCTACTTTTGTCTTACTCGCTCTGCAGCTGAATAATTTTTTAAATTATAATTTTCCGTGCCAGTTGTTCAATTTCCCCTTTTACTTTTTTAGAATCTTATATAAAGGGCATGTGGTTAAAAAAAAAGAGCACGGAACCACTTCATATGTAACAATTTTAGCTGATATTAAAAGCGAAAGAAATATGTGATTTGGACCTGACTAATCCTAGTGAGCTCCCACATATCTGCAAATTGAAGGAAGGGCTTCCGTGGTAGAGGGAGTGACTTAGAGGCATCTTTTATTTTAAAATTAGGCCCACCCCTCAGAGCAGGAGTGGCAGTGAAAGTTCTAGAGGAAATTTGGAGCAGACAAAAATGAGGTAGGGGTGGTGGT